>NC_086325.1:8280600-8880600 GCF_036172605.1 Pelobates fuscus
ATCTGACTCCATATAATACCCTGAACCCCGGTTATAATATGACTCCATATAATACCCTGAACCCCGGTTCTAATCTGCCTCCATATAATACCCTGAACCCCGGTTATAATCTGCCTCCATATAATACCTTGAACCCGGTTCTAATCTGACTCCATATAATACCCTGAACCTCGGTTATAATCTGACTCCATATAATACTCTGAACCCCGGTTCTAATATGACTCCATATAATACCCTGAACCCCGGTTATAATATGACTCCATATAATACCCTGAACCCTGGTTCTAATCTGACTCCATATAATACCCTAAACCCAAATTGCGATTGGCTTCTCGTGGCTTGAACACTGGTTCTAATCCACCTCATGTGCTCATCCTCATTTCTGGTCAGTATTCCTAATATTCCTTCCTGAGCCCATCTCTAATCCTTACCTAAACCTTGATTCCTGTACAATTTGCTTTCACACCCTGAGGCGGATTCTAGTCGACCTATCTTTACCGGAACCCCAGTTCTATTCCGCCTATCTTTACCGGAACCGCAGTTCTAGTCCGCCTATCTTTACCGGAAACCCAGTTCTAGTCCGCCTCCCTGTCACTACATGATCACCCGTTCTAGTTCGCCTCCCTGTCACTACAAGATCACCCGTTCTAGTTAGCCTCCCTGTCACTACAAGATCACCCGTTCTAGTGCGCCTCCCTGTCACTACAAGATCACCCGTTCTAGTGCGCCTCCCTGTCACTACAAGATCACCCGTTCTAGTGCGCCTCCCTGTCACTACAAGATCACCCGTTCTAGTGCGCCTCCCTGTCACTACAAGATCACCCGTTCTAGTGCGCCTCCCTGTCACTACAAGATCACCCGTTCTAGTGCGCCTCCCTGTCACTACAAGATCACCCGTTCTAGTGCGCCTCCCTGTCACTACAAGATCACCCGTTCTAGTGCGCCTCCCTGTCACTACAAGATCACCCGTTCTAGTGCGCCTCCCTGTCACTACAAGATCACCCGTTCTAGTGCGCCTCCCTGTCACTACAAGATCACCCGTTCTAGTGCGCCTCCCTGTCACTACAAGATCACCCGTTCTAGTGCGCCTCCCTGTCACTACAAGATCACCCGTTCTAGTGCGCCTCCCTGTCACTACAAGATCACCCGTTCTAGTGCGCCTCCCTGTCACTACAAGATCACCCGTTCTAGTGCGCCTCCCTGTCACTACAAGATCACCCGTTCTAGTGCGCCTCCCTGTCACTACAAGATCACCCGTTCTAGTGCGCCTCCCTGTCACTACAAGATCACCCGTTCTAGTGCGCCTCCCTGTCACTACAAGATCACCCGTTCTAGTGCGCCTCCCTGTCACTACAAGATCACCCGTTCTAGTGCGCCTCCCTGTCACTACAAGATCACCCGTTCTAGTGCGCCTCCCTGTCACTACAAGATCACCCGTTCTAGTCCGCCTCCCTGTCACTACAAGATCACCCGTTCTAGTCCGCCTCCCTGTCACTACAAGATCACCCGTTCTAGTCCGCCTCCCTGTCACTACAAGATCACCCGTTCTAGTCCGCCTCCCTGTCACTACAAGATCACCCGTTCTAGTCCGCCTCCCTGTCACTACAAGATCACCCGTTCTAGTTCGCCTCCCTGTCACTACAAGATCACCCGTTCTAGTTCGCCTCCCTGTCACTACAAGATCACCCGTTCTAGTTCGCCTCCCTGTCACTACAAGATCACCCGTTCTAGTTCGCCTCCCTGTCACTACAAGATCACCCGTTCTAGTTCGCCTCCCTGTCACTACAAGATCACCCGTTCTAGTTCGCCTCCCTTTCACTACAAGATCACCCGTTCTAGTTCGCCTCCCTTTCACTAGAAGATCACCCGTTCCGCCTGCCTGTCACTACAAGAACACAATTCTGGTCCGCCTCCCTGTCACTACAAGAACAATTCTAGGCCGCCTCCCTGTCATTACCTGAACCCCAGTTCTAGATAGCTTCCCTGTCATTACCTGAACCCCAGTTCTAGTCCGCCTCCCTGTCACTACAAAAACACCAGTTAAAGTCTGCCCCCTCTGTTTCTCCCCCATCAGATACCCCCAGTATCTCTCTCCCCCCCCCTCAGATACCCCCAGTATCTCTCCCCCCCCCCCTCAGATACCCCCAGTATCTCTCCCCCCCCTCAGATACCCCCAGTATCTCTCCCCCCCCCTCAGATACCCCCAGTATCTCTCCCCCCCCCTCAGATACCCCCAGTATCTCTCCCCCCCCCTCAGATACCCCCAGTATCTCTCCCCCCCCCTCAGATACCCCCAGTATCTCTCCCCCCCCCTCAGATACCCCCAGTATCTCTCCCCCCCCTCAGATACCCCCAGTATCTCTCTCTCCCCCCCCTCAGATACCCCCAGTATCTCTCTCTCCCCCCCCTCAGATACCCCCAGTATCTCTCTCTCCCCCCCCTCAGATACCCCCAGTATCTCTCTCTCCCCCCCCTCAGATACCCCCAGTATCTCTCTCTCCCCCCCCTCAGATACCCCCAGTATCTCTCTCTCCCCCCCCTCAGATACCCCCAGTATCTCTCTCTCCCCCCCCTCAGATACCCCCAGTATCTCTCTCTCCCCCCCCTCAGATACCCCCAGTATCTCTCTCTCCCCCCCCTCAGATACCCCCAGTATCTCTCTCTCCCCCCCCTCAGATACCCCCAGTATCTCTCTCTCCCCCCCCTCAGATACCCCCAGTATCTCTCTCCCCCCCCCTCAGATACCCCCAGTATCTCTCCCCCCCCTCAGATACCCCCAGTATCTCTCCCCCCCCTCAGATACCCCCAGTATCTCTCCCCCCCCTCAGATACCCCCAGTATCTCTCCCCCACCTCAGATACCCCCAGTATCTCTCCCCCCCCCAGATACCCCCAGTATCTCTCTCTCCCCCCCCCCAGATACCCCCAGTATCTCTCTCTCCCCCCCCAGATACCCCCAGTATCTCTCTCTCCCCCCCCAGATACCCCCAGTATCTCTCTCTCCCCCCCCAGATACCCCCAGTATCTCTCTCTCCCCCCCCCAGATACCCCCAGTATCTCTCTCTCCCCCCCCCCCCAGATACCCCCAGTATCTCTCTCCCCCCCTCAGATACCCCCAGTATCTCTCTCCCCCCCTCAGATACCCCCAGTATCTCTCTCCCCCCCCCCTCAGATACCCCCAGTATCTCTCTCCCCCCCAGTTTCTGCCCCGGTTTCCCGGGTGAGTGGGTGGGTTCCGGTAGTCCATGTTTGGGGTACTTACCGGCTGCCCCCAGGACTCTCCTTTCCCGGTCCGATCCCTCTGCTTCCCACAGAGACACTGCTAGGACACGCCCATCGATACACGCCACGCCCACCGCCTCTGCAGACGGGTTCGAACACAGTCACGTCACCAATATGTCCGCCTCCGCTCTGCCAACCACGCAGCTCCTTGCCAACCAATGCTCTCAATAACTTTATTAACAACATTCAAAATCACATCTAGCCTGCTGCTCACCAAGTGCACTAAGGATAGTAACAGATTCCACTCAGCAAGGTTAGATCAGAATATTGCACCCAGCACCGTGTGACCGGGGTTAGAATATTCCAACCAACAGGGCGTAACTGGGGTTAGAATATTCCAACCAGCACGGCGTAACTGAGGTTAAAATATTCCAACCAGCATGGCGTAACTGAGGTTAGAATATTCCAACCAGCAGGGCGTAACTGAGGTTAGAATATTCCAACCAGCACGGCGTAACCCGGGTTAGAATATTACAACCAGCACGGCGTAACCCGGGTTAGAATATTCCAACCAGCACGGCGTAACCGGGGTTAGAATATTCCAACCAGCAGGGCGTAACCGGGGTTAGAATATTCCAACCAGCACGGCGTAACTGAGGTTAAAATATTCCAACCAGCATGGCGTAACTGAGGTTAGAATATTCCAACCAGCAGGGCGTAACTGAGGTTAGAATATTCCAACCAGCACGGCGTAACCCGGGTTAGAATATTACAACCAGCACGGCGTAACCCGGGTTAGAATATTCCAACCAGCACGGCGTAACCGGGGTTAGAATATTCCACCTAGCACCGTGTAACCGGGGTTAGAATATTCCAACCAGCACGGCGTAACCGGGGTTAGAATATTCCACCTAGCACCGTGTAACTGGGGTTAGAATATTCCAACCAGCGCGGCGTAACCGGGGTTAGAATATTCCAACCAGCACGGTGTAACTGGGGTTAGAATATTCCAACCAGCACGGTGTAACTGGGGTTAGAATATTCCAATCAGCACGGTGTAACTGGGGTTAGAATATTCCAACCAGCACGGCTTAACTGGGGTTAGAATATTCCAACCAGCACGGTGTAACTGGGGTTAGAATATTCCAACCAGCACGGCGTAACTGGGGTTAGAATATTCCAACCAGCGCGGCGTAACTGGGGTTAGAATATTCCAACCAGCACGGCGTAACTGGGGTTAGAATATTCCAACCAGCACGGTGTAACTGGGGTTAGAATATTCCAACCAGCACAGTGTAACTGGGGTTAGAATATTCCAACCAGCACGGCGTAACTGGGGTTAGAATATTCCAACCAGCACGGTGTAACTGGGGTTAGAATATTCCAACCAGCACGGCGTAACTGGGGTTAGAATATTCCAACCAGCACGGCGTAACCCGGGTTAGAATATTACAACCAGCACGGCGTAACCCGGGTTAGAATATTCCAACCAGCACGGCGTAACCGGGGTTAGAATATTCCAACCAGCAGGGCGTAACCGGGGTTAGAATATTCCAACCAGCACGGCGTAACTGAGGTTAAAATATTCCAACCAGCATGGCGTAACTGAGGTTAGAATATTCCAACCAGCAGGGCGTAACTGAGGTTAGAATATTCCAACCAGCACGGCGTAACCCGGGTTAGAATATTACAACCAGCACGGCGTAACCCGGGTTAGAATATTCCAACCAGCACGGCGTAACCGGGGTTAGAATATTCCACCTAGCACCGTGTAACCGGGGTTAGAATATTCCAACCAGCACGGCGTAACCGGGGTTAGAATATTCCACCTAGCACCGTGTAACTGGGGTTAGAATATTCCAACCAGCGCGGCGTAACCGGGGTTAGAATATTCCAACCAGCACGGTGTAACTGGGGTTAGAATATTCCAACCAGCACGGTGTAACTGGGGTTAGAATATTCCAATCAGCACGGTGTAACTGGGGTTAGAATATTCCAACCAGCACGGCTTAACTGGGGTTAGAATATTCCAACCAGCACGGTGTAACTGGGGTTAGAATATTCCAACCAGCACGGCGTAACTGGGGTTAGAATATTCCAACCAGCGCGGCGTAACTGGGGTTAGAATATTCCAACCAGCACGGCGTAACTGGGGTTAGAATATTCCAACCAGCACGGTGTAACTGGGGTTAGAATATTCCAACCAGCACAGTGTAACTGGGGTTAGAATATTCCAACCAGCACGGCGTAACTGGGGTTAGAATATTCCAACCAGCACGGTGTAACTGGGGTTAGAATATTCCAACCAGCACGGCGTAACTGGGGTTAGAATATTCCAACCAGCACGGCGTAACCAGGGTTAGAATATTCCAACCAGCACGGTGTAACTGGGGTTAGAATATTCCAACCAGCACGGCGTAACTGGGGTTAGAATATTCCAACCAGCACGGCGTAACCGGGGTTAGAATATTCCAACCAGCACGGCGTAACTGGGGTTAGAATATTACAACCAGCACGGCGTAACTGGGGTTAGAATATTCCAACCAGCACGGCATAACTGGGGTTAGAATATTCCAACCAGCACGGCGTAACTGGGGTTAGAATATTCCAACCAGCACGGCGTAACTGGGGTTAGAATATTCCAACCAGCACGGCGTAACTGGGGTTAGAATATTCCAACCAGCACGGCGTAACCGGGGTTAGAATATTCCAACCAGCACGGCGTAACTGGGGTTAGAATATTCCAATCAGCACAGCGTAACTGGGGTTAGAATATTCCAACCAGCAGGGCGTAACTGGGGTTAGAACAGATGATCTGGAAATAGTCACAAACTCAGCCATAAATACCAGTATTAGAGATAGGGTCCAGGCACTGCAATGTCTTCAGAACCCTTTTTTGGAACATGTGGAAAACTGCAACGTGTGACTTTGGCAAAGACTCCATTGGGACTTGGGAGTCGAAACGTTGCAGTGTTCCACATGTTCTAATAAAGGTGCCTGAAGACATTGGAGTGCCCGGACCCTTTCTGTAACACTGGTAACTATTATCTTCTGGGCTTCCCCAAAACACATCCTTTCCCCATGAAGTAGAAAACATCTTGGCCACAGTTGAGAGAAAGACCAGTCCCCCTTGCATCCACCCACAATGTGTATGTAGCACAAAGTCCTATTAGAACCATATTTGAAAGTTGGAAACTGGCAACATTCCACCTGGTCATTGTGGTCCAGCTTGGAGATGAATGGAATCAGTCACATCACACGTACATTAGGAAAATGCTCAAACGGACACTCTATAAACCTAAAGTACTTCAGCATTCTGAATTGCTTTACGTGTTAAGAGTGTGTCTCCTCTATTTTCATTTTACAAAAAGGTTAGGTTTCAATAGAAATTGTCACTTTTATAAATGGACCTTGTTGCACCCATCTTGACGGTCAATCAGACACTTGGTCCTGTTACTTCCTGGTTGTTTAGCTCAGTGGAACTAAACTCAATTGCACAGAGCACCTGCCTTGCAAAGACTTCTCATTGAGCTGCATTGGGGAGTGTGTGATTGGACAGCCACAGAAAGTCTGGGCGGGGTTAGAATGGGAGGGGGTACAAAGACTGCAAGCCGTTTTTAGATAATGAAATCGTTAAAAACCCACTTCTTCATAAAAGCGTATCAATTAAACTGTTAATAGCTCCCAACTGATTCCTCTTCTGCAACTTTCACTAGTCTAATACTATCCTTACCTTTTTGTGTCATTTTACCCCACTCCCTCTAGCATGTAAGCTCAGTGAGCAGGGCCTCAATCCCTCTGTTACTGTGTCACTATACCCCACTCCCTCTAACATGTAAACTCACTGAGCAGGGCCCTCAATCCCTCTGTTACTGTGTCACTATACCCCACTCCCTCTAACATGTAAGCTCAATGAGCAGGGCCCTCAATCCCTCTGTTACTGTCACTAAACCCCACTCCCTCTAACATGTAAACTCACTGAGCAGGGCCCTCAATCCCTCTGTTACTGTGTCACTATACCCCACTCCCTCTAGGATGTAAACTCACTGAGCAGGCCCTCAACCCCTCTGTTCCTGTGTCACTATACCCCACTCCCTCTAACATGTAAACTCACTGAGCAGGCTCTCAATCCCTCTGTTACTGTGTCACTATACCCCACTCCCTCTGACATGTAAACTCACTGAGCAGGGCCCTCAATCCCTCTGTTACTGTGTCACTATACCCCACTCCCTCTAACATGTAAACTCACTGAGCAGGGCCTCAATCCCTCTGTTACTGTGTCACTATACCCCACTCCCTCTAGCATATAAACTCACTGAGCAGGGCCCTCAACCCCTCTGTTCCTGTGTGTCCAACTTGTCTGGTTACAAATACGTGTCTGTTCGTCCACCCATTGTAAAGCGGAATTTGACAGCGATCTATAAATATCATAATAATAATAATAATAATTAATAATAATAATAAATGCATGTTTTCATTGGGATATGTCTGCTAAATAGTGATCTTTGATTTTTGTGTCTATTTGGGCAGTGGAGTGTCTCTTTAACATCATTGTTAAAAAGTGAGATAGGTCTGTAGCTGGAGCAAAAAAGTATTTCAATGGCCAAGATCATCTCCATCAGAGCACTGTGGTAGAATTTGCTGACCTTTTTCAGTTTTGAGCTCCACGATCGAGAGTGCAACATTTTGTAAAATGATTTGGTTGGTCGTTATGAAATTAATCGCTCAACTATGTTATCTAACAAATACTGGGGCCCTTTGAAATACGTTTATTTAATAGCAACTCATGTGACACTTTTATTGGACATAGTTAGACTCCTTTCACCTAAGGGCACAACTAATAAACGGACAGGGTGATGGTTTCAC
The DNA here is from genome assembly GCF_036172605.1 of Pelobates fuscus. Lineage (NCBI taxonomy): Eukaryota > Metazoa > Chordata > Amphibia > Anura > Pelobatidae > Pelobates > Pelobates fuscus. Next base: position 8,288,688 of record NC_086325.1, read on the forward strand.
TGATACTTTCTCACATTTAAGGGAGTGAATACTTTTAAGGGAGTGAATACTTTTTGTCAGCTTGACCAGTGAATGTTGAGGTATCTTTAAAAGCAATGCCAGTTCAGATGGAATATAGAAGGGGATAGACCAGAAACCTGGATTTTTATGTAAAAATAAATAAACGTAACTCTGGGATCCAATAGCGGTTCTCCCGTTGACATGAAGGCTATGCAGTTAGCTGAGATGTACTTTGCTCTTCTGAGGAATTTCCATGTAATTTGTTATATAAAAAAAATATTTCTTTGCATTCTCATAATATGGGAACAATTGAATTTATGTTAATATGTCGAAGAAGGGTTTTCACCATTTCAAGCTATCGAAAAGACGAGAATGTAATCATGGGTCCAACCATCAACCCATTGTTCCTGTAACATTTTGTAATTGTCTTACTTATTGTGAAATTTCCCCCTCTATAATATTGTACAGCGCTGCGGAATAAGTTGGCGCTATAAGAAATGGCACTAATAATTAAAAAAATACATTTATTCTTTATTATAACAGTGCACAGAGATCGTTATCTGTATCATGCGCTTCTCTTGTAAATTGAATCATACAGACGCCAATACGTAAAGTTATGGAGTTAATGAATAACTGAGATATATAGAAGGAGTGGTGAGACTCCCGTGACGGGTCTATTAATGGCTTGGATACAGTTGCCAAGAAAACATATCTGTGATGGATTCTCATCTTGACAGTCGCGTGGAAATTGCCCTGCGAGGAGTTAAGCTAGCAGTTACTGTACAGACCTTTTATTTCCTGCGGGGTTTCACTCAAGTTACCAGGACTGATCATTGATATTCACAGTGAGGCCTGTTCAGGGATCGAGAAATTCAGAAGGATTTCGGAATTTAAAGAGACGTTTTATCGTCTCACTACGGCTAAGGGAGCAGGTCTGGTCGAGTGGGTCTCCGATGCCGGTCCACAGGTCGGTCCTGGAAGACATCCTTCCCCTTCAATGTTCCTGATGTCAAAAATAATTCCCCAAGAAAGAGAATTTCTTTGGCTGGTCTACCATATGCAAGACACCAAGAGGAGAACAGCAGCAATAAATACAATTATTTATATAGCGCCAACATATTCTGCAGCGCTGTACAATAGCTAAAACAAGACAAACAATTATTCTAACAAAACACATTGACCAATACAGAAACATACGTGAATATAGCTCTGCCGACATGAGCTTACAATCACGGCATTCCGAGGATTTCTAGTATATTATGAGATATTTAGGATTCCATCCTTGGACGATCTCCTTTGTAGTGATTTTCATAAAATTACCCCAGCTAATTGCGACCCAAGGATCCTCTTGGTGTGGATGATAATATTATTATCACAGTGCAAGGTATAATTTTATACTTGCAGAATGATGCTGTGATCGGCCGCGTGCAGTAAATGTGAGGGGTCAGGCTATGTTCATTATATCAGCATCAATCATTTCTGTGCTCTATATATTGCTATTGCTACATTCAGGGCAGAGGTGCAGGACAGGCAGTTATTTCCACTCATCAGATTTCCCTTTTCCCACATTTATATGCGAGACTTTAAACATCGGTATGATTGTTCTATTAATGCAGAACACATTTATCATTTATATTTTATACAACTCTACGTTGTGCCTGTCATATTAATAAATTATTGATAAAAATTATTTGAAATAATAATAATAACAAAGTATTTAACCAGGAAAGGTACATTCAGATTACTCTGGATTTCAGGTACATCCTGGGGATGTTACCATCGCACTGCCCCTGTCCCTGCACCCTATGTGTCTGGGCTGATTATGTGATATTGGTTATATTGCACCTTATGTTACACTGTTAATTTTTTATCTGTTGATAACTAAGCTTTATATACCTCTACTAAGGAGGAGACCTCTGCCCACCTCGCTACCTAATGATGAGCGGGTAAATTACTCGATTTATGTCAGAGGACTTTCTCCTGACGACCTGTGCTATGTTCAGCACTGCTACCTGGCATCTATGTTGGGTTGCTGCGGGACGCGAGGTGAGGACGGTACACAATGAGAGGAACAGGCCAGGGTAAATAATGGCATAATTCCACTACTCAACCTAAGACAAGATGAGGCCATCTTTACTAACAGACCTCACTACCTTAGGCCATATGAAGGGAAGATGCTCACCCCAGGAAGAAACCATAAGCTTCTACCCCCAATACACTGTATTTCCATCTGCATGACACTACTTTCTCTCTTTCTGTCCAGCACTTATTAGGACCGTCCATGGACTGCCGTGGCAGCTACCCTAAGGTTGCACCCGCTCTCTACACTGATGTTCAGAACCGCGTGGGCAGCTCGCTAGATATAAACCACAGGACCCCACTGAATGTGGGGTCTGAACTATAAGTACCGCTAATGAGAATAGCCAACAAAGGCGACAAACCAGACAGACATGGGCTAATACGCTCTGCTTGTTCAAACTGGGAAGAGCATAACCCGTAAACATTGATTGCCGACAACCTCTTTCCAATCATAACTCTGCTCAGTATGACCCTCCATGAAATTCTGCTCACTTAATGTTAGAGGACTGAATATTCCAGTCAAGAGGCACATATTGGGCAGAGAATTTAAATCCCTGGGAGCGGATGTAGTATGTCTGCAGGACCAATGATCACGTACACAGCTGGGTAGCTGAATACCCCTTCCAATATCATGCCACCTCCCCCACTAAGTCTAAAGGAACCTCTATCCTAATTAGCAAACATGTAGCCTTTTCCTTGCAACACCAGGAAATTGACCCGAATGGCAGATATGCGATCATCACTTGACTGCTAAATAGCGTCCTATACACCATTGCGAACGTCTATGCCCCTAATACAAAACAAAAACAATTCCTGCACACTATCTGCATTTCTAGGCTCATACATCAACAAGCCCTATATAAGGTTATCAGTTGAAGAAACGCAAGGCATCCCACTACGCAGAGGGCAACAGGGTCAGCAAATTATTAGCACAGCGGCTCAAAACACAACAGGCCAAGCACAAGATACCTTATATACACTCCAAAGAGGGGACCAAACGTATGATGCCAACAGACATTAGCAACGAATTTGCTATGTACTATGCAGATTTGTATAACTTGAACTCAGATCCGAACACGCACCAACCTACCACGGAGACCATTGACAAGTACTTACGCAACACTCAGCTCCCCTCGCTCACCATAGAACAGAAACAGACGCTTACTGCCCCAGTCACAATAGATGAGGTGCTAAAAGCAATAGACCTCCTACTTGTCATGGGTGGGTAGATTGGCGGCAGTGAAAATGTCACTGCTACCCAAACTGCAGTACCTCTTTCACACCCTACAAATTCCACTACCTACCAAATATCTAGACTCCATCCAAAGAACTATAGTGCAATTTGTTTGGGCTGCACTGTTGAACAAACCAGTGGAGAGAGAGGGGTTAGGGCTACCCAGTCTGAAGTTATACTACAACGCAGCCTTGCTGTCCTCTATGATAACAACTCATGCAAATGTTAATCCCCTGCAATGGGTGGCGATAGAATCACACTGGATGCGAAGGGAGGGACTGAGATACTTATTTTAGACACCCCCACACCTCCGACCTCACACCTCAGACTTACTACCACGAACATGGGACATGGCCAGGACGACCCTGTGCTCCACTGAGCCTTGGTCCCTGGCCACTCCGATATACAGTATACATATAACCAACTCCTCATTTGACTATAGGATATGGCAGCTCAAAGGTTGTACTACTCTACACCACCTTTATTCTAATGGCAAATTATTAAACTTTCTCCAAGTCCGATTTGACTTGCCCCATAGGGTGTTATTTTCCTACCTACAACTTAAATCCATGCTATGTAACCTAACTGCCACTACACAGGACCTACTAGCCATGACACAGATAGAACGGGCATGCCAAGCAACAATAACCCACCAAAATAACATCTCCCTCAGCTATAACTTATTCAACATAGGTACCGACGATACACGGGATAAACATATAATAGCATGGCACTTGGACTTAAAGGCCTCATACACAATTAAGCAATGGCGCAAGGCCTATATGGCACGCAAGGGTAAAACAGCTTTTGTATCACACTTGGAACAAATTAAGAAAATGCAATGTAGATGGTACATGGTGCAGGATAGACTAGCAAAAATATACCCAAACACCTCGGCTACCTGCTGGAGCTGCCACAAGGAAAGAGGGACTATGTTCCATGTGTGGTGGACATGCCCACGCATTAAACCATACTGGAAGGAGGTGGAAAAGATACTCTCGGCCACATTGAAATTTGGAACTACTGTTTCTGACTTTAGACCAATTCAAAAGACAGTGTGGCGTTTTGATTTTCCATGTCCTGATATCTGCCCTTACATTGGTAGCCAGGGAGTGGAAAACGACAGGGGCTCCCGGCACAACTGTCCTGATACGACAGATCACAACAAACTTCGACATCGAAACTATGTCCCATAAACAAATGACTCCCAAGAAACATGTTCTGGCAGCACAGGGACAATGGGAGGACTACCTTAAGACCCATACATCCGCATGATCTGATCTGATAAACTAACATAGAACCTGGCTTTCTCACAATTACACAAGTACACAACTAGACTTTAAGACCCTAGGTCGAGTGAGGGCATGAGATGCCGGACAGTAGAAGCCCCCAGGGGGGAAAACCAACTGAGACTGTGCAGTCAAGGCTCAAACTATTGACCTACCACCCTCTTTGCTGGACCAGACAAACGCCCACAACCAGTCCACGCAAACCCAAATGCCCCACAACCATTGCCCGTTCACACTCCCCATCAAGATGAGATCCCAGACCAGATACAGTATTTCAGAGACAACACGCCAGGTTCACTCTCCATACTATATAAAAAGCCATAGAAGCTCGAGGGGGGCACCGGGGACATCCCACGGGTTATAGGAAGGGTGGTAAGTTAGCACGGGGAGGGCCCTGGGGTAATGCCTCTTGAATCGAATTGAGAGGAACTCATGTGTAAAATGTGATGAACTTACCTGGCTTTCAATGATAATGACTCTGTATACAAACTGTTCTCAAAATTGTAATTTCGCAAACTATGTTTAAGCCAACCCTTTTCTTTCTGTACCCCGTTCATGCTTCTTCGATCCCTTCTATGAAGGGAACAAAAAACAAAAAAAAATAAAAATTGTTAAAAAAAAAAAAAGAAAATACAAGTAATATTCTAAAAAACGAACAGTTTAAAATAGTGTTTTTTTCTCAGTCAGAGATTAAAGCTGGTGTCACAAATCCTACTGACAGACGTAGTCTAAGGTCAGGCCTGAGGGCGATCACATGGAGAAGCACAAGATGAGATGAAGTCTAACAATGAATGTGAGAATAACAAGGTAAGATTCAGATAACACTGTACCACGCCATAAGATTTCCCATTAAGTATAGATCTCGAGGGTTATTTACTAAAGTGTGGATTGTCAGGAAATTAATTTCAAATTGTACGCCAGACTTAATGAATTGTAAATATAGCTGAATTGGCCTAAAATTAGAAATTGACTATAAATTCCAGACAATTGACAGTTTAGTGAATAACCCTCTAAAAAAACATTTTTTCACTGAATTTTTCTCCCGTATAGGGCTGTATTAGTTGCCTATGGATGCATATGATCGCGTGATATCAGGGCCGTCATGGCGAAATTGTACGCAAGGCATTGTGGGATATCACCCTCAGCGTGCCGCTTGTCCTGTAAGCTCTGTATTTGTAGGTTTATAGCTCTAGAATAGCAATGTAAACTGCAATCTTTATCTAGAAATAAAACAATATATGTCCATTTATTAACAATCTGGAACACGCAAGGTGTACCCGGGATTGGATTACCGACAATTTGCCACCATAATAAACTTGTTTGACAAATGAACTTTACTGGTTTACAAACGGAGAGTAAATTATATCTGTCATAATAACCCCGCAGCTCATTTCATCTCTGAACACACGCACTCTGAATACCAGCACATCTTACCGCCGGTCCTTCTGGCGACAGCTAGACGTGTAATATTATGTCACTTTCATTTTATCAAAAACATCTCTGTGAACTCCATTAGGTTTTGATACGTGGAATAATGACGTGTCTTCTCCAACACTGCTCTCCTAGAACAGACATGGTGTCACCTTCAGCGCGGCCGGGTGCTGGCTTCTTCACAGTGACATTTTGAAGCAAGGCCTGTAGCAAGATGGAGGTTTTGTTTTTGGTTTTTGTAGTGTGTGTTTGTGTAGTGTGTGTTTGTGTGGGGGGAGTTCTTAATACATGTTTTTCTTTAGCTATAATATCTATCGCAGGTACAATGACATACAGTAAAGTTATGTACAAAGCAAGACAAAGGGAAATGGGCCTACACTGGGGTACGAAGGAGACAGTGGATACAGGGCCAGATTAAGAGCCCAGTGGGCCTGGTGCTGACAATTATGACGGGCCTAATTACAGAATCATATCGACCAAAAACAGTAAAACACTCCCAAGCGTCATGTATCTGATGGAGATGGTGCTGGAGAGAAAGAAAAAAGCAGCATAAGAAAACACATACCCTAGGCTTATCTCTCTCTAATTTATGTTTTCATCTTTCAAGTAAATCCATAACCCCTAACAGCAGTGTCCAGTCAAGCAGGAAGTCAATGGGCATGGTAAAAGGGTGTGCCACAAATCACATAACCTGCCAAAAGGGGCGAACATGCCCAAAAAGAGGACATGTCTGCCCAAAGAATTAGAAGGCCAGCCTGGCATGAATGCATGTCAGGCTGACTGCCAATCATGCAGCTGGCAAACTAAGGGCATACTATGCAGACAGCACCCTGAGCTTGGCATAATTGCATCTAATGATGCGCTCGCTCAAAGCTTTCTAAGGACTGTCCCCTAGCACTCGCTGGTGCACTTGTCTCCTTACCTTCTTACTAGCAGGCAGAAGCTCCTGGTATATAGTCTGGGACAGAGAAAAGCTGTATGTAGTGAGTGCAGAAGAAAGGGAACATGCCATAGTGTTAGAGAGACCAAAGTCAGCATTACCTTAATGGATCACTATAGGGTCACGATCACAAACATGAATTCATGACCCTATAGTGTTAACACCACTATCTAGCCTCCCTGGGCCCTTCATGCCTCCATAAATATAGCAAAATCTTACTATATTCAAGCCTGAAGCTGTAACTCTGCATGCTGTTTGCCTCAGAAGAAAGCAGCCTGCTGACATCATTAGAAGTGGTGGCCTGATCCAATCACAGTGCTTCCCCATAGGATTGGCTGAGACTGACAAAGAGGCAGGTCAGAGCCAGCATGATTCAAACACAGCCCTGGCCAATCAGCATCTCCTTAGAGAGATGAATTGAATCAAAGAATCTCTATGAGGAAAGTTCAGTGTCTGCATGCAGAGGGAGGAGACACTAAATGTTTGGATGCATTTTAGGCAGCCATGACCCAGGAAGGATCTCTAACAGCCATCTGAGGAGTGGCCAGTGAAGTTATCAGTAGGCTGTAATGTAAACACTGCATTTTCTCTGAAAAGAGAGTGTTTACAGCAAAGAGCCTGACGGTCTACTCACCAGAACAAATTAAATAAGCTGCAGTTGTTCTGGTGACTATAGTGTCCCTTTAACTATATTCATTGTCAGCCAGTTCACACAAGTTTTGTTCCCATACATCCCTCTTAAGTTTCCATACTTAAGTAAGAGTATGTGAAAAGTAGTTAGGGTTGCCACCTTTCTTGGAAAAACATACCGGCCTTACTAATTTTCATAATTAAATATGTATTGGTGACATCACATGATGTAAATCACAAGGAGTGACATAAGAGAAAATGCTGTAAAATCACCAAAAAACTAATTTGTTTAATTCTGCTGTATAGATGGATTCCTCCCAGTGCCCCCCATGTCTCCCATTGCCTTCATGACTCAGTGCCCCCATGTGTCGATTACTCCAGGTCTCAGTGTTCCTATGTATCAGTGTCTCAGTGCCCCATGTCTCCCAGTGTCTCCTAGTGTCGTGTCCCCAGGTCTCCCAGTGATCCTATGTATCACAGTGTCTCAATGCCCCATGTCTCCCTTTGTCCCCATGTATCCCAGGGTCCCCATGTCACTAGGACACTAGGAAGACGGGGAGACCTGGGGACACGGGGAGGCCTAGGGACACGGAGACACCAGGGACACTGGGAGACTAGGGGACTCTGGCTAGGACACATGGGGACACTGGGAAAATAGGGGACACTTTAAGACATGGGGACACAGACACCAGGGACACAGACACTAGAGACACTGGCTGGGGGACATGGGGACATTGGGAAATGAGGCACTGGGAGACATGGGGACACTGAGACACCAGGGCCACAGACACTAGGGACACTAGCTTGGAGACATGGGGACATTGTGACACTTGAGGCACTGAGAGACATGAAGGCACTAGGAGACATGGGAACAGTGAGACACTGGCAGACTGGGGGCACTGGGAGACTAGGGGGCACTGAGACACCAGGGACACTAGCTTGGAGACATTGAGACATTTGAGGCAGTGGGAGACATGGAGGCACTAGGTGACATGGGGACAGTGAGACACTGGCAGACTGGGGGCACTGGGAGACTAGGGGGCACTGAGACACCAGGGACACTAGCTTGGAGACATTGAGACACTTGAGGCAGTGGGAGACATGGAGGCACTAGGTGACATGGGGACAGTGAGACACTGGCAGACTGGGGGCACTGGGAGACTAGGGACACTGTGTCCCCATGTGTCTGTGTCATAATGTCTCCCAATGTCCCTTAGTGTCTCAGTGTCTGCCATAATGTCTCCGAGTGTCCCTTAGTGCCTCAGTGTATGTCTCCTTGCAGTCTTTCCCCCCATTCCTTACTTCGCTGAGCTGTAGGCTGTCTCTGCAGGGTGGGTGTTGCTGTCTGGACTCTCTGTAGCTGCACCCCTGCAGATCAGTGAGTAGAAATAGGCAGGGAGGGATATGCTGGAACTTCCTATCCCTGCCTGTCTCCACATACAGCGACCCCTACTGGCCAGTGCTGGTATTGCAGAGTAATCTCTTGTTTATACTGAGAAAAATACCAGCATTTGTATTTATAATGTAATATTGGCACCAGCCAGGCAGCCTCAAATACTGGCTGTGCCAATAAAATAAAAGAAAGGTGGAATCCCTAAGAGTAGTGTGTGAAAAAAAATCATAAAAAAAAAAAATCAATGGGCCTATTCCATGGGCCTGGGCCTGGAGCTGCAGCTCCATCAGCCCCTATGTTAATCCGGCCCTGAGTGGATAATGTGGGTAGGTAGACATATTAGTATTTTTTAACATGGGAGATTGAACCCCAAGAAACTGTGCTAAGGCGGGCAATTAGAGGACAGGCGCTCCCTATATATATTAATTTATATATATAAATATACAATGAATTTGCAAGATTTAAACAAAAAAAACTTATCTTCAGACTAATTGATTAGTCAAAAAATGTAATCCATTCACGGCAGGGCCTAACTGCCATGCCGGGCAGATGTGTATCGCATGAGCTCCAGACTAATCAGAAATAAATAGAGGATTTTCTGCTCAAAACTCAAGGAAATAAAACCGGAGCCCAATATAAGCAGCAAAAACGAACTATACGTGGACACTATCCCGGAGGGCAGGATGACTGACCTGCGGCCTGGTGAGCCCTGGAGAAACGGCCGATCTCACAATTGGGAACACCCAGACAGCGGAGGAAATCACCTCACAGAGCCCCGGAACCCCCCCCCCCCTGGACCGGTGGGGGTTATCCCGGTCCGGGAGGCTACCTGGTGGAGATATGCACATCCACTTGGCGGCCTCCCAAAGCAGGAAACAAAGCGACCAAACCAATATGGCGGACACTATGTGCGCAGCACAACCCAGAACCCAGACCTCGCAAGTAACCACTCTCGATAGAATCTTTGAAGAATTCTGGGCAAAACTAAACCGTGCATTACAAGCACCCTCCTTGTCAACACCGGGCTGCAACTCACCACACAAGTGGCCCCCGAGCACTCAGCCTCCTCCAATGGCTAAGGCTCCAAGACGGCGACACCATAATAAGCACCCCCCTGCCGCGAAACAGATCACACTGAGATTATCCCGCTAAATCTAAAATAACACTGAGATTATCACGCCAGATCTGAGATAGCACTGAGATCATCCAGCCAGATCTGAGATAGCACTGAGATTCTCCCGCCAGATCTGAGATAACACTGAGATTATCCCGCCAGATCTAAGATAACACTGAGATTATCACGCCAGATCTGAGATAGCACTGAGATCATCCAGCCAGATCTGAGATAGCACTGAGATTATCCCGCCAGATCTGAAATAACACTGAGATTATCCCGCCAGATCTGAGATAACACTGAGATTATCCCGCCAGATCTGAGATAGCACTGAGATTATCCCGCCAGATCTGCGATAGCACTGAGATTATCCCGACAGATCTGAGACAACACTGAGATAATCCAACCAGATCTGAAATAACACTGAGATTATCCCGCCAGATCTGAGATAACACTGAGATTATCCCGCCAGGTCTAAAATAACACTGAGATTATCACGCCAGATCTGAGATAGCACTGAGATCATCCAGCCAGATCTGAGATAGTGTCAGGGTACCTGAAGTCTCTACCTCCGAGAGAGGTAGAGACTTAGACGTTCATCCGTCCGGACGCCATGTTTCCTCTGTTCCTCGCGGTCGACCCGGTCACACAAACGCCGGCCGCGAGGGAGTCTCTTCCTTTTGTAGCATGGTGCCCGGAGGCCGACGTCATCACGCCAATCCGGAACGACCTGTCACTCAGTCCGAGACAGACTAATCAGGTTTCGTCGGAGGCGTGTCTATCCTCTCTAGCCAGGGTATTTAAACATACTTCGCCCTGTTGCTCATTGCCCTGTCGTGGTTCTAGCCTGTCTAGTCACACAGTGCTCTGGTGTTTCTCAGTTATCCTTTTGGTTTCGACCCGGCTTGTTTCCTTACTCTGTTTACCTCCGTTATCCTTGACTCGGCTTGTTCCTCGCTTACCTGTCTTCTCGTTCCCTCGACCTCGGCTTGTCTCTGACCATTCTCTATACTCTCTGTACGTTAGCCCGGCCATTCTAAGGACCGGTATACGTACCCTGTACCTGTTTGTACTTTGCGTGTTGGATCCCTGTCCCGATCCTGACATTACGACAGGGCCAATGGATCCTGCAGGTACAAACAGTCAGGTTGGTTCCTCTGATTCCAGGTTTGACGCCATGGAACACAGAATGGACCAAATGGCCTTAGCACTACAGGCATTGTTGTCTCGTGCTAATAATCCTCCAGAGGAGACGCGTCCTACTCCTATTTCCTCTGTAGGTTCAGGCCTAGAGGTAGCTACTGTAGGTGCCTCTTCCCGTGTTACTCCACCTGTACGTTATGGTGGGTCACCTGAGAAGTGTCGTGGTTTTTTAAACCAGATCAGCATTCACTTTGAATTGCAACCTCGCTCCTATCCTACCGATAGGGCAAAGGTTGGGTTTATTATCACCTTACTCATTGAGAAAGCTCTGAGATGGGCTAACCCATTATGGGAGAACGATAACCCGTTGGTATACAATTATACTGCCTTTGTAGCTGCTTTTAGAAGAACTTTTGACCCCCCTGGTAGAAAGGTCAATGCAGCCAGATTACTGTTGCGCCTGAGACAGGAGAACCGAACATTAGTGGATTATGCACTAGAGTTCAGGTCTCTGGCGTCAGAAGTCAAGTGGAATGAACAGGCTTATATGGATGTATTCTTGAACGGGTTATCAGATGTTATCCTTGACGAAATTGCTACTAGGGAGCTACCAGAGAATTTAGAGGACTTAATTTCGTTCATTTCTCGTATTGATGAACGTATAAGAGAAAGACAGAACACTCGAGAGAGGAACCTAAGACCTGCCTTTAAATTAGCTCCTGCATTTCTAAGTCCTGAGTCCAATACCTCACTAATTCCTGAACCTATGCAGATAGGCAATACTCATCTCTCAGAAGAGGAGAGACTGTACAGGAGAAGGGAGGGATTGTGTATGTATTGTGGAGTCAGAGGTCATTTACGCCTGAATTGTCCTGTTCGCTCGGGAAACGCCCGCACCTAAGTTTCTCTAGAGGACAGGCCTTGGGTGTTTCTATTTTGTCCTCTACGCATAATTACAAAAATCACAGGCTTTTACTACCAGTTTCTTTAACATGGAAGAAGGAAGTACTTAAGACCGTGGCATTGATAGATTCCGGCGCTGCTGAGAATTTTATCGATCAAGCCTTTGCCACTAAGCACACTATTCCTTCCCAGTTAAGAGAGACCCCCTTGGCCGTTGAGGCCATTGATGGTAGACCACTACTCGAGCCTGTTATTACTCGTGAGACTATATCCATGAGCCTGTCTGTTGGTATCTTACACGAGGAGAGTATATCTCTTATGCTTATTTCGTCCCCTTCCGTTCCCATAGTCCTGGGGTATCCATGGTTAAAGAGACATAACCCTACTATCGATTGGGAGTTAGGGGAGATACTCTCGTGGGGTCAGGGTTGTCAGGAGAGGTGTTTACAGAAGGTATCCCCTTTGGCTGTAATTTACACACCTGACACTACTACCCAGCCTAAAGAGAGACAGATACCTCCTTTGTACATGGACTTAAAGGCAGTATTCGATAAAAAGAACGCTGATACTCTACCTCCACACAGGTCCTTTGATTGTAAAATTAACCTATTACCTGGTACCATGCCTCCTAGGGGCAATGTATACCCTCTATCCACTAAAGAGAATGCTGTTTTAGAGGAGTATATTCAGGAGAATTTAGACAAGGGATTTATCAGGAGATCCTCATCTCCTGCCGGGGCTGGGTTCTTTTTTGTTAAGAAGAAGGATGGGTCACTCAGACCTTGTATCGATTATCGAGGGTTGAATAAAATAACCATCAGGAATGCCTATCCTATCCCCTTGATTACAGAACTCTTTGATCGGTTAAAGGGCTCTAAGATTTTCACCAAGTTGGACCTCAGAGGGGCGTACAACTTGGTGAGAATTCAGCAAGGCCATGAGTGGAAGACAGCGTTTAATACCCGCTATGGTCATTATGAGTATACGGTCATGCCTTTTGGTCTCTGTAACGCACCTGCAGTTTTCCAAGATTTGATTAACGAAGTTCTTAGGGAATTTCAACATGATTGTGTTATTGTCTACCTGGATGACATACTCATACACTCTAAAGAGATTGAGACCCACCATCGACAAGTCAGACAGGTATTACACAAACTTTTACAACATGGTTTGTACTGTAAACTTGAGAAATGCAGTTTTGACCAGACCCAGATAGACTTTCTTGGATACGTGATTTCTGGGGAGGGCTTTAAGATGGATCCTGACAAACTCCAGTCTATTTTAGATTGGCCATTGCCTCAGGGACTCAAAGCTATTCAGAGATTTATTGGCTTCTCTAATTATTATAGACGCTTCATTAAGGGCTACTCGTCTATTATTGCGCCCATCACCAATATGACCAAACAAGGGGCGGATACTAAGACATGGTCTACTGATGCTCTAGCTGCTTTCAAGAGTCTCAAAGAACTTTTTGCTTCTGCTCCAATACTAGTCCATCCGGATACGACCTTACCGTTCCTGCTCGAGGTCGATGCCTCTGAGACGGGAGTAGGGTCGGTTCTGTCACAAAGATTGGGGGTAGATAAACCATTGCACCCATGTGGTTTTTTTTCTAAGAAACTTTCGGGCCCTGAGAGCAGATATGACATCGGCGACAGAGAACTCTTAGCAGTCATTAAAGCCTTAAAGGAATGGAGACATTTATTAGAGGGAACCTTACACCCTATTACTATCCTGACGGACCACAAGAACTTGTCCTACATTGGGGAGGCTAAGCGCCTGTCCTCTAGGCAGGCTCGTTGGTCCTTATTCCTGACTCACTTCAACTATGTGCTGACTTATAGACCTGGTTCAAAAAATTCTAAAGCCGATGCCTTATCTCGCCAGTATGAACCTTCTACTGTACCTGAGCCGGTCCTTTCCTCTATAGTTCCGAAATGCAATATTGTTGCTAATACGAATCTCAGGATTCATTCTCCGTTACTGGCCGAGATCGTTAAGCTACAACATTTAGCACCTAGACAGACTCCTGTGGGTCGACATTTCGTTCCTCCTGCTCTTCAACTGGAACTGTTGCAGTGTTTCCATAACAGCAAGATGGCGGGACATCCTGGTATTCGCAAGACTTTTGCGTTGATCTCTAAGGATTTCTGGTGGCCTGCTTTACGTAGGGATACTAAAGATTTCATCGCTGCATGTGAGGTTTGTACTAAGACCAAACAACCTCATACGCTTCCTTGTGGATTCCTGCACCCCTTAGAAGTTCCAGAGAAGCCGTGGTCCTGCTTGGCCATGGACTTTATTGTCGATCTACCTATCTCTAAAAAACAGACTGTTATCCTCACCGTGGTTGACAGATTCACTAAGATGGCACACTTCATTCCTCTGCCTAAACTTCCATCTTCTCCCGAATTGGCCGAGATATTCGCTAGGGAGATTTTTCGCCTACATGGGATACCCTCTCAAATTGTGTCTGACAGAGGTTCCCAATTTATTTCCCGTTTTTGGAGGTCCTTCTGTTCGCAACTTGGTATCAAATTGAACTTTTCTTCTGCCTATCACCCTCAGTCTAATGGAGCTGCTGAACGTACCAACCAGAAAATTGAACAATATTTGCGATGTTTTGTTTCCGAACACCAGGATGATTGGGTCGGTTTGATTCCTTGGGCAGAGTTTGCACACAACAATCTCGTTTGCGATTCTACTCATTCAAGCCCCTTCTTCATGAATTATGGCTTTCACCCGTCTATTCTTCCTTCGGCTTCTCCTTCCCAGGGGGTGCCGTCGGTTGATGTTCATGTTGCTAATTTGAGGAAGTTGTGGGATCAAACTCGGCAAATCCTTACGCACAATTCTATGCTGGTTAAGAAACATGCTGATAAACGTAGAAGGGCGGCTCCGCTCTTTGTTCCGGGTGATAGGGTATGGTTGAGCACGAGGAACATCCGTTTAAAGGTGCCCTCCATGAAGTTCGCTCCCCGTTATATTGGACCTTACAGGGTGTTGTCTCGTATCAATCCAGTTGCGTATCGTCTAGCTCTTCCTGATACCTTACGCATCCCTAACTCGTTTCATGTGTCGTTGCTGAAACCTCTTATTTGTAACAGGTTCTCCTCCACAACAGCCCCTCCTTGTCCTGTTCAGGTGGAGGGTCAGGAGGAGTATGAGGTTAACTCTATTATTGATTCTCGTATCTCCCGGGGGAAAGTACAATATCTGGTCGATTGGAAGGGATACGGTCCTGAGGAGAGGAGTTGGGTACCTCAGGAGGATGTTCATGCTCCTCGTCTCCGCAGGGCGTATCACTCTCGCTTTCCATCTCGTCCCGGTTCTTTCCGCCCGGTGGGCGTATCTGAGGGGGGGGGTACTGTCAGGGTACCTGAAGTCTCTACCTCCGAGAGAGGTAGAGACTTAGACGTTCATCCGTCCGGACGCCATGTTTCCTCTGTTCCTCGCGGTCGACCCGGTCACACAAACGCCGGCCGCGAGGGAGTCTCTTCCTTTTGTAGCATGGTGCCCGGAGGCCGACGTCATCACGCCAATCCGGAACGACCTGTCACTCAGTCCGAGACAGACTAATCAGGTTTCGTCGGAGGCGTGTCTATCCTCTCTAGCCAGGGTATTTAAACATACTTCGCCCTGTTGCTCATTGCCCTGTCGTGGTTCTAGCCTGTCTAGTCACACAGTGCTCTGGTGTTTCTCAGTTATCCTTTTGGTTTCGACCCGGCTTGTTTCCTTACTCTGTTTACCTCCGTTATCCTTGACTCGGCTTGTTCCTCGCTTACCTGTCTTCTCGTTCCCTCGACCTCGGCTTGTCTCTGACCATTCTCTATACTCTCTGTACGTTAGCCCGGCCATTCTAAGGACCGGTATACGTACCCTGTACCTGTTTGTACTTTGCGTGTTGGATCCCTGTCCCGATCCTGACAGATAGCACTGAGATTATCCCGCCAGATCTGAGATAACACTGAGATTATCCAACCAGATCTGAGATAACACTGATATTATCCCGCCAGATCTGAGATAACACTGAGATCATCCCGCCAGATCTGAGATAACACTGAGATTATCCAGCCAGATCTGAGATAACACCGAGATTATCCAGCCAGATCTGAGATAACACTGAGATTATCCAGCCAGATATGAGATAACACTGATATTATCCCGCCATATCTGAGATAGCACTGAGATAATCCCGTCAGATCTGAGATAACACTGAGATTATCCCGCCAGATCTGAGATAGCACTGAGATTATCCGCCAGATCTGAGATAACACTGAGATTATCCAGCCAGATCTGAGATAACACTGATATTATCCAGACAGATCTGAGATAACACTGATATTATCCCGCCAGATCTGAGATAACACTGAGATCATCCCGCCAGATCTGAGATAACACTGAGATTATCCAGCCAGATCTGAGATAACACTGAGATTATCCAGCCAGATATGAGATAACACTGATATTATCCCGCCAGATCTGAGATAGCACTGAGATAATCCCGCCAGATCTGAGATAACACTGAGATTATCCAGCCAGATCTGAGATAGCACTGAGATTATCCCGCCAGATCTGAGATAACACTGAGATTATCCCGCCAGATCTGAGATAGCACTGAGATTATCCCGCTAGATCTGAGATAACACTGAGATTATACCGCCAGATCTGAGATAACACTGATATTATCCCACCAGGTCTGAGATAGCACTGAGATAATCCCGCCAGATCTGAGATAGCACTGAGATTATCCCGCCAGATCTGTAGCCCATGGATCAGTGCAGCTATGAGGAATAGGCCTTGACAGAGCCAGGAGGTAGGCATAGCAGCCACAGGAAGTTAGTGACAGCTAGCATGCTGGGTAGGGCGGAGCCATAAGGGGAGTATTTACACCAGCCATTATATGAAGTGGCCATTTTAACTGAACCTAAGATTACCTGCCAGTTGTCCATCCCACCCTCCCTGTATTTGGTTAGGTTAGTTGATTTCCCGTTTTTTCACAGCGGCGGGGAATGGCCTGGTTAAATCGGAGGGTAGATGGAGGAGAAAGTGGGCATCCTGAGGTTTAGTGTGGATTGGGCAGTGTTGCACGTGGTTGGTAGGTTCAAGCCCGTCGGTGGCTCCGAACCTGGGGGTGTGGTGGTGTCTTAGTACACCCTACACTGGAACTGGTGGGTAGCAGTGTCTTGGTACACCCCTACAATGGATATGGTGGGTAGCGGTGTCTTGGTACACCCCTACAATCGATATGGTGGGTAGCGTTGTCTTGGTACACCCCTACAATGGATATGGTGGGTAGCGGTGTCTTGGTACACCCCTACAATGGATATGGTGGGTAGCGGTGTCTTGGTACACCCCTACAATGGATATGGTGGGTAGCGGTGTCTTGGTACACCCCTACAATCGATATGGTGGGTAGCGTTGTCTCGGTACACCCCTACAATTTAACCTGGTGGAAATGTGGTCATATTGGGCGGCCAGTTTCTGTATTAACATGTTATTTAGATTGTTATCTATTGTTATTATTGTGGGGTCATTGCTAGGGGTATGTTATGTACATGGGGGGATGTTAACTTTAATAAGATTTGTTGGCAATGACCCCATTTGTTATTCCTTAATTATTTTATTAATAATTTAATAAAGCTGTGGACTAATTATTTCCAACAGTATAAACTGTGTCCGTGTTTTAATGGGGGTTTGGGTAAGGTTAGCGCATATGCCAGCAAAACCAACTGTGCGCCTGTCATTAGATAGCACTGAGATTATCCCACTAGCTCTGAGAAAACACTGAGATTATACCGCCAGATCTGAGATAACACTGAGATTATTCCGCCAGATCTGAGATAGCACTGAGATTATCCAGCCAGATCTGAGATAACACTGAGATTATAACGCCAGATCTGAGATAACACTGAGATTATACCGCCAGATCTGAGATAGCACTGAGATTATTCCACCAGATCTGAGAAAACACTGAGATTATACCGCCAGATCTGAGAAAACACTGAGATTATCCAGCCAGATCTGAGATAGCACTGAGATTGTCCAGCCAGATCTGAGAAAACACTGAGATTATCCCACTAGCTCTGAGAAAACACTGAGATTATACCACCAGATTTGAAAAAGCACTGAGGTTATCCCGCCAGATCTGAGATAACACTGAGATTATCCAGCCAGATCTGAGATAACACTGAGATTATTCCGCCAGATCTGAGATAACACTGAGATTGTCCCGCCAGATCTGAGATAGCACTGAGATTATACCGCCAGATCTGAGATAACTCTGAGATTATTCCGCCAGATCTGAGATATCACTGAGATTATCCCACTAGCTCTGAGAAAACACTGAGATTATACCACCAGATTTGAAAAAGCACTGAGGTTATCCCGCCAGATCTGAGATAACACTGAGATTATTCTGCCAGATCTGAGATAGCACTGAGATTATCCCACTATCTCTGAGAAAACACTGAGATTATCCAGCCAGATCTGAGATAGCACTGAGATTATCCCGCCAGGTCTGAGATAGCACTGAGATTATCCCACCAGGTCTGCAATAGCACTGAGATTATCCAGCCAGATCTGAGATAGCACTGAGGTTATCCCACCATATCTGAGATAACACTGAGATTATCCCGCCAGGTCTGAGATTGTTGCACCGTACAAAGCAGAATAGTGGGAAGGACAATAAAGGACTCTGAATGCTAACGTAGACGGAGGGCTTGGACATATTAAAAGGATAGAGATTGGCAGATTTTTACAGGGTATTTAAAGGGACATTATAGTCACCCAGGCCACTTCAGCTCAATGAAGTGGTCTGGGTGCCAGGTCCCTCATGTTTTAACCCTTCAGATGCAAACATAGCAGTTTCAGAGAAACTGCTATGTTTACATTTGGGGTTAAGCCAGCCTCTAGTGTCTGTCTTCTGGACAGTCACTCAGGGCCGCAATCAGGGGGTGACAACCATGACGGTTGTCACGGGCCCAGCGGTCCTGGGGGGCCCAGACTGCACAGGTAATCCTCTGCATGCCCGGGCCCCCAGCCCTTCAATTTGCATATATACATAGCGAGTTCCGCTATGTATATTTGCCTCTGCGGGCCCAGGATATACTTACCTCCCCTCCAGCACTCTCACGAGCCACAGCAGTAAAGCGTTGCCACGGGTTGTCATGACAACACTCCGCGTCGCGCAATGCATGCTGGGCTCGCATAGAGCAGTGGCTGGCAGGAGTGAGAACTTGGAGGGAGTCTGCTGGGCTCCTCCTTGCTGGCCCAACAAGCTGAGCCACAGGACCACCAGGGAATCCAGTGCCCCCTCTCCCTGGCTACAGGTAAGAGGCAGGGAGGGGGGAATACATATTTTTTTAATTATACAAATTCTACATAAAAAAAAAATCCCAGCAGCATTTGTCACACATCCACCACACACATACATCAAACAGACAAACTGCATCCACTACACAACCATACACATAATCCACTACACAACCATACACATCATCCACTACACAACCACACACATCATCCACTACACAACCACACACATCATCCACTACACAACCATACACATCATCCACTACACAACCACACACATCATCCACTACACAACCACACACATCATCCACTACACAACCACACACATCATCCACTACACAACCACACACATCATCCACTACACAACCATACACATCATCCACTACACAACCACACACATCATCCACTACACAACCATACACATCATCCACTACACAACTACACACATCATCCACTACACAACCACACACATCATCCACTACACAACCATACACATCATCCACTACACAACCACACACATCATCCACTACACAACCACACACATCATCCACTACACAACCATACACATCATCCACTACACAACCACACACATCATCCACTACACAACCACACACATCATCCACTACACAACCATACACATCATCCACTACACAACCATTCACATCATCCACTACACAACCACACACATCATCCACTACACAAATACACACATCATCCACTACACAACCATACACATCATCCACTACACAACCATACACATCATCCACTACACAACCACACACATCATCCACTACACAACCACACACATCATCCACTACATAAACACACAAACTGTATCCACTACACAACCACACACATCATCCACTACACAACCATACACATCATCCACTACATAAACACACAAACTGCATCCACTACACAACCACACACATCATCCACTACACAACCACACGCATCATCCACTACACAACCACACACATCATCCACTACATAAACACACAAACTGCATCCACTACACAACCATACACATCATCCACTACACAACCATACACATCATCCACTACACAACCACACACATCATCCACTACACAACCACACACATCATCCACTACATAAACACACAAACTGCATCCACTACACAACCATACACATCATCCACTACACAACCACACACATCATCCACTACACAACCATACACATCATCCACTACACAACCACACACATCATCCACTACACAACCACACACAGCATCCACTACACAACCATACACATCATCCACCACATAAACACACACACACTGCATCCACTACACAACCACACACATCATCCACTACACAACCACACTAGCTGCATCCACTACACAACCATACACATCATACACTACACAACCACACACATCATCCACTACATAAACACACAAACTGCATCCACTACACACATCATCCACTACACAACCACACACATCATCCACTACACAACCACACACATCATCCACTACATAAACACACAAACTGCATCCACTACACAACCACACACATCATCCACTGCACAACCATACACATCATCCACTACATAAACACACAAACTGCATCCACTACACAACCACACACATCATCCATTACATAAACACACAAACTGCATCCACTACACACATCATCCACTACACAACCATACACATCATCCACTACACAACCACACACATCATCCACTACACAACCACACACATCATCCACTACACAACCATACACATCATCCACTACACAACCACACACATCATCCACTACATAAACACACAAACTGCATCCACTACACAACCATACACATCATCCACTACATAAACACACAAACTGCATCCACTACACAACCATACACATCATCCACTACACAACCATACACATCATCCACTACACAACCACACACATCATCCACTACACAACCACACACATCATCCACTACATAAACACACAAACTGCATCCACTACACAACCATACACATCATCCACTACACAACCATACACATCATCCACTACACAACCATACACATCATCCACTACACAACCACACACACCATCCACTACACAACCATACACATCATCCACCACATAAACACACACACACTGCATCCACTACACAACCACACACATCATCCACTACACAACCACACTAGCTGCATCCACTACACAACCATACACATCATACACTACACAACCACACACATCATCCACTACATAAACACACAAACTGCATCCACTACACACATCATCCACTACACACACACACACAGCATCCACTACACAAACACACATTGCATTCACTACACACATAATCCACTACACACACACACAGCATCTACTACACAAACACACACTGCATTCACTATACACACACTACTTCCACTACACAAACACACACTCTGCATTAACTATACACACACACTACATCCACTATACACACACTACTTCCACTAAACAAACACACTCTGCATTAACTATTCATATACTACATCCAGTACACAAACACACACTCTGCATTCACTATACACACACACTCTGTCCACTACACAAACATACAATCTGAATCCACTATAAACAGCGTATCCATTTTACTCATGCACTTTGTATCTACTACACACATTTTATAGCCACTATACACACACAAACAAATTCAGTACACACACACTTCATCTTTGTGGGTGGACTTAAGATGGGCCCTGTGGGTGGATTTGGGGGCGGGTCATGTGGGCGGACTTGGGGCGGGTCATGTTGACTGACTTGGGGGCGGGCCCCGGGGGGCCCAGACTGTGGGCTGTGTCAGGGGCCCAAAAATTTCTGGTGGCAGCCCTGCAGTCACTAGAGGCGTATCTGCGACGCTGGAGGCATATTATGCCTCCATCGCGCAGAGCGTCTGTAGGAAAGCATTGAAAAATGCTTTCCTGTTGACAGCTTGAATGCGCGCGCGGCACTTGCCGCGCATGCGCCTTTGGCTCCGTTGACGTAGGCAGAAGGAGCTGACGTCGGCGGGGGAGGAGAGTACCAGCGCCGAGGGAGCTCGGCACTGGAATAAGATAAGCTGCTGAAGGGGTTTTAACCCCTTCAGCGCCACGGGAGGGAGACCCTGAGGGTGGGGGCACCCTCAGGGCACTATAGTGTCAGGAAAACCGCTTTGTTTTCCTGACACTATAGTGATCCTTTAAACATAGACATAGAATGTGACGGCAGATAAGAACCATTCGGCCCATCTAGTCCGCCCAATTTTCTAAATACTTTCATTAGTCCCTGGTCTTATCTTATAGTTAGGATAGCCTTATGCCTATCCCACACATGCTTAAACTCCTTTACTGTGTTAACCTCTACCACTTCAGCTGGAAGGCTATTCCATGCATCCACTACCCTCTCAGTAAAGTAATACTTCCTGATATTATTTTTAAACCTTTGCCCCTCTAATTTAAGACTATGTCCTCTTGTTGTGGTAGTTTTTCTTCTTTTAAATATAGTTTCCTCCTTTACTGTGTTGATTCCCTTTATGTGTTTAAATGTTTCTATCATATCCCCCCTGTCGCATCTTTCCTCCAAGCTTTACATAAATTCAGATTTCTGTCATGAACACTTGACTGGTTACAATTACATGTTTGTTAATCCACCTATTGTAAAGTGCTACGGAATTTGTTGGCGCTATATAAATATAATAATAATTATGAAAGTGCTTCCCGACAGTGTGTGGAATTAAAATGCTTTCAGTTTGAAATCAATTAATTATTCCCAGGTCTAGTGAAAGAGACACTTAGAACACCATAACCACTGCAGTGCGATGATGGTGTTTAGAGAAATAATTGCTCTCACATTTGTTATGTGCAGATGTGGGCTTCTGTCCAGTAGTAATGATGGCTGTTAGTTGCATCTGCAATATTACTGTTACAGGTTGGAGGAATTTCTATCGATAGTTCGTACGGGAGGGGTACGGAGCTCCATCTTGTGGTTAGCTGGGAAAGTGTTGTTGACAAACAGAACTGTCTGAAAACAGAAAATGACACAAATATACAAAATTAAGGTCTGCGCTCAGACTCCCACTACTCCTGGGCGGCAGCAGTGACTATAGTACACATCAGCCTTAATACATATATTAAAGGAAAATAAAGGAGTTACTTGTGCCCTATCCCAAATACATATTCACATTTATGTAACTGTAGGTATTTAGAGAAAGATACGTAACTGAAGATTTTATGTCAAGACACGGAGGCTCATATTGCTTAACCCTTTCTTTACTGTCCACCAATAGCAGCAAAGTATATTAACAGTAAGAAAAAACAGTAACCATAGAGATAGGACACTCCCATATCCAGTCCCAGTATAATAGGCAGCACCTCCTCCTCCAATTCCCCTTTCTTTGCTGCTACCAGACAGATAATTACCTCACTAATTATTTTTCTCTGCTGACATTTTGTACCATTCACTGGTTAATGTATGATTGTATTTTGTATTTATTTGACCTTCTGTTGTATACCTTGCTGAGCCCAGGGTCCCAGACCTTCCCTGTCCGGCTTTATCCTGCTCTACCTTCTCTGATTCCCTTGGTATCGCTCTAAACTTTCCCTCCATTACTCTGCCGGTCTGCCTGTCTTCTCTCCTATTGCTGCATTCGAATGCTGGATTCACCTGTTTGATGTGTTCCCCCCGGCGGCCATTTTCTATCAGTCACTTTGGTGCTCTTTTTCCCTCCGTTCTCCTTATCTGCCGGTCTGGACCCTGGTGAGCTCCCTCCTTTTTCCTCTGTTTACACTGCCTAGCCTGGGGTGATTAACTCCTGCTAGTTGCATCCTCCACATATTTAGCAGCTCTATTTTCTATTCACTACTCAGTATATATTTTGGTTGTCTCCCTATATATTATACTGCATATTCCCTGCATATAGATATATATATATATTTTATTTGGACCTGACCTTAGCCTCAGTTAATATTATTATGCCTAAACCTAAAGGGCCTGTCTCCCCTCTTTCCCCTGAGGATAGGGATATACCCCAAGCGCTGGCTGACCCTATCTCAGCCAGCTCTGGCCCCCCTTCTTCTGCAGGCGACCCTATGTCGGTGCCAGATGATGCCCAGGCCTTAGCACTGCAACGTTCAGTCACAGACGCCATTATGGCCGCCACAGGCTCAATGTCCGCAACCCTGTCTCAGACTATTTCTCAGGCTTTATTGGCACAACCTGTACCCGCAGAAGCATCTGCCATACCTACACGCTTAGCGCATCCCTCTGTAAACCTCCCAGGGGGCGACTCTAGAAAGGCTAAGGCCAAATCTAAACACCTGATCCCTCCCGCCTCCAGAACCACCAAGACTGGTGTGAAAATAGCCACCCAAGATAGCGTGCCTGTGTCACGCAAAAGAGCCTTTCCGCGCCAGGCAGAACGGGCGCGGCACTGGAAATGTGCCAGAGCACTTACAGAGAGCGACTCCGATTCAGAAATCGGGTCTTGTGAGGAGGCTATTGATGAGTCCGGGGATGACTCTAAGAACGAGTCGGACGGGCAGGACATTGACCCATTTGCCCCTACCCTACCAGGATTGGTAATTAGTGACTCTCGCAGTGACTCTCCCGCTACCGCGGGTTCGACTCTCATGGACCCGGCTGGAGAACCTATGTTTGACCCGGATGCTCTCCATCACCCGAGGTCGGCAGAATGGCTCCCAGCCGACCATGTAGCAAAATATCTTGAGAACTGGGTTAGGCGCCCTCTTAGCAAGACGGCGCGCAACAAGCTCAGGGCAGAATGCCCTAGACCCCTTATCCCTAATAAAGTCTGCGAGACACCTATTGTAGACCCTAAATGACGCAGTTTCCTGCATAGATGGGTTGGAATCCCGGTAAGGGTCTTAAAGTCATGCCAGGACAAACACTTGGACATTTTTGGTCCCTTAGCAAAATTATTTGACCTGGCCGAGATGGCCAGAACTGAGAATAGACAGGTTGACCCGGAAGAACTCCGTGGTTGGGTGCAAAGGGCAATCTGCATAGCCGGTAGTGTGAACACTTCCCTGTCTATAGAACGGCGTAAAGCCATCCTCTTTAAAATCGAGCCCAAACTGGCCAACCTCGCCCTCACTGAGGCGGGCAAAGACGCTCAGGGCCAGCTGTTCGGAGACTCCTTTATCAAGGATCTGGGGCGCTTTGTAGGTGCTTTCACAGCCTTAGACAAGGCCCAGTCCTCCATGATGAGAGTGTTTCAGGGACGGGTCTCTTCCAGGGCCGGCAGATTCAGGAGCCGTCTGTCCGGCCGATCTAATTTTAACTCCCGAGGATCGGGACGAGGCTCTTATAACCAGAGGCCACCTTATCAGGACACGAGACACCAGTCTCCCTTCTTTCCATCTCGTGGAAGACCATGGCGCTCCAGAAGCTTCAGAGGGAACCCCGGTTCCAGATGCCCTTACGGTAAGACCACACCTAATTCATGCTTTTTCCAATATCTGTGTAGGGGGCAGACTCCGTCATTTTTTACATGCCTGGTTAGAGATCACCTCAGATGCCTGGGTTGTGAACACGGTAAAGGGGTTCCACATAAAATTGGTAGACTCCCCGGGTCACATTCCTCCCCCTCACCCTATGGTAATGTCAAAGGCAAACCGCGCCTTAATAGACAAGAAACTTTTGTCACTCCACATGAAAGGAGCGATAGAACGGGCACCACTGAACCATGCTGGGGTTATCAGCAACATTTTCCTGGTGGAAAAGAAAGGCGGCCAGATGCGCCCAGTTATAAACCTTCGGGCCCTAAACTCCATAGTGCTCTACCGACACTTCAAAATAGAGGGAATCCAACTCCTTCGGGACTTACTCCTACGTGGAGACTGGATGGCAAAGTTAGACCTCAAAGATGCCTACCTAAAGGTCCCGGTGACCGAGTCATCCAGGGACCTACTGAGGTTCCTCTGGAAAGGCGGAACATAGCGATTCACATGCCTCCCGTTCGGACTCTCGTCTGCTCCGTGGTGCTTCACCAAATTGATGCGACCGGCCATGGCTTGGCTGCGCAGTCGCGGGGTAAGGCCGATAGTCTATCTGGACGATATCCTCCTCATGGCACAAGATCGGGGAGTCCTCTTAGAACACCTTAAATGGACAATGGATCTCCTACGTCGCCTGGGTTTCTTGCTCAACAGGGAGAAGTCCTGCCTATCCCCGACCCGACACATGGAGTTCCTGGGGTTCACGGTTGACTCGGAAGCGGAGTCTCTCAGTCTCCCTCCAAACAAAATACGCTTAATCCGCAAGGAACTACGACGTGCCCTCACGAGACACCAGCTGTCATTGCGAAACCTGGCACGACTCATTGGACTACTGACCTCGTCCATCCAGGCGGTGTTCCCGGCTCCGCTCCACTACCGAGCTCTTCAACGCCTGAAGATAGCACACCTTCGCAAAGGGGCCTCGTATGCAGATTTGGTCCCCCTGGACTCGGAATCCCGAGACGAGATGACCTGGTGGATCCACAACCTATCCGCCTGGAATGGCAAGGCCATCTTCGGCTCTCAGCCAGAGTTCACGGTGGACTCAGTTGCGAGTCTCCACGGCTGGGGCACACACTGCAACGGGGTGACCACTGGGGGTCGAGGGACAGACGCAGAGTCCCGACTCCACATCAATGCCCTAGAACTATTGGCTGGTTCCTTCGCGATCAAGAGCTTTGCGAACGGCACGGCCAGTGCATGCATCAGACTGTGTATGGACAACATCTCAGCAGTCCGGTATGTCAACCACCTGGGCGGCACACGCTCAGCGATGTTGGCCCGCTTAGCGAAAGATTTCTGGACCTATTGTCTAGCCAGGAACCTGACGGTCCAGGCGGAATACCTTCCTGGCCTTCACAATACCCATGCGGATTGGAGCTCACGCTATCTCGCAGACACCAGCGATTGGAAATTGGATACAGAGGTGTTCTCCACTATCTCGTCCCTTTGGGGGCCTTTCTCTATAGAACTCTTCGCTTCCAGACTCAACGCCCAACTACCCAGGTTCTACAGCTGGCGCCCGGACCCGGCCGCGGAGGCAGTGGACGCGTTCCTACAGGAATGGCCCGACTCACGCCTTTACGCTTTCCCGCTATTTGCCATGCTCCCCCGAGTGCTACTCCAGGTATGGCACCAGATGGCAGATATGGTCCTGCTAACCCCATTCTGGGGTACCCAGTCGTGGTTCCCTCAACTCCTGGAACTGGCAATAGACGTTCCCGCTCTTCTGCCGCCCAACAGGGACCTTCTGCTGAACCCGATGGGCCAACAACACCCCCTCCTACTGGACGGATCATTACGGTTACTGGCATGGAGAATTTCGGCGGACCCTGGGAAGTCCCAGGAGTTTCGGACACAACTCGACGCCTCTTGGCTGACGCATGGGCTCCCGGCACTAGACGCTCATAT
This sequence comes from Pelobates fuscus, assembly GCF_036172605.1. Lineage (NCBI taxonomy): Eukaryota > Metazoa > Chordata > Amphibia > Anura > Pelobatidae > Pelobates > Pelobates fuscus. Next base: position 8,316,574 of record NC_086325.1, read on the forward strand.
GGGATCACTTGGAGAGCTTGGGCTGGTTGGTGCCTGGCTAGGGACCTGGATCCCGTGGCGGCCCCTGTGACGGCGATACTACTCGGACCTCACCTTGCAACAACTCTCTGCCAAATTGGTATGCCTGTTCTGCCTCATTTCATGTAAACGAGTCTCGGAGGTACGTGCCCTGGACCATGATGCGAGATCCTTCACCCCGGATGGGGTGACATTCAATATCTCCAGAAGGACGAAGACGGCCATACGTACTCGAGTTCGTACGTCTAACCCACTGTTGTGCCCAGTGACCTGTTTGAAGGAATACGAACTTCGAACGAAAGCCCATAGGTCGGATCCAATGCCTCAACTTTTCCTCGCGACCCGTTGACCATTCACCCCTGTATCCAGCACGACTCTGGCTCGTTGGGTGAAGTGGATTATGTCGCAAGTGGGGGCGGATACATCCATCTTTAGCGCCCACTCCACACATGGGGCATCAGCCACGTCCATGGCCTCTTTGGGGGCACGCCTGGAAGACCTTATGAGGATGGCGGACTGGTCCAGAGAATCCACCTTCAGGGAATTCTACTTCCGACCTCAGCCACACGTTTTCTCGTCGGTCATTGCTCAGCTTTAAACTAGCAATATGAGCCTCCGTGTCTTGACATAAAATTACATGATTTTGCTATTTCATGACGAAAAGTCATGATTTTATAAAAGACACGGAGGCGAGTATTGCCCCTCCCTATTACTTATTTGTATAATTTCCCCCCCCTGTCATTTCTCATTTCGGGCGGTAAGTATAACATTGCCTTCCATGAATGTATGACTTATATGTACATCTGACTCATGACACTTCACATACATGGGGACTCTTGACTCAGGTACGAATGGGGGTACACTAACGGGTGGCTTGGTTTCCAATGTATCATATCTTGACATGGGCAAATAGTGTTAGTACCGATTTAACCTTTGGGCTCCTGTCATTATGTCTTCACAGGTTGATCCACTTCTAAGCGCATCTATGCTCAGGACTTCCACAAGTTAGCTGAAGTTTAAGAGTTGACAAAGAGATGGACTCCCTATGGTTAAAGTTTCACCATTCGTTCCCGGTTTTGCCTATGTTCGAGGGCATCCGCTGTTCCTGTATCATCAAGGACTCTGGGCCGTGGCCCTTCTAGTGCTGGACTGTTTCCTGACTTCCGGTTACTGTTGGCGGGTAGCATCTCCAAAGAAAGAGGAATTGGAGGAGGAGGTGCTGCCTATTATACTGGGACTGGATATGGGAGTGTCCTATCTCTATGGTTACTGTTTTTTCTTACTGTTAATATACTTTGCTGCTATTGGTGGACAGTAAAGAAAGGGTAAAGCAATACTCGCCTCCGTGTCTTTTATAAAATCATGACTTTTCGTCATGAAATAGCAAAATCATGTAATTTCTATACACAATATATGGAATTGTGTTGGACCTAGTAGTAGAGGCATGTCCGCTGTACGACCCAGAGCCAAGCCGGGAAAAGGGGGGCTTGAGCAGAGAATGCCCGAAACTGCCTGGAACTATTATTCGGCTCAGGCGGAACCCCCGAGCCGGTGAAACTTTATTCAGGGCGCTTTTCGGCTCTGGTCCACAGAATACGGCGCTATTTGGGCAGATTACAATAGAGGCAGAGAGGCATCTAGGGTCACTGAGCTCGGGGAAGTCACACAGAGAACCTGATTGTCCTGTGGTTCAAAAGTCCCCGAGATGATCCACCCCAACTCTTGGAACTTCACGCCGGATCGGGAGCTAGCCGAACTTGGATCATCCACCTAATTCGGGTTAGGTAGCTACGATCTGAGCGCTTTTTGGACACGGGGGGCGCTCACGAGAGACCTTTCAGGGGATATCACTCATGTACCGAGTTATGGTTATTTTATGCCTATTTTTCATACTTTTTTTAAATATTGCTGAGTCACGATAATAACTTATTTGGTGGTTACAGTGTGGGCGTGCTTATGGGTGTGTTTTGGGGTGTGTCTACTGTACCAGATTCTGTATAAATGTGAGCCATTTGGCTGGAAAAAACTGATCTTTTTCACCTTTCACTAAGCCATGGCTCAGGTTTGGGTGATACCGCGCATACCCCTTCGGCGATACCTATAATCACTGTGCAGCTCTAATCACTCTGGAGCTATCACAACCAGGAAGGGGCGACTACAGGCGGTAGAAACCCATCTTCAGGAGAGTATACTGCCACAGTTATAAAATACAGATCAGCTATCTTATATCTTAACATTAAAAGTCTGACTGCATGCATTGCTTTGTACTCCCGTAAAGATGACAAATATTGTACAGCGCTAAGGAATATGTTGGTGCATTATACAGTCTACTTATACTAGCAATACATATTCACTGCTAAAAGCAGTTACTTGCGCACCATCCCACCAACTAAAGTGGCAGGTGAGCTCACAATTTAACCCCTTAACCCCTTGTAGGGGTGGCTCTAAACGCCGGCAGGCACCATAGAACGTCCCCTCCATCCTTGTTACCTACCCGATCGCCGTCCTTCCCTCGCCGGCGATCAGTGTTCCTCCCGGTCTGGGGGGACTGTCTGACAGCCCACACAGTCCCCCCTCTGCAAACTAGGCCCCCACGGGCCATGTGATCGCTCTGAAAGAGCAGTCACATGCCTGCAAGAGGTGCCTGTGTATCTGCCTGGGGGGGGTGGGGGGGACTGCCTAAACTGACAGGTAGTCCCTCTGCATCTGTAAAATAAAACTAAAATGTTAGTAAATAAAATAATAATAATAATATATGTACATATATTAGAAATATATACAAATATAATATGTATATATATATTTGTAGTCGGGGACAAAAGCCGTATACATGATAAGTTAGATATATGAGCAAGTCGGTTGTGGTGTGCCGAAACCGACGTATCGGGTAGGCCTGTAATAAAAGAGGGCAAATAGTTGAATAAGATACCTTATTACACATCTTTACGTTGCACGATTCATAAAGGCTTGTCTTACTCAACTCTAGCTCCGGTTGTGGTATGTATCTAGTAATATACTGTGGATTTCCAGCGTCCTAATGTTTATGGTGTGAGTAGGGACATTTGTCTGGAAGCAGCTGATGCTGCCCTGATTCTGGAGGAATGTCCCGAAAAGGCATTGGGGTTGAGTCCCCGCCTAGTTAATAGGGTTCTGAGGTACGTTATGAATTTAGCTGTAGTGAGTGGTTTACCCTGCAGTTAAATAGGGGCATATTGAGATTTTATCCAGTGAGTGATAACCTGTAAAGGTCTGACATTTTGACCGGCACCTTATTGTCCGTAGGATAGTCCTTATGTTCCTACGTATTACATATGGTAAGAGGATGTGAACTGTTTGGTACTAGGATGGGCACTTAAGATATGGTGTATTCCAGCCAGGTAAGTTTTGTAGTGTTAAGAGAGATTTTATAAATTGTGTGGGCAAAAAGGAGAGGAGTGTCGCAATGGCGACTAGTGAACGAATATCGGTATTATGGTAATGGTGGTAAACTTGTTGTAAAGGTGAAATCTCTGTTGCATGCTTGTGATGTATAATCAGAGAGGGCAGCTCAACCCAGAAATCTGCCAAATGCCATGAGGCGAGTTAGTGCAGTATTAAGCCATGGAATGTGGGTATAGCCAGCTGCTTTATTGTCAGAGAAACACTTGACAGGTTGACCTATCCACTCATACCTCCCCAGGCCTTGTAGGCGGCCACTATGGGGTAGATTCCAAAGAAATGTTGACGAGGAATGGAAAGGTTTTTTTTTTGTTTGTTTTTTTTGTTTTTTTTTCAAGAGTCTCAACTGGCCAGGCATCTTAGAACCAAAAGTCACCAAATTGGCTGTGAAATCAGTGTGTGCGGACGCATTGGTCCATGTAACTGGGAAATGATGAGAAATGGCAGGAATAACCTGGCCTCCTATTCCAATGTGTTATGAACCTGAGCCATATGTGTAGGTCTGCTTACAACTAGTGCCAGAATGGAACTGTCGTGGGAAGAAGACTCAGCGGTCGGGAAATAAATGTGCAGAATAATTCTCATGGCAAACCTCAATGTGCCCAGTAGGACTGTAGATCCATTCTCCCCCCCACCCCCACTTGTTCTTCAGAAGGAAAGGTTCCCAGGATTCCTGTACCTTCTCTGTAGGTGGACATGTTCTGTAGCTTAGTGTCAAGATGAATGCCTGAGAAGGTCAGTTTGTGAAAGTGGAACCGATAGTGAGGAAAAGTGCCATTGTCTTGTGAATACTAACCAGAGCGGAGTGAGGGCGTTCTATCGCGAGGAAGTTATCTAAGATAACGGGTGACTGCAGGACATTCGCTAATATTGAGTGTTAGTCAACATAGTGTGTTAGCAAATAAGACAAACAGCTTGGGGTTACTCTTTGCTCTAAAAGTTACACGTGTGGGAAATTCATGACAATCCATCCATAAAATGCCATGAACATGCCCTTGGGATGGCTGAATAGGTAGAAGCTTGGAGGCATAGGAAATGTGTGTCTTGCCCACCCAAGCTCTGGTCAACCCCTTTGGCATAGTGCTGGGAGAATTCCTTTTAAGGAAATCAATGAGTTGAGGCTAGGGGTGGGTAATTAATATGGTTGAATACCTTCTTAAGCAACGTGATTGTGTTGCGGGGTCTATTAATATGGACAGAAGGTTCTGACACTCGCGAATACCGGACAGGAGTGTGACCAGACCTGTGTGGGACTGGTTTGTGGAAACCTTGATGTAGAAGTCGACTGAGTGACTGAAAGTGTGTGCTTAGAGGTAAAACTCCAGGTTGTTGATGCAAACCTTCTCTATGGTGAGGAGAAGTAGAGCCACTTACGTCACGAAAGGCTGAAGGCTAGGATGAATTCTGGGATCCTGAGTTTCTGATTGAGTTTGGGATTCTGGTGTATAGAACGACGTACAGATCATCGTAGTAGTAAGACTTGTACTCTAAGACATCGTGGGAGGCAATCAGTAAGGAGACTAAATTAACCTTTCCAGATGTCTTTGCGTATGGTCAGGGACACAAAGTACGAGGGAGTAATAATGTAAACCGATGTGCTAGGGGCGGGATTTAAAAGGATAACATAACCATGAGAGGGATTTGGGAGTCCTGTGGCTAGGATGTGCGTCAGTGCCTGTGGAGATTCCAGTCTCTGTAGTCCATCGTTGATGTTATGTATGGAGGCAAGTAGAGTGGATATCAACTGTTTGACTTCATGTGATTTGGCCTAGTGGGCAGGGGCCACTGAAAGGTGTGGCAATAACGTTGGCCTCTCGGGGACTGTAAAAAGAGTCAATATAAGAGGCCATGCTGGGTGAGGCCCTAACTCGTAACCTGGAGAGGTTGATGTGAGGCGTTAGCTATGTGTTGGGCCGAGGGGCATATACCTCCATATGCGGATGAAGATGGGTGTTGGCCTCACGGAATTGATAATGATGAGGCTAGTTGTTGACATACCGGTTCCGAGAATGGGACGGGTGATGGGTAGTAGCGAGGTGGGTAAACATACCTTGCTTGGGGTAGAATGTGGTTTCCTTGCCAGAGGAATGAGATATTGGAGAACCTAAAGGGAAATGATGGTGGGAGGCAATTTGGAACTGGATTTGGGCTTGACTTACTGTGAACGACATACACATAATTGGGGTGGTTTTTCTTGAGGCTGGTATATGAATAGGTAACCTGAGGATAGGTATATGAATAGGTAACCTGAGGACATAGTTGTTAGAATCCTGACCCTACGATGGTGGGTACAAGATTCATAGGACATAAATCAAATATCCCTATAAGTGAGTAGGCCACTACCAGAGACCATGGGGAGTGTTTAACCAATACTGCGACAATAATGGGGGATAGGCAGAGTCATGAGTGACCGCTAATTGGTCCTGTGACTTCTGTAGCTAAAATACATACAGGGGGATATGGAATACCAAGCTATGGGGGCAGTTTTGAGCTATCCCGGTAGGACTTAGAATATTTAATTATGGTCGTGCCAGCATGGGAAGGGGGGTGTATGTGTGGGCAATTAAGGATCCCCGGGCGTGGGCCTGTGTACGACCTGGCGGAGGAATTGCGTGCCAGCATTGGCTGGTGTAACATAGAACAGTTAGGAGTGGATTTGCTGTAGGTTTGGTGATATTATGCCTGAATAGCAAGGGTCGGTTAGGATGATGAACTTGCTTGAGTAGAATATAGCAGCGATGAGTAAATAACCTTTTGCATAATACGTGATTATTTTGACGTAGAGTCAGGGGGAACATATGATGGTATGGTAAAGCCTGGTACACTAGGGTTTGTCCCAGGGAACATGACTATACATATACTGAACATAGGAGTGTGGCGTGTTACAAAAAAAGGTTTAGCGAATAGGTGGTCGTCCGCCGAATAAGTAATATACCTATCATGGGAGCAAGTATACAGATTGGCCATAACACATGGTAACAAATGTGAACGTGATGACTGCCTCAGAACAGTACCAAGTCCATGAGTGATAAAATAAGACATATGCGATACATGATGGTAATGCAATATACATAGTGAATATTAAACGCTTACCAGAGCTGAATTAGTAATGGGAAACTGACCATATCCGTGCACAATCGTAAATAATAACAAGAAATATAGCAAACATAACCGAACTACAGGGGGCATGTAAGGATAACTAGTAGCAGGCTAAATACTTTCAAAAAAGAACCTGGACATTTCATGTATCAGGGAACAGTGTAAAACTAACAAATTGGTACTAGGATTGTGGTGGGCGCTAGATGGCAGCATGTAACGGAGATAGCTGAAGATTAGTTCGGTAGAAATTTGACGAAAATAAACTAGCGAATAAGAATGAAACAAAGAGCAGGCAGGAGTAGGTGAACTGATTTAAGTCCTGAACGGGAAAAAGTCCAAAATGGACGGTATGTAAGAACGTAAATGTGTGAACAATTGTGTGTTCATGGATTTGGCTTGTACAGGCAGACTCACGGTTCGTGGATTTGACTGGTACAGGAAACAAACGACTTGACCCGGAAGCTTGCGGTGAGGTGAGAGGTCAGCTATGTGGCTGGAAAGTACCCAGACTTGGTGGACACGGAGGTTTGATCCAGGAAAAGGCCCGGGAAGCTGGTAAGGGGTCTCATAGCGCCGGCGGGAACAAACGGCCAGTTCTGGAGAGGAGATGAGTAGTCTCTGACTGCGTGTGGCTGGAACAGCGTCATGGGAGTTGTTGGAGCAGGGAAAACTTGGTCCGATCGGCGTGGGAGTCTCTGACAGTACGTGGCTGGAACAGCGTGATGGGAGTTGTTGGAGCAGGGAGAACTTGGTGCGATCGGCGTGGGAGTCTCTGACCGCATGTGGCTGGAACAGCGTGATGGGAGTTTTTGGAGCAGGGAGAACTTGGTCCAGTCGGCTTGGGAGTCTTTGACCGCATGTGGCTGGAACAGCGTGGTGGGAGTTGTTGGAGCAGGGAGAACTTGGACCAATCGGCGTGGGAGTCTCTGACCGCATGTGGCTGGAACAGCAGGATGGGAGTTGTTGGAGCAGGGAAAAACTTGGACCGATCGGCGTGGGAGCCACAGTAGGCCCAGACCAGCTTGTTTTGAGTTTTAGGCAGTCTGTGTTGATGACTTTTGAACCGGAAGTAGAAATGAACCAAGCAGCATCAGCCCTGTGGTGTAGGGGGGCCTGAGTTTAAATAGCCGGGTAACCCCTCCCACAACTTCAGGCTACGCCTTCCAATATATCTTATATATAATGTCATACATATATTAATATAAAAATACACTTAGAGTAAAATTACACACGTATATATATATATATTATTATAAAAAAGAAATAAGAAGAAGACAACCCAAGGTATTGCAAATGGACTATGTCCAGTCTTTTTTAGTAGCCATATAGTGACATGTGATGTGACTAGCCTCTATAGGATAATTGAACACCATAGAGGATGTGAGGCTGTGAAGTTCTTTTTGGAGAAATCAGGGGATTTTAAAACTCAACAATTTTTTTTTTTATACTCAAGAGTATTTTTATGATTGTTAAGAACAACTTTTTTTGGTTTGAAGGAGACTTTTAGTTACAAAAGAGAGGCACGACTTTGGGGACCAAGTTCGCACCCAGCTATGCCAACTTATTTATGTCATACTGGAAAACTATGTAAGTCTTTTCAGGGCATGACTGGGTGGCGAACTTGGTCCTCTACAAGAGGTTCATTGATGATATATTTTTTTATTTGGAAAGGGGATCGTGCCTCTCTGGACTCATTTTTTTTTTTTTTTATTCTTTATTTTCTTGTGCATAGGAAAACATAACAGAGCAGCCTGTAGTTGGGCTTCCAGTGCGGACCGGGATAACCCCCACCGGTCCAAAGGGGGGGGGGGGACAGGAGACCATCAGCGTTGATTGTTGGTCTGGCCCCGGTGAGAGCGGCCGCCTCCCCCCAGCTCCATCGCCATTAGGCCGCATGCGGTGTGCCGGCTTCCCGGTTCCGACGGGCATCTGTGAGGCATCATTTTGTTCAGCGGTGCACCCCAAGTGTGGGTAGAGCACCCTGGCTGTGCTGTGGGTTCAGTAGCCGTTGATTTATCCTCAAATTCCGCCCGCTCGGCAGGAGCTCGCGGCATGCACGTCTGTGCAGCTCCGAGGTCAGGCTCCGCCCCCTCTGGACTCATTTTTATCTTTTTTAAATTCCAGTTCTTGAGCAATAAAACTCACTAGTGATGTTAGTACCCAGAGAGTTATTTTTTTTGTGATCTAAGGATCTTTATAGAGTCCAGTCTCATACAAACCTGAACGTTTTTCAAAAAAGTTGATATAAACAGCTATATTGATACCAAAAAACAAAAACTAGATAGTGGATAAACTCCAAATATTGGTAGAATAATCCTCTAAAGTTAGATGTCAGGACTGGATATGACTACCATAACCACTGTATCGCTTGTAAAAATAACCACCACCAGAGGTTAAACAATATAAGAACAAGGAAAAGCTTATTGAAGTTAATCAATAATAGATACAGGACTCAGTGGAAAGGTTCACAATATCTTAATTGCCAATTGAGTTGCAATAAGAAATAAAATAGAAATATAAAGAAACAAAAATTAAATAGTCCGTAAAACTCACTAGTGATGTGAGTATAATGGTGACAGCTAATTAGGTTAAGACCTTCTATGGTATCAGGTAGGTAAAGTCCACGAGTGGCTGTAATTACAATCTAACATAAGTAGATATACCACTGTAAATATAACTCAAACAAAAGGGTATCCCACAAAGGGTTAAAACATGAATGTATGATAAAAATATAGTGCTACAGACAGAGTACCATTAAAATCTATTAGTACATAAAACTGTCACAAAAAGCACAAGAAATACTATAAAAAAGACTACAAATATTGTAGTCCTAATAATAAACGAAATATAAAAGTTCTATAAAAGAGAGTAGCAAAAAAAGAAATAGCATCAATACCAGGTAGAACAGACTTGGGTCCGAAGATGTTTAAATCACTTTCTTGCCGGCCGGACTGAAGTGAAGACGGACTTGCTCGTGCTGAGTTACACTGGATTCTAGCCGCGTGCGTTCCACTGCGGCTTGGGATGCGTTTCAAAGATGCTTTCTCACAGGAACCGATGTGTGGAGATACTGCCTTACGCGTTTCGTGATCACAGATCACTTCATCAGAGGATGGCATCTTTGAATCTTCATTCTGTTTTATACCCTTACGGTCTGTTCTTAATCTTGTTAAATTAACCCTTTATGTGCTCGTATAATTTGATGCATTATAAAGTCATATTGTATAGATATAATGAATTGCGATATTTGATAGTAAAATACATAATTTTAAAATAAAATACATGATAGGAAGAAGTGACAATCTTAATAATATAACAGGACATGATGAAAATACATCATTTTAGAATACATCATTTTGATTTTAAAACCGGACATAATTGTAAAGATAAAAATGAAAACGTTATTCCATATACATTATAAAATATTGCTTGTAATTTGATAAAAAAAATTTTTTGTAAATCTTTATTTTTGTTGTGCACAAATGAACAAATCATCCTGCATTGTCATAATAACAGATGCAAGAATATGTAGAATTCACAATGAAACATGGTACATGAGGTATTGAACTTTTAAAGCTATCACTTTGCTTCATTTCGATGAGCCAGCACATTGTTAGTGTTACAGTTCGAGTACATATGGGATTACTGCACACATATTTAGTGAAATAGCTCGGGCATAGCTTAGTCATGCATGTCCTATGTATTTAGTAATACAAATTAAGCGGTCAGTGTGGGTTACTTAGACATGTGTGGTTATATGATAACGTAGGGATATTAAATGCTTTTGAGACACGAGTAAGAGAAAGGGAAAAGAAACGAAAAGTAGCACGGCAACATGTGCAGGCAATTAGATAACAAGTAGTAGTTAACATTTGTATATTGGTCCGAGGAAAGCACAGTTTTTTAGACTTTGCAAGACATGTTAATTACCGGCAAATTGTGTATGTCTATTGCGGTGAGTCACGTTGAGGTCGTCAGCTGTGTGTGCGGACGCATTGGTCCATGTAACTGGGAAATGATGAGAAATGGCGGGAATAACCTGGCCTCCTATTCCAATGTGTTATGAACCTGAGCCATATGTGTAGGTCTGCTTACAACTAGTGCCAGAATGGAACTGTCGGTGGGAAGAAGACTCAGCGGTCGGGAAATAAATGTGCAGAATGATTATCATGGCAAACCTCAATGTGCCCAGTAGGACTGTAGATCCATTCTCCCCCCCCGCCCCCGCTTGTTCTTCAGAAGGAAAGGTTCCCAGGATTCCTGTACCTTCTCTGTAGGTGGACATGTTCTGTAGCTTAGTGTCAAGATGAATGCCTGAGAAGGTCAGTTTGTGAAAGTGGAACCGATAGTGAGGAAAAGTGCCATCGTCTTGTGAATACTAACCAGAGCGGAGTGAGGGCATTCTATCGCGAGGAAGTTATCTAAGATAACGGGTGACTGCAGGACATTCGCTAATATTGAGTGTTAGTCAACATAGTGTGTTAGCAAATAAGACAAACAGCTTGGGGTTACTCTTTGCTCTAAAAGTTACACGTGTGGGAAATTCATGACAATCCATCCATAAAATGCCATGAACATGCCCTTGGGATGGCTGAATAGGTAGAAGCTTGGAGGCATAGGAAATGTCTGTCTTGCCCACCCCAGCTCTGGTCAACCCCTTTGGCATAGTGCTGGGAGAATTCCTTTTAAGGAAATCAATGAGTTGAGGCTAGGGGTGGGTAATTAATATGGTTGAATACCTTCTTAAGCAACGTGATTGTGTTGCGGGGTCTATTAATATGGACAGAAGGTTCTGACACTCGCGAATACCGGACAGGAGTGTGACCAGACCTGTGTGGGACTGGTTTGTGGAAACCTTGATGTAGAAGTCGACTGAGTGACTGAAAGTGTGTGCTTAGAGGTAAAACTCCAGGTTGTTGATGCAAACCTTCTCTATGGTGAGGAGAAGTAGAGCCACTTACGTCACGAAAGGCTGAAGGCTAGGATGAATTCTGGGATCGTGAGTTTCTGATTGAGTTTGGGATTCTGGTGTATAGAACGACGTACAGATCATCGTAGTAGTAAGACTTGTACTCTAAGACATCGTGGGAGGCAATCAGTAAGGAGACTAAATTAACCTTTCCAGATGTCTTTGCGTATGGTCAGGGACACAAAGTACGAGGGAGTAATAATGTAAACCGATGTGCTAGGGGCGGGATTTAAAAGGATAACATTACCATGAGAGGGATTTGGGAGTCCTGTGGCTAGGATGTGCGTCAGTGCCTGTGGAGATTCCAGTCTCTGTAGTCCATCGTTGATGTTATGTATGGAGGCAAGTAGAGTTGATATCAACTGTTTGACTTCATGTGATTTGGCCTAGTGGGCAGGGGCCACTGAAAGGTGTGGCAATAACGTTGGCCTCTCGGGGACTGTAAAAAGAGTCAATATAAGAGGCCATGCTGGGTGAGGCCCTAACTCGTAACCTGGAGAGGTTGATGTGAGGCGTTAGCTATGTGTTGGGCCGAGGGGCGTATACCTCCATATGCGGATGAAGATGGGTGTTGGCCTCACGGAATTGATAATGATGAGGCTAGTTGTTGACATACCGGTTCCGAGAATGGGACGGGTGATGGGTAGTAGCGAGGTGGGTAAACATACCTTGCTTGGGGTAGAATGTGGTTTCCTTGCCAGAGGAATGAGATATTGGAGAACCTAAAGGGAAATGATGGTGGGAGGCAATTTGGAACTGGAATTGGGCTTGACTTACTGTGAACGACATACACATAATTGGGGTGGTTTTTCTTGAGGCTGGTATATGAATAGGTAACCTGAGGATAGGTATATGAATAGGTAACCTGAGGACATAGTTGTTAGAATCCTGACCCTATGATGGTGGGTACAAGATTCATAGGACATAAATCAAATATCCCTATAAGTGAGTATTGCGGTGAGTCACGTTGAGGTCGTCAGCTCAAGATATTAGGCATATATTGATTCCTAAATGGGTAAGGGTAGTTAGAGTTATTCAAATAATGCCTAACTGGCTAGTCGTCTCTGCCTAAGTTGCGTGATATCTAGGGTATATGTCTCGCTGTTGGCAGATGCTAATGGTGTGCTGTCTGCCTCATAAGTAAGATTAGAATGGTGCTTCCTGGTAATAGGAGGCGGTCAAGCAAATACATAGCCAACATGCCTAGAAAGGCGTGCCGAGTAGAATATGTGGTCAGACATGGTTGGCAATATCGAATGAGTGTAATGGCAGACCTATATAGGTACATGCTAATATCTATCTATATGGCTCACGTGTGGCCCCGCCGTGGTTCCTGTGTAGTTGTATTCCTATGAAACCATGGCGTAACCCCATCTAATAGGGATGAAATTAAGATTAAAACAAAGGAAGATGGTGCATGGGGAAGTGTGGCCCCTGAGGCAGTGCGTGTGAGCATCTGTAACCTGTGGCACCGACCCTGGGGCCCCATAGTCCCGTTTATATGCTGCACGTGTTGTTCTGGGATCGGCACGTTAAGTGAGGTGGGAATGCGCTGGTTCGGTAGTGCCCTGTTGCGATCATGTTCAGCCCGAATAGGTTAACTTGCGGGATTATGGTTGGGGTGACAGTGTGTGTCATTGAGGCTGAGAGAAGAAAGGGTCCACTTAAATGTAGTGAGTTAATTGCGGATAGGGTCACTGTAGCTTTTAACAGAAAAGAAACAAAACACGAGTGAAAATAAGTTAATCTGGCAACAACCATAGACAAATCAAGGAGTGAGAAGTGGGTTGCATTCGCGGCTGCCGCTGGGTCTCAGCAATTTGGAGCAGCCTTCCTTTGTGTGAGCGTGGCTTTCAGCCAACTCCTTGGAGTTGTAGTCCCTGTGTGTCTGCATTCAGTCCATGCCACGGCACCCCTGTTCTCTCGTCATCTCTCCAGGTGCCCTGTCTGAGAGGGGTAGATGCACTGTCCTGCCATTGGCTTGAGGGTCTGCATGGTCCATGCTCCTTGCATCTTCGGCCCAAGGCCTGTGTGGGCACCCACGCCTGTATTCCATTGACCCCTTCACCAGGATCGTGGGCCCCTGGGTCAGTCGTGTTACAGACCTGCCCCGGGGTGTATGGATGGCCGTGGGGGGTTACCACCACTTGGGTCCCCGGCTTGGAAGAAGAACCGGCATAGAGTCCAGCATTTCCCTTCCCCCGTGTAGCAAGAGGTGCGGGTAGGGGTGTGCCATGCTTTAGGGTGAGCTCAGAGTGAGGCGGTAAATTAATCGCTGTAGGAGCATTTTGGGGCCTTGAGATATTAGGGGTCAGTGTCACCTGAGGTCTGTGGTCAAATCGCTCCCAAAAGTCATGGCACATTGCCTCAAATCTGGCATTAAAAGAAATCAGCCACTCCTGGGTCCCCTGGCTTGCTTGTGACTGTATCTGTTCCTGGCTGGCGGCCATCTTAGGTGGGTCTCGTGGGCCTTGCTCGGGCTGTCTGGGCGGTATCATGTTTGTGAGATTGTCTTGCATGCCGTGTGGACCGGGATATCCCCCGCCGGTCCGGGGGGGGGGGTGGGGTGGTTTGTGATTTACCCGCGGTCCCCGGCTGGAGGAACGGCCGTTTCCACTCTCCGTGGGACGCGCCACGTGTGCAGGTCGCTGGTGCTGCATCTGGCCACGGTCCGGTGCGTGTGTCTCCATGCTCCAGAGCTCTCCCCCGTCATTAGAATCGGTTCGGCACCCGGCTGGGTGAGTTTCGGGGTGGGTATCCCGGTTAGTAGCACAGTAATCCGCAGCAGTTGTAGGGAGCTCACAGCAAACACGTCCGGCGGCCATGATGGTCAGGCCCCGCCCCCCGTAATTTGATAATTTGGTTTTAAAAGTGCATCTATAACGAAAGATATTTGCAATAGCCGGTAAAGAGAGATTTCAGCAAGGAAATATGCTTATTAGAATCCGTCTGTGATACAGAATGACAAGTCATACATAGTAAATGTTGTTTAATGGATACTTCTTAACTAAAATTAAAATAACAAAGCGGAAAGTGGCAAGACTAACAAAAAATACCATATTCACCGTTCTATTGGAAACCCTATATCCGGATTTATCACAAATAACATTATTAAAGGTACTAGAAGAAAATATTGATAAAAATACTGATGGAAATATTAAATCCTCTGACCAGTGTAATTGGCATTGATCTAATCGATATCAATCGGTTATTTCATCACTCTTTTTTCGTTAGAGATCCCTACACCTGGGGAAATGGGAAGACAAATTTCAGGTTAATAAGTATAATAAGAACTTACAATATATATAGGAGTTCTAATTAAATTATAGAGATCTTCTTGGATTGATCTTTCTGAATAGCTGATTACAAATAAATCATACATTCCTGTTGTTAATGCAAAAATATATAATATGTCAAATATAAAATATAAAAATATGAAAATATACATTACGGAAAATATATCTAAAACTGGCTTGGTTGAAAATTGGTATATTAAGGGATAAAAAAAAAAGTGCAAAATTAGAAACTGAAAAATTCTAAATTCTAAATTTAAGATGAAAAATCCAAATTCAAAAAACCAAAGAAAGGCGTTAAGTTCAAAGTCCAAATTTAGACCAAATGGCTCCAGGCTATTAAGTTTAAAGATCCATTTGGCCTAATTTTAATCCAGGGCTTTTTTTAAAGTCTCCTCCCCTCCGGTGTGGATTCACCTTTTCGATGGCATAGAATTCTAGGCCTGCTGGATTATTCCAATGGTGACTTGAAAAGTGTCTGGAGAGGTTATGTGTGATTAGTCCCTTCTTTATGTTACGGATGTGTTCGCCTAATCTAATCTTGAATTTTCTTTTTGTTCTGCCAACATAGTATTTCATACACGGACATATTAAAAGGTAGATGACGAGGGGCGGGGCCTAACCAACATGGCAACCAGACGTGTGTCTCAGGAGCTCCTGCTCAACTCTGACAACACAAGCGACATAAGGCAGCATCCAAAGAGACGAACAGCGGCACCGCATACTTGTAAACACCCCGCAACAGAGAGCGTGAAGTGGGAGGCTGGTAGACTCGCTAGAGATCCGCTGACACCGGGACCGGCGGTGCGGCCTAGCACACGACAGTCGGGAGAGGCGGCCGCTCTCCCGACCTGGAGGTACTCTGACGACACATTCAAAGAGAGCAAGCCCCGTTACCCCCCCCCTTGGACCTGTGGGGGAGATCCCACACAGCGGAGGCTACCCCAGGCATGCTGAAGCAAGGTCTCACCCAAGATGGCCGAATCTGCAGATACCAAGCGCCACAACGAGGCTGTACACGACTATTAAACAAGGCTGAATAGGCACTTCGTGAAGCTTTGGATGGAGCTGGAACGCAGACTATGGCAATCAACCCCTTTCCAAGGGGAAAACCCCCCAGAGCAGAAGCTACAATTAAAAAGCTGACTGGCGACCCAACACCCTGATGGCCGACTGGCACCGCAGAGGGAGAAGAGGCCTCTAGAGACACCAAGGGCCCAACATCGGCAAACAACGCAGTCCACGCTAAGATCTAACCCACCGCCGGGCCACCCTTATACATGGCCCAGACAAAGCACCACAAACGAGCCACACAGAAGGGGCCCCTACGCAGCGAAACAAAGATCGTGGCGCAAGCAGCGGCGCCCCAATCCTCGCCCACTGGTGAGTCGCTTGAAACCACAACAGAGACTCACACCCCAGGCTGCAGCTGCTGGAAGCAGAGTAATAAGCCACACCGCTACTATGCACTCTCCCCTCTCTTCCCACTGTGGTGGAACGACACGGCCGCAATGCGGAGGGCACGCCATCAGGAGCCTAACACACAACCCTCCAGCCCTAGACCCGACACAGACCGTGTCGGATTTAAGATCAAGACACCAGAGGCCCTGCAGTGGCTGCACCAGGTTCCCGGATCCTGCGACCAGAGGACTGTCAAATCTCGCTATTTGCCCGCTCATTGCGCCAGCAGCAGACCGACCCCACCTGTCGTCTGTCAGAATCAGAGGCTCACTGTGCCCCTCAGAGCTGCGGGACTGCAGAGCCCCTTTGGAAGGCATTGGCTGAATGAACTCTCGGACCCTACAGGGATCACAGGGAGAGCACCGCAAGTTGAAACCCCTATCTGAGCACATATACATTTAGTTTATTACCCTGTGGGGACTTTCTGGGGACTATTACCTAACTTTGGTTCTTTTACTGCACAAGCCTCATTAAACAAACACATGTAGTCAGCTACTCATCCAAGTTCACCCAGGCTAGCCACACATCTGACTAGCTGATACCTTCTTGATTCAGGCACATTTAATTTAATGTGGCTTCTCCCCCATGCATAACTTGCAGTTTGGCCCATCTTGCCATAGACCTAAGCCTATAATAACCTGTCTTATGCAAATTCCCCTATTAATATCAGCACATGAACGCAAGTTACTCTAGCTTAAATTAACCCCCAGTGGCTCATACCCTAATGCCTAGTTAGCTTCTACACAGCATTATACTCATTTGGCCAGATATTCACTGAACCAAGCAAGATTTGGCCATGAGACCCTTTATTATTTTTTACTTAAATTACTGTTAAAGAATATTGTTAAGATCTAGCATGTTTACACACTGTGCGCCCCAGCATAGCATTTCGCTTAGCTCTATTCATGCACTCAACAACTGAACAGCGATACCCAGTATCATGTTGCTTAAGCCTGTTTCCTACCATGTTATTACTCAACTACCTTTAAATATAAAATGTGTGCTAGCTATCCCATGTACCTCTCTGTTCAATTGTCTATAATGCGTTGGAGGACTGCCTTTGGGGTACCTCACAACCGACTGTTAAAAGCTTATGCACTACAAAAATAAAGAATTAAAAAAAAAAAAAAAAGGTAGATGACTCGAATAGAATTACAACTTAGATCTGAATTAATTTGAAATTCTTCGTCCCCTTTCATGTTTTTACATTTTTTGGTTAGGGCTCCTTGAGCTGGATTATTTCGGCAACCTAAGCATTTGTTGCATTTTTTTAAACCGACAGTCTCTTGATTGATATTCGATGGTTTGATTTCTTTTAATGTTGGAGCTAATATGGTTTTCAGATTTGGAAATCTTTGGTCTGTCATCCAATATCACACCGAGTGCATTGTCTTCTCTGAGGACTTCCCAGTGTGTATTATGGGTATGTCTGATCTTTCCTGCATGATTGCTGAATTGGGTGATAAAAGCCGGGGTCTCTGTCTCAAATTTGGATTTCTTTCTTCGACTTTTCAGCGTCTGTTCCCTTTTTTTGCTACTCTCTCTTTTATGGAACGTTTATATTTCGTTTATTATTAGGACTACAATATTTGTAGTCTTTTTTATAGTATTTCTTGTGCTTTTTGTGACAGTTTTATGTACCAATAGATTTTAATGGTACTCTGTCTGTAGCACTATATTTTTATCATACATTCATGTTTTAACCCTTTGTGGGATACCCTTTTGTTTGAGTTATATTTACAGTGGTATATCTACTTATGTTAGATTGTAATTACAGCCACTTGTGGACTTTACCTACCTGATACCATAGAAGGTCTTAACCTAATTAGCTGTCACCATTATACTCACATCACTAGTGAGTTTTACGGACTATTTCATTTTTGTTTCTTTATATTTCTATTTTATTTCTTATTGCAACTCAATTGGCAATTAAGATATTGTGACTCTTTCCACTGAGTCCTGTATCTATTATTGATTGACTTCAATAAGCTTTTCCTTGTTTTTATATTGATACCAAAAGCTGCCATTTTTCCCCTCGGCTTGCGAATGTGCCAAAAGGACAATTCATAAGGTTAAAAAGGAAGATTTATTTGTAGAACAATCACAGATTTAATCACAAAATTAAATAAACATTGGCATATTTTAAGACAAAATGAAGATTTAAATATGTATATAGGAGAAAAACCCAAGGCAGTTTACAGAGGAGCAAATCATTTAAAAAATATTTTAACTAAACGTTGTTTCCAAAAAAAGGAAAGGTAGACACAAATATATTTGGTACTAAATTCTAAGGTTTCCTCCATTGTGGACGGTGTAAAGCCTGTAAAAATACGAGTGTTATCTCTAAGAAAACAAATATTTTTTTTATCTAATGTCACAAAAAGGAGTGTTTTAATGAGGATTTTATCACATGTGACACTAGTAACGTTATATACCTCCTAACGTGTAAATGTGGCATCCAATACGTAGGGAGTACCACAAGACCATTGAAAACTAGAGTGAGTGAGCATCTACGTAATATCCAAAATAAGGTAACCACCCACTTTGTATCAGCACATTGCATGAAGAGTCATAATTGTGACCTTAAAATTACATCCAAAAAGGAATTAAACCACGGAGAGGGGGAGACTTTCTGAAGATTCTAAATGAGACAGTGTAACGGATCGACGGGCACCCCGACTGGGTACCTCCGTTCAGGGCCGGACTGGGAGAAAAATTCAGCCCGGGCATTTTTTATCACAGCGGCCCACTAAGAAGGGGGCGGGTCAGAGGAAGTGTGTTTTGTCATCACCAATGACAAGCACGCCCCCTCTCAAAGTGTTGGTTCAATGCTCTTCCAGGGCAGACCATGCGCAGAGCTCTGCTAAAGAGCTCTAGCATGAGAAAAAGCCCTGTATTTGTTCTGCACAGCGCGAGGAAATGTAATAACATGCTTGCACTGTGTTTCCTTGCAACTTGTCTCTGGTGTCTCGATAAATGGATACCAGGAGACAAAAATGCCAGGAAAGAGTATTGTGCATGTGTTTGGAGCCTGCTTGTAGGATTGTGTGTGTATAGAGTGAGCTGATTGTGGTGTGGTATTGTGTAATAAGGTCGGTTTTAGTCATGTTGTGTTTGTGGTGTAATGTAATGCATATGTGGCTAGGGTCTGTAGAGAATGTGTGTATAGGGGATGTAGCAAGTGTGTGCATACAGGCTATAGTGTGTGTGTGTATAGGTGATGTAGTGTTTGTAGAAAGTGTGTGTTTAGGGGTGTATTATGTGTTTGCTTACAATGAATCTAGTGTGTGTGTGTATAGGGGATCCAGAGTGTGTATGTTAAGAGTGTAGTGTGTGTGTGTGTGTGTGTGTGTGTATAGGAGTCTAGTGTGTGTTTGAAGGACCCAGAATGTGTAGGAGATCTAGTGAGTGTGTGTTTATAACGGATTCAGAGTGTATATAGGGATCTAGTGTGTGTATGTGTGTAGATGATCCAGAGTTGGGTAAGGGATCTAGTGTGTGTCTGGAATGTAATGTGTTTAGGGGTGCAGTATGTGTGTGAGGGGTGCTGTGTGTGTGTGTGTATGTATATATATATATATATATATGTATATATATATATATATAGATATATATGTGTGTGTGTTTGGAACTATTGTGTATGTGTGTGGTGCAGTGTGTTGGGGGGTTCTGTGTGTATGTGAGGGGTGCAGTATGTGTGCGTGATGGATGCTGTGTGTGATGGATGCTGTGTGTGAGGGGTGCTGTGTGTGAGCGTGCGGTGTGTGAGGGTGCAGTATGTGAGGGTGCGGTGTGTGATGTGTGTGAGAGTGCTGTGTGTGAAAGTGCTGTGTGCGGTGTGTGTGAGAGTGCTGTGTGTGATGTGTGTGACAGTGCTGTTTGTGATGTGTGTGAGAGTGCTGTGTGTGATGTGTGTGAGAGTGCTGTGTGTGAGAGTACTGTGTACGATGTGTGTGAGAGTGCTGAATGTGCTGTGTGTGAGAGTGCTGAGTGTGATGTGTGTAAGAGTACTGTGTACGATGTGTGTGAGAGTGCTGTGTGTGTGTGTGAGAGAGTGCTGTGTGTGATGGGTTAGAGAGTGTTGTGTGTGCTGTGTGTGAGAGTGCTGTGTATGATGTGTGTGAGAGTGCTGTGTGTGAGAATGCTTTGTGTGATGGGTGTGAGAGTGCTGTGTGTGATGGGTTAGAGAGTGCTGTATGTGTGTGTGTGAGTGCTGTGTGTGAGAGTGCTGTGTGTGTGTGTGAGAGTGCTGTGTGTGTGTGTGAGAATGCTGTGTGTGAGAATGCTGTGTGTTATGTGGGTGAGAGTACTGAGTGTGAGAGTGCTGTGTGTGATGGGTGTGAGAGTGCTGTGTGTGATGGGTGTGAGAGTGCTGTGTATGATGTGGGTGAGAGTGCTGTGTATGATGGGGGTGAGAGTGGTGTGGGTGAGAGTGCTGTGTGTGATGGGTGTGAGAGTGCTGTGTGTGATGGGTGTGAGAGTGCTGAGTGTGATGGGTGTGAGAGTGCTGTGGGTGAGAGTGATGTGTGTGAGAGTGCTGTATAAATGTTAGAATGGATTTTGTGTGTAGGGGGGTAAACAAATAATATAACAGGCATTATGTCCCCCCTCCCTTCTTACCTTTAGCCTGGGAGGGGGGGACTGATACCTGGGACTGGGAGGCGGGGTGGCGATGTTCCCTGGTGGTCCTAGTGGTGAGTGAACTCTAGCCTGCGGGCTAGAGTTCACTCTCGCGAGATCCGGTCGTTGCCATGGCAACGCTCCAGATCTCGCGAGAGAAACCTGGCGGAGCTGCAAGTTAGAGCTCCGCCGGGTCCTCGCTCCGGGCAGGCTGGCTCCCTCCCTCTCTCCCCGCCGGCGGCCGCATATCTATTCAAGTGGGCCGGTGAGGGAGATCTCTGATCTCCCCACCGGCCCTCCATGGAATACAGCGGGGCCGGCGCTCTGATAGTGCCGGCCCTGCATAGACCAGCAGGGGAGATCCTGTGACTTCCCCTGCCGGCCTCGGCCCATGGCCACCGCGGCCCATCGGGCATTTGCCCGGTGTGCCCGATGGCCAGTCCGGGCCTGCCCTTGTTGACGGATGCTCCTAGCGCTTCCTGAGGACTCCAAGCACTGCAGCAGACACCATAACCACCGAACCGGAGAAGCATATGAATGCTCTCAAGCATGTGAATGCTGTAAACAGCTGAGCAGTAAAAGCATACAATCAGCTTACACTCCTGGCAATCAGCATACAATCCAATTCCCCCAATTATGTTCCACAATGGGTTAACATAATTATCACAAGCAGGAAAAATACAGTTTTTATACATGTACTATAACTTTATATACATCAAATCTTACATATTTAGAATCAGCGTACTTGAAATATAAACATACTCAAAAATCAGACAAATCCATCCAGTAGATAAAGAGTTAGCTGGGAGTCCTTTATGACCGACATTTTCCTGCCCAAAACAGTTCCATAGATTTGGGCTGTGCGGTCGGTCTATTTTACACAGAAAAATGATGTATGTTTGGCTACACATACCGCTGACCTCGTTCGAATAAACAAAGATGGCCGCCGCCACGTGTTTGTTTGTCGAATGGCGGCCACTTCGACTACTTCGGCACTTCGGCTGCATCCTAAGTGACAATTTAAAGCTGCAGAACTGCTCCAATACAATTTAAAGGGGCAGCAAGTCTTTTAAAATCCAATCTGCTAAAATAGTCTTTAACAGGCAATATCTTCCAAAGGCCATAGTCTTAAAGGGGCATTGTTCCCAAAAGTCACAGTATGTCCCCAGATGGTTCTTAAAGGGCCAGCAGCAGCATAATAAAATACAATATGCCCAGAAATTAAGTGGATCTTCGATTTAGAAACCCTCTCCCCTTATGACAGGGGTTCTCAACCCAGTCCTCAGGACCCCTACCAGTCCAGGATTTGGGGATTACCTGGGTGTGTCTAAGGTGTTTAGAAAAAGGGGGAAAAAAACACCTTAGACTCTAAGGTGTTTTTTTTTTTCCTTTTTCTAAACACCTGAGAACCCCTGCCTTATGGTCTCAATATAGACTTTGAAATGGACAATTTTATTTAGGATTTTTATGAGTGCAATATATATATATAGAAGGCATTATAGGTACAGTGCAATAAATGTAGATAATATATACATGTAGACGGTATTACGAGAATAGTGTAATAAATGTGTAATTTAATAGACATTGTATTTAAGTTTTTATATCTCTAACACGTCTCTTTTCTCTTTTTTGTCCTCCTTAATGATGTGTAATTTATACATTTTTATTATTGAGTATTTATCCCTATAAAGGGGTTTGGGCATAATATTTAGGACTTGGATACTATAAGACAAGTTTGTCATATATAAGTAAATTGGAACTGTCTGGACTAAATTGAACCGGAATACAGCCATTGATAGTGGTGGAGCGCATAGAAACAGCGGCTGGAACGCGTGCCGAAGGTGGAATGCATGAAAATGGCCGCTGGAACGCATAATGGCGAAACCGGAAGTGACGTTATATAATATATACCATTGCGATACTGACCGCAATGGAACAAGGAGGTTGGGAGGGTTCTGATAGGTTAATTGCAATGGGGGTATGTCCCCAATTTGAAAAATAGGCGCCAAAATGTTCTTATAAACAGAGACTGCACATGGAAATATGTATGTACCCGAGGAAGACGCAGATTTTAGCATTGAAACGCGTTGTGCTATTGGAGGCGCTTATTGTATGTACTATTTTATTCTGTTATAATAAATATATTTGAAACCAAGAAGCTGGTGCTCTCCATCAATTTCCATGAATAAGACTTGGTATTCCTGAAATGGGATCTGCATTATCTGATTATGCCTTACTACCTGAGCCAGTTTGCTAACAGGCTCATTAAAATGTGAGTCGAACACCTAAAGAATACACGAAGTGACCAATCTGGGATATTACTATACTACTCTATGAGAGTTTTTTTTTTATTTATTATTCCAGGAAGAAGTAACATCACTGTATTCATTTCTAGGTATATCTACACTCACTTCTTTATACATTGGGTGGTGTGAACCCCGGGAGCTAGATTATTAAATACAGGCCAACCCCCGGAGCGAATAGGGAGGGGGGAGCATGACTGCTGCCCTGAGGAGTTGGCATAGCAACCAAAAGGATACAGTTGGTTTTACAGTTGAAAGCATGGAATTCTGGGAGAAATTACCAGACTACTGGTGAACAATGCTGAGGGAGCCTGGCAGTGTCTTTCCTCTGGCAGTCTCTGTAAAAATGACTTTATTAAATTGAGTTTCCCTCCCTGAGGGATCCTGGCAGTGCTGTTTCCTCAGACAGAAATTACTTTTACCTTCTACTGGGAGTACAGGATGGCCCACACCCCTGCTGGGTCTAAGGAGGCCCTGCTTACCCTATTGCAGGCCTTCCAGAGGACCCATGGGGCTGAATCCTTCACCTCGCTGCTCCACTGTGCCCAGGGCGAGCAGGCTGCTTAGGAGGGGCCGGTGAAGGAAGTGCAGACTAGGAGTGGACATCGGGCCCACCGTTCCAGACTGCATTCCATACTGTCCCCTAGTCCAGTGCGGAGGTCCAGGGTCGGAGTACCACAAAAGGGTCCGGGGCCGAGTGAGGCTGGCTCCAGGCGGCAGGATGCGGGCAGCGCGAGGCGGAGGAATGGCAGCAGGTGCTGCAGAAGTCAAGATGGCCGGGCTGGGCAGCAAGATGGCGCTCCCCAAGATGGCGCCAGAGGTGAGGTGAGGTCCCACAGTCCTCACTCTTCTCTTCCGGTGGCTGTGGAAGTGACGTTGGCGCGTGCGGCCGCACGCAGGAAGAGGCGGAGCGCCTCTTGCCGGAACTCGGGGGGCGAGTACGTGACTTCTGCAAATCTCGCAACGCAGACGTCACAGGCCCCAGCCGAATCCGGAATTCCCAGAGCTCCTTGGACTGGGGAATCGGAGGAGAAGCACAGCTGGCTCCCGGCAAGTGGGGCAGGCCAGCGGGTGGTGACGTGCTGGTGGAGGATCTCACCAGCTTCTGGACCGGAGGCCAAGGAGCACCAGGGAGGGACGCAGGATTCCCCTCCACATGCCTGGCATGGACGGACTGGAACTCCCTGGGGTGTGAGCCTCCGCTACACTGGCAGAACAGCAGGTAGGCGGACTGCAGAACCCTCACAGCAAGAAGGACTGGAATTTTAGCCTGGGATAGAGAGACCCCTTCTCCTGAACCGTGAGTTAGAGTGCGCTCGTGCTTGGCAGGAATTAGGGGGACTCAGGGCTAGTGGGGGAGGGTCAAGGAGAATTGGTGTAATTGCTGCGCTTAGCGCTTGGCCGGTCGGCGCCTGCAGGGACCGTTGGGGCAGCAGACATGCGCAGGGCTCAGCGCTTCCCTCCGGGGCTTCCCCTTCAGGTACAAGTGAGGTGAGTACTTCAGGGGGAACTGTCTGTGACATTGCACCCCTGGGGTTACATGTGTCTTTGGAGGTGAGAGAAAAGATACTTAAGGGTGTGTATGTGGACCTACTATCCTTGGTACCATTTGACAAGGAGTAGGCGGATAGACGGCGTCGGTGTGACGCAGCTGAGGGCGAAAAGGTAAGCAGATCCCCCATACCTCAGGGAATCGGTTGCATCCTATCAGCTAGGTTTCCGGAAAAGGCCCTGTCACGTTAATTTTGCATCTGGACTTGATTTGGGGGGCTTATAAGGTGTACAGGGTGCAATGCTGTTTTTTTTTGTTTTAAATTCTTAATTTTATTGTGCACAGCATTAAACAAGCATCCCTGATTCGCCACAACAGCGTTTTCAAGGCAGATTGGTAAACATTTGCATTATGTATTGTGGCAATTTCTGTATCGGCACATTTTATAATAGTGATGTCAACATTATAACAGCGTTCAAGTGTTTGTGTGGGTTAGGGGGGGATGTGGCATATTCGCATGGCTATATACATATATGTAGCTTTCAGGGTTCGTGCGAAATTCCCTGCACTATCTGAGGTGCGAGCTATACCAGGTGTGTAGGCTGTATCAGATGGCATAACATTACCAACGGGCAAACGTGTATTAAGTACTGCATTTACTTCGTGTTCTGCTTGAGCACCCAGCATTAATGGTGGTATGCTTAGCTAAGTGTGCACTGTAAGTGAGTCGTTCCCACTGCGGTTCAGCAAAGAATGTTTTTGTGTTCCTCTACTAGTTTGGATGTTTTGTAGTTCTGTGTTCTGTAGGCAGTGCATGTGTAAACGTTATCGGTTCACCTGCAATACAATGCCCGGTATCACAGATATTATCACTGGTACTGTAAGTTAGTCATAAGGCACTTGTGCGAACCCTGCGCTTGTTTTATGGTTTGGGGTGTTTCGATTGGTTTCCGTGGATTTTAGTATCTGTGGTATACGAGGGCTTGTGTGCCTGTATGGTGTAGCTACCTGGGGGCGGTGGTATGATAGGTAAGTAAGGTTAGTGGCCAGCTCGGCCTTTTTGGAGCAGCTTAAGAAGGGATGATGGAGGTGCTCTGTACCTTTAGGTAACCTATCGGAGTGTGTCCCTGGGAACCCGCTTTTTGTGTGGTCTAGCAGGAGAGGAGGTTAGGTTCCTCTGGTGATTTTCTGAAGCCGAAGTGGAGTTCGTCTCTGCGTGTTGTGTGTGGTTGTGTGCGGTTGTGGTCTAAGTGCCGTGAGAAGGGATCTATAACCCCGAGCTCGTGGGGGGGTGGGCAGACCGGAGGGCCTTTTTAATCTGCTTGTTGTGTGATGGCAATGCTCTAGGTGGCTTAGTATGTGTGCGATGGTAGGAGGTGTTACTGCACTAGGGATCTAGCTAGGGGTGAGGGGCGTGAGGAGTGTGATCTGTATTGGAGGTTGTCCGGTCGGGTATTTAGCTTCACCTGATCGTAGAGTGGTCTACCCCTTTCGGTGGCTGGGGGGTTGTTGTCTGAGTGCTGAGTATTGCAGTTCTGAGTGAGTTGCGTGTGGATGGATTTGAATGAGAGTTAATGGAATCATAGTGGAGCTATGTAAAGTCAAGGTAATAAAGTGTGGAACAGGTTTAGTTAGCGTAAGAGTCCTCTTGTGGGTGGTACGTCCAAAGTCCTCTGGTTCTGGTCTCTCGCTAATGTCCCATCTCTTCAGGTGTTCGTAGGGAGCTTGCTTGTGTTCCGCGGTCCGGTGGAGGTGGTTGGTCCCGCGGCAGATCCAGCTGGTTGGAACGGTTTTAGTTTGGATATGTCCCAGGTATGTGAGGTCTTCGGGGGCGGTATATTGGTCCCCTGTGTTGAGTCGGGTGGTAGACCCAGTGCTGCGAGTACATTGTCCATCTCCGCTGGCTCTTGTATGCGGATAGTTGTGTTTCCGTGGGAGATGGCTAGGCCTCTAGGGAATACCCAGCGGTACGAGATGGAATGTTGGCGCAGTGTGCTGGTAAGTGGTCTGAACAGGTTCCGCCATATCAAGGTGGGTCTGGACAGGTCCTGATAGAATGTTAAGTCAACGTTTTCAAACGAGTAGGATGGCTGTCCCCTCACTGCTGACATGAAGGTTAGTTGTGCTGACCTTGTTTGGAGCTGCAGGATGACATCTCTTGGGGACCCCGTCGGGGCTCTGGGTGCTTTTGGGATGCGGTAGACACTGTCGGTTATGGCTTGTTTGACTTGTTTTGAGGTAAGTACTGTGTTCAGGAGCCTCCTGACGTAGTGTGGTAGTTCATCCTGGGGCACCGTCTCCGGGATTCCCCTGATTTTTATGTTCCGGCTCTTATGCCGATCTTCCAAGGCATCTAGGCGGTTTGTGAGTATTGTCTGCGCTTGTTGAAGCTCTTTGTTTTGCGCTTCTATCGTTAGGTAGCTTGCGTTAAGGCACTGCGTGTCTTCTTCCACTTTCCTAACTCGGCCTTCCACGTGGCGTAACTCCTCCCGCGCTATGGCGAGGTCCGCTGTGAACATTGTGCGGATGTTTCGGAGTAGCGCCTTAATGTCCCCTTTTGTGGAGGGTAACTTGTTGTCCTCATCTGAGGAGCGCTGGTGTAGACCCCCTGTGTTTGGGAACTCATCCAGCTCGTCCAGGGCTTGTTCTTCAGAGAAAGCCGAGTTTGAGTCGCCATTTTCTTTCGGCGCGTGGTCTCCCGAAGCTGTACGGAGGAAAAGGTCTCCTATATCGCGGGCCACCGTTAGTTTGATGGGTCCCTGGTGTTTGGTCTTCTTTCCCATCGTGAATTGGCTAGTTCTGGTTTGTAGGTATTTGAAATTGATTGCTTAAAAACGCTTTTTCTGGCTTAGTGTGGAGGAGCTCGCCTTACACACGTCTGCTCTGCACGGATGTTAGCTCCGCCCCCCCGCAATGCTGGTTTAAATACGACCAGCAGTTAAAATAAATAAACTTTAAAAAAAGGGTTAGGCCAAACTTGGACTTCGGTGTGAAAGACGGAAACCTATGGTTGCTTCTCATTAATCCCTGTCGTCCGTCGGGTTCTTACTTTCCGTCGGCCGCCAGCACTTCTGGAGGAGCATCAGTGGGTCACAAGAAGGGCATCTGTGTGCTCTTTAACGTTTAAGCATGAGTGCTCCCACTGTGGTGGGGCTCACCCAGCTGTCCGTTGTTTTAAGAGGTGAAATCCCCACCCAATGTCGGAGTCCAAGGATTACGTTCTTTGGGGAGAGGACGCCATTGAGGGCAGAAAGACTCTGTCTCAGGAGTTCCCATTTACTCCATCGGGGGAGGCGTTGTTGCGCCTAACCTGTCCTCGGTTTGGGGTAGGGAGGGGGTCCTGCTGTAGGAAATCTGTCTTATCCGTCGGGGTCCTCGGTTCATGATGGGATTTCAAAGGAGGACTGTCGGGTGCGATACGCTTCTTTTGATCGGGCTTTGGATTTGGTTTGTGGAGTAGTATCCGGGGGCCCTGTTGGCGACGTCTGATATCCAGTCGGCTTTTCAGGTGCTACCAGGTCACCCAGATTGTTTTCATCTGTTGGGGTGTCAGTTTCAGGGTGATTTTTCTTCGACATGTGCCTTCTCATGGGTTGTTCGATTTCTTGTTTATATATTTTAAGTTTTCAGTTCCTTGTTGGAATGGATCGTGGCGTGGGTGTCAGGCTGTTCTTCCACTCCTTCACTATCTCAGCAACTTCTTGTTTGTCGGTTTTCTAATTCATCACAGTGTAGTGGTTTGTCCATCTCTTTCTGCACTAGTCGGGGTCTCAGGTTTGTACGGACTTCTTTTTCACTTTCATAGGGTTGTGGCGGATTTTGTGGTTCCAACTAGTACGATTTTTCTTCCTGGGGATTTAGATACAGACTAAGCTTCAGGTTGTCATATCTCGTGTCATATCTAGGGGGCTCCCTATTGGGCTATTTGAATTCTGCAATCCTAACAGGGCCATTTGATTTTTGGCTGTAAGTCATGCCCATGGGGCTTGCTTTCAGTCACTTACTTTCCTTGACTGTAGTTGGTATTCATCTACCTTTTAACTTTACTTGCCTTTTGGGAGTTTTGAGTTTTGTTCCTCGTGGGTTACAATGGTCAGACATTTTGGCGCAGTAAAACTAACTTGGCCTTTGAGCTGTTTACGGAGGCTGCAACTCAGTTGGTTTTGGCGCTTTTTTCTGAGGGCTATGATGTTGGCGTGGTCAGATTCCTTTTTGGTGCTATTCCCGATTGTAGTGTCGGCCAAGCTCTGGGTTTCAGCTTTGGCAAAGAAGCAGGTTCTTTTCCATGCAAAAAACCTTAGTGTTGTTCATGTCATTAAACAGTTATCTTTGGATCTTTGGGTTCTCTGCTGGGATGGACTTTATTGCGACGGTTGGTTCTGCATTGCTTGGAATTTAATATTTGTTTGGGTGCAGGTGCGTCTAATGTATTGACGACTCTCTTTCTCGCTTCCAGGAGGATGAATTTCAGGAGGTGACTCCAGAGGCAGAAGCTTGTGGAGGGCCCTGAATTCTTCTGGAACCTCAGTTTTGGAACTTGACTGACTTGATTGAGAGATCCCTGTCTCCTAAGTCTTGGGCAGCATACTTGACAGTGTGGGATCAATTTGGTTGGTCTTCTTAAGAAAGTAGGTTGTTATCCACTTAGCCTTTCTTTCTGACTTGCGGCATCGAGGGTGTGGCAAACCTAGCCACTTCTGGACTATACTATAGAAGGGTTGTCTGTAGGCTATATGGATTGCTGTGTATATTGTGCTGTGTATGTATTGTATTATGGTAGTTCGCATGCTGGCAGCCGTAAGCTACCAGCATGCAAACACTTCGTTCGACGAACCGCGGCTATCCGGGCTGTTCGTCAAACGAATACGGCTTCCCAGGTGGACCACACACTTAGAGTCGTGTGGCGCTCGTTAACCGATTGCAACAATGTTGCAATCGGTAATTAAAGGCTCTCCTAGGTGGCCGTCGTTCGACTACCGACCATGCGGCGGTCGGCCATCTTGGATCCTTTGTCTCTGCAGCGGTGTTCAGTCGTCGAGTGCCTGGAACTGTAAACGGCTACTCGATGATACGAACACCGCTGGACTTCCAGAGCGTTCGGGAGTTCCGCTCTTCTCGCATTATGTTCCCCATCGGTGTTCGGTAGTTTCAAACCGAACTCGATGGTTAAATGTATTTCGTGCGGCGTTCGGTTAGTTTAGCTGGGACCTGAGCGGTATTCTCACTAAATGTGCCCGCAGACCCCAGCTATCTACCGAACGGCTGTTCGTGTAAAAGCGATGTATAATGTGTAAAATATAGATTTTCATATGAATTGTCAGTTTCGCTGCACGAGGGGATAATCCACTTAATCGTCCATTTTAGTGGGAGTATCCCTCTCGTGCAGCAATGCCTGTTGGGATAATTACACTGCCTGATGGGAGAAATCCCCTGTAACATCTGTACGGAAACCCCTTGCAAGGGGAACTGCATAAATATGGAAGTCTGTGAATAAAGCCAGTTAGTTTACTCCCAAACTGTGTTTCGTCCGGTTATTGGGAGGGTTGGGATATTGCCGTACTTTTCAGCGCTGACTGTGGATTTACCTATGATACCAGTGGAGATCGTGGTTTTTAATATTGCACTCCGCTACAGAGGGACATCCGTGTCAGTGGAACAGGGTATGTCAGCTCTTTCAATCTTAATGCACTTCATGTGAGGGGAAGATGTGACTAAAGCATTTGTGGTCCAGCGGGTATTGCACTGTTGGAGACGTAAACTGGTGGCGGTCGTTAGGCATCCTGTATTTGTGCACTTTCTGGTACACATCGGTGGGATCCTGCCTGCTATTTATGTTTTCCCATTGGAGGCAATTCTGTTTCAGGTAGCCTTTTCTGTGTGTTTTTATGCTTCGGCAGATTGGTGGAGTTCTAGAGCTCAGTCACCCCTTTTTAGGAAGGAGGTTCTTTAGTTTCAAAATAAGTGAAATTTCTAATTTGGCGATCTAATACTGATCAAGCGGGTAGTGGTAGAGTGATTAGGATTGGAGCGTCCATAGTTGGAGATACGTTCCAGTGCATGCATATGGGTTATTATCTATTCACTAGAATGTTTATGTTGGTGTTGCGCCCGTTAGGAGTGGATTATACTGTATTACGCTTGTTAGGAGTGGACTCCCAAACAAAAATAAAAAATGATAGTGGTTATTCAACTCATTCATTCCGCATCGGTCTGACTCTGCAGGCAAGCAGGTTAGGTCTGTCAGACTCTTCCATTTGGCTGCTGGGTCGGTGGGAATGAGCAGGTTTTCGATTGTATGTTCGGCCTTTAATAGGTGTCTGGGTATGGTTAATGTTCGGTTGATTTCTTTATTGCTAGATATTCTCTATATGTTTGGATCCTTGGGCATTCTTTTATTTATTGGGCAGCTTGTCAGGTAGACCAGACGTCGTATGACCAGGATCTTGGGATTACTCATCACCAGGTCAATGTTAGGTGGTGTGGGATCAGGGGGTTGCGCTGGCAGTAATTTTATCTGGAGAGATCGCTTCAGCGTTATGTGACGGAACCAGTCATACTGCTAATCCACGCTGGTGGTTATTACCTGGGTTAAGAGCGCGTAACGCAAAAAGGGATATAATGAGGTGGATGACGCTTCAACATGACAATATCACAATTCGTACAATGCTTGGGTGGATTGGTGATTCCTCATGTTGAACTAGAAGGAGATAACCATAATTCTATGCATACTGATTTGGGGCATCTTACTCATGTTGGTTTGGATACATTTAAAATGGGGTTACAAGCAATAATGACACAGGCGCTGGCTTTGGGGGACGCATCCCCCTCCCTCTAGTAGGGGTGGGGTCTGCGGTGGCGGGTTTCCTGCGCCAGCAAGTTTGGTAAATGAATAATGCCCGGACGGGCTTGGGGAGTCACAGTCTGAATTTAGTTGATGACGAAGGACAGGCTGAAGAGGCTCTGGAAGAAGTTTAAATTGTACCTGTCTGCTGGGTAAAACCAGCAGCTGACAGTATTTGGTTATGCTGGTTTAAATAAAGCTGTGGCCGTTGCCCTTACCCACTCAACATGGTGTTGCGTTACTTATTGGGAATGGAAGGGTAACGGGATTTGGTGATCGAAGGAGTCAGCAGTCATGCTCTTACATACTTTGCGCTGAGCACTAACACACGCTCATCCACAAAACACTCAGTGCCAGGAAAACACTGAAGGGGTTAAAATCCTATGGGTATTTAGCAGACGCAGGATGTCCTCATGCACAGGGTGATGATGTCCAGCATCAGTTAGGCGACTTTTGGTCACCTAACCACCCGAAAGTCCCTCTAGTGGCTGTCTGGTAAACCTGCAATAATTACACTTGCAGGTTTAATGGGGACTGGGACACTGCACCCAGACCACTTCAATGAGCTGAAGTTGTCTGGTTGCCTATAGTGTCCCTTTAAGCACACTCTCTGACAGACACACACACATTCACTGACACACACTGGCAGATACACACTGACAGGAACACACACACACTCAATGACAAACACACAGACGTCACTGATTTGACACACACACATTCATTGACAGAGAGACACACACAAACACACTGACAGACACACACTGTCACACACACTCTAAATGACAAACAGACTCTCACTGATTTGACAGACACTCACAAACATACACTAACAGAAGCACATACACACAAACAAACACACACATACACTAACAGAAGCACATACACTCATAAACACCCAAGCAGTCCTGCAGGACTCGAGCCTTGGCCACTACACACTCTCATACACAAAACACTCAGCCACTACACATGCTCATACACAAAACACTCAGCCACTACACACACTCATACGCAAAACACTCAGCCACTACACAAGCTCATACACAAAACACTCAGCCACTACACAAGCTCATACACAAAACACTCAGCCACTACACACGCTCATACACAAAACACTCAGCCACTACACACGCTCATACACAAAACACTCAGCCACTACACACTCTCGCAAAACACTCAGCTACTACACACTCTCATACACAAAACACTCAGCCACAACACACTCTCATACACAAAACACTCAGCCACTACACACGCTCATACACAAAACACTAGCCACTACACACACTCATACACAAAACACTCAGCCACTACACACACTCATACACAAAACACTCAGCTACTACACACTCTCATACACAAAACACTCAGCCACTACACACTCTCATACACAAAACACTCAGCCACTAAACACTCTCAAACACAAAACACTCAGCCACAACACACTCTTATACACAAAACACTCAGCCACTACACAAGCTCATACACAAAACACTCAGCCACTACACAAGCTCATACACAAAACACTCAGCTACTACACACGCTCATACACAAAACACTCAGCCACTACACACGCTCATACACAAAACACTCAGTCACTACGCACTCTCACAAAACACTCAGCTACTACACAATCTCATACACAAAACACTCAGCCACTAAACACTCTCAAACACAAAACACTCAGCCACAACACACTCTTATACACAAAACACTCAGCCACTACACAAGCTCATACACAAAACACTCAGCCACTACACAAGCTCATACACAAAACACTCAGCTACTACACACGCTCATACACAAAACACTCAGCCACTACACAAGCTCATACACAAAACACTCAGCTACTACACACGCTCATACACAAAACACTCAGCAACTACACACTCTCACAAAACACTCAGCTACTACACAATCTCATACACAAAACACTCAGCCACTAAACACTCTCATACACAAAACACTCAGCCACAACACACTCTCATACACAAAACACTCAGCTACTACACACACTCATACACAAAACAATCAGCTACTACACACTCTCACAAAACACTCAGCTACTACACACTCTCATACACAAAACACTCAGCTACTACACACTCTCATACACAAAACACTCAGCTACTACACACTCTCATACACAAAACACTCAGCTACTACACACTCTCATACACAAAACACTTAGCTACTACATAAATTCTCATACCCACAACACTCAGTCTCCTACAAACCAATTTAACACTCACAGGACAGAGCCCAGGTTTTAGGAGGGGGCCCTAATCTGGAATCCTTAATCCAGCTTTGTATTTATCAAGGCTAAACCGGTGCTATTTTTGGTGCAAAGTGCTAGATGCTGAGAGACATTCCATTTGTTTCCATAGTGACTCAAGTCAACCATGACACTTTACCATCCATAAGCCTGTCAATGCATCCCGTGAGTCCTGGGGCTATAACAGTTTACCCCCATTTACTAATCATACAGCTCAATGCTCCGCTGGGCTGTGATCTGCCAGCAGTAGTTGGAACATTTCAGGTGCCACAAGGTGAGGCGTTTTCTCACTACGACCTCCTAGGCCTGTCGCCAAGGCAGCAGGATCTAAGGTGGTTCTTTTTGCATAATGATTTGTGCTCTTCAAATGTATTTTATTATTTATTTTTAAGCTGGAGATAGCAGGGCTGGCATGGGACCCAGCTGCCAAGGATATATCAAGTGTATATGAACTATAACTGGTTATTGTCAAACATTGTACTGTCCTTGCTGTGCTAGCATAAAATGTTATCTAATTTATACCTTGTGTGTGTCTACATGCAGTATGTACTTTGTATCAGCACTGGCCATTATCCCTTTGTATCAGCACTGGCTATTAACCCTTTGTATCAGCACTGGCCATTAACCCTCTGTGTCAGCACCGGCCATTAACCCTTTGTATTAACACTGGCCATTAACCCTCTGTAATAACACTGGCCATTAACCCTTTGTATCAGCACCGGCCATTAACCCTTTGTAGTAACACTGGCCATTAACCCTCTGTAATAACACTGGCCATTAACCCTCTGTAATAACACTGGCCATTAACCCTCTGTAATAACACTGGCCATTAACCTTCTGTAATAACACTGGCCATTAACCCTTTGTATCAGCACCGGCCATTAACCCTTTGTAGTAACACTGGTCATTAGCCCTTTGTATCAGCACTGGCCATTAACCCTTTGTAGTAACACTGGTCATTAGCCCTTTGTATCAGCACTGGCCATTAACCCTTTGTAGAAACACTGGCCATTAACCCTTTCTAGAAACACTGGCCATTAACCCTTTGTATCAGCACTGGCCATTAACCCTTTGTAGTAACACTGATCATTAACCCTTTGTATCAGCACTGGCCATTAACCCTTTGTAGAAACACTGGCCATTAACCCTTTGTAGTAACACTGGTCATTAACCCTTTGTATCAGCACTGGCCATTAACCCCTTGTAGAAACACCGGCCATTAACCCTTTGTAGAAACACTGGTCATTAACCCTTTGTATCAGCACTGGCTATTAACCATTTGTATTAACACTGTCTATTAACCGTTTGTAGTAACACTGGTCATTAACCCTTTGTATCAGTATTGGCTATTAACCCTTTGTAGAAACACTGGCCATTAACCCTTTGTATCAGCACTGGCCATTAACCCTTTGTATCAGCACTGGCCATTAACCCTCTGTGTCAGCACTGGCCGTTAACCCTTTGTATCAGCACTGGCCATTAACCCTTTGTATCAGCACTGGCCATTAACCCTTTGTATCAGCACTGGCCATTAACCCTTTGTATCAGCACTGGCTATTAACCCTTTGTAGAAACACTCGCCATTAACCTTTTGTATCAGCACCGGCCATTAACCCTTTGTATTAACACTGTGTATTAACCCTTTGTATCATGGTTTTGGTTTTGTGGACCCAGGACATACTTGAAAACGAGAGAAATCTCAATGTATCTTTCCTGGTAAAATATTTTATAAATAAATAAATCATCACTGGCTATTAACACTCTGTGTCAGCACTGGCCGTTAACCCTTTGTGTCAGCACTGGCTATTAACCTCTTGTGTTAGCACTGGTCATTAACTCTCTGTGTCAGCACTGGCCGTTAACCCTTTGTGTCAGCACTGGCTATTAACCTCTTGTGTTAGCAGTAGCACTGGCCATTTACCCTCTGTGTCAGCACTGGTCATTAACTCTCTGTGTCAGCACTGGCCCTTAACTCTCTGTGTCAGCACTGGCCATTTACCCTCTGTGTTAGCACTGGCCATTAACCCTCTGTGTCAGCACTGGCCATTAACCCTTTGTGTCAGCACTGGCCGTTAACCCTTTGTGTCAGCACTGGCTGTTAACCCTTTGTGTCAGCACTGGCTATTAACCTTTTTTTTATCAGCACTGGGTGCTGTATAACTGGAGAAGGCTGGGTTGTATATCTCCCAGTACCCTGGGCAGCAGGAAACCTGATACTTTGAGGGTCTATATAAAGGGACCAGTTCTGGCAGTAACCCACACTTCCACCCCTTGTAGCATTAACAGTTTCATACACTAGGGGGAGGTATTGTCACAGCTAT
This sequence comes from Pelobates fuscus, assembly GCF_036172605.1. Taxonomy (NCBI): domain Eukaryota; kingdom Metazoa; phylum Chordata; class Amphibia; order Anura; family Pelobatidae; genus Pelobates; species Pelobates fuscus. The sequence goes on from NC_086325.1 coordinate 8,352,704, forward strand.
TCTGAAGAAATATTCAATTACAGAGATCCGCATGCAGACTCTCTAGTGCTCCTAGTGGCGGTTCAGAGAAATACAACTCACTGAAATTTCAATGTCCAGAGAGCTTATTATTATTATTAGCATTTATATAGCGCCAACAAATTCCGTAGCGCTTTACACTAGGAGGAGGAGATTTAACTATAAATGAGACAATTACAAACACTTACAGGAACAATAGGATGAAGAGGACCTTGCTCAAATGAGTTAACAGTTCCTTACAGACAATTGTGCATATGTTTAATTAAGCGAAAGGAGAAAAATAACAAGCGACGTTTCGACCCTCACAGGGTCTTCTTCAATATAATTACACACAATCACTACGGGTTAAACAGAAATTATTGGGATACTACACGAAGCGATAAACCTATATCTGTCCTATAGCTGATTACTTATATTATTTGCAATTACGAATTCAAAGGCAAATTCAGATATAAAACTGTGGTTTATTCCCTAAACCATGAATTGTCAAGAACGTATCAGAATTGTATATTTTAGGCAGAAATCAATGTGATGTGGAAAACGTTTAGGGATGGATGGTTTACAAATGTACTTATTTTGACACTACCCTGCGCATGTGGTCACTGATTTGGGGAAATTCTAGGACTGTCAACAGATAAATATAATTTATAGAAAGACGCCACAGATAATATTCTACAATTTGCTGCTGTCAGTTTGGAACATAGTGGATTTGTGTGGAAGGTTAAAGGGGAAGAATGTTTTATATCCATTGATACATGCTGCTCTGTCATGGAACTGCGTGCCTCCATCTCTTTGTCAATCATTGTTATAATCTCCGCCCTCTGCGCCTGGCAGTCAGCACAGGGAAAGCACACAGAGTGCCAGGACTGCACTGGAATTTGATGTAATTTGTTAAATCTTTTATATCTATAAAAATAAAACAGAGTTATAGGCTGTAGGTGATTTTTAATGTCTTATTCAGTTAATTCCCAGAGAAGGGACAGTTCCTCTTTAAAGGATCACTATACACAAAAAGTAAGCACGTCGTATCTTAAATGCCAAATTCTAGGTGAAATTGTCACTGTTTTAGCTCAATTAAAAAATGTTCTCTTTATCTTCAGTGGAGTTAATGGAAGTGGTGGGCGCAGTCAGTTAGAGTGCGCCTGTCTTCTTCTACATTCACAGTGAGCTTGTAAACATGCAAACAGGGCTCAGTTTTATCTTGTACTTCCTCGCTGCATTCTCCCCGGCTCCTAGATCCTTCCTCGCTGCATTCTCCCCGGCTCCTATATCCTTCCTGATTGCATTCTCCCCGGCTCCTAGATCCTTCCTCGCTGCATTCTCCCCGGCTCCTAGATCCTTCCTTGCTGCATTCTCCCCGGCTGCTAGATCCTTCCTCGCTGCATTCTCCTTGGCTCCTAGATCCTTCCTCGCTGCATTCTCCCAGGCTTCTAGATCCTACCTGATTGCATTCTTCCCGGCTCTTAGATCCTACCTGATTGCATTCTCCCCAGCTCCTAGATCCTTCCTGATTGCATTCTCCCCGGCTCCTAGATCCTTCCTGATTGCATTCTCCCCTGCTCCTAGATCCTTCCTGATTGCATTCTCCCCTGCTCCTAGATCCTTGCGGATTGCATTCTCCCCTGCTCCTAGATCCCCCCTGATTGCATTCTCCCCTGCTTCTAGATCCTTCCTGATTGCATTCTCCCCGGCTCCTAGATACTTCCTGATTGCATTCTCCCCGGCTCCTAGATCCTTCCTGATTGCATTCTCTCCGGCTCCTAGATCCTTCCTCACTGCATTCTCCCCGGCTCCTAGATCCTTCCTGATTGCATTCTCCCCAGCTCCTAGATCCTTCCTGATTGCATTCTCCCCGGCTCCTAGATCCTCCCTGATTGCATTCTCTGCGGCTCCTAGATCCTTCCTGATTGCATTTCCCCCGGCACCTAGATCCCCCCTGATTGCATTCTCCCCGGCATCTAGATCCCCCCTGATTGCATTCTCCCCTGCTCCTAGATCCCCCGATTGCATTCTCCCCGGCTCCTAGATCCTTCCTGATTGCATTCTCCCCGGCTCCTAGATCCTTCCTGATTGCATTCTCCCTGGCTCCTAGATCCCCCGATTGCATTCTCCCCGGCTCCTAGATCCTTCTTGATTGCATTCTCCCCAGCTCCTAGATCCCCCGATTGCATTCTCCCTGGCTCCTAGATCCTTCCTGATTGCATTCTGCCCTGCTCCTAGATCCCCCGATTGCATTCTCCCCATCTGCTAGATCCTCCCTGATTGCATTCTCCAAACTCACAGCACAAATACATGAAACACCCCAATCCTTCCACAAAGTATGGGATTATTGGCCGGAGGGGGACACGTCTCTGCCATAAGCACCCCATACCCAGTCGCACCCTGAATCCGCCTTTCATAGACCCAGCAGTACCAGATTACTCACCGTACTCCACCAGCCATCTCCCCATTCTGCTTCCTCCCACCTCCTTCTTTTTCACCTGAGGGGAGGGGTCCTGTGGCTGGGTGTGCTTGCCACCAGGACACCCTTTACTCATCTCCCCTTGCTCAAGACTACCCCCCCATTTACGACCTGTACCTACCTACTTCCAATGACCCCACTACTAGATCAAAACCCTCGACCCATAAGAGCCACGGACGGACAGTCCGCCCCAACCCATGGAGAGGGAACAGCCCCATGGAAACATGACAGACCCCTGAGGCACCATTAGACGACAAACTAATCTGGACCCTAACTCCATGACACGGGCATTCGACGACCAAAACCTACACTAATGTGTGAGGAGGATAAATACCCTCCACAGGAGAGACAGGGGAGGCCCTCCAGAGCACTAATCCCTCCCGACCGGCCTAGTGACCATTCACTGTACCCCAAAAGCCTGGTCAGTCGAAAGCACAGGATAAACACAGCTGTTTCTGTTCCACCACTTCAGGGACGGATTAACATAGGGGCTGATGGAGCTGCAGCTCCAGGCCCAAGCCCATTGATTAAAAAAAAAAAACTTTTTTTTTTTTTTTACACACTACTCTTAGGCTTGCCAGGTATTTCTCATGAATTTCTTATGATTGCCAGGTATTTCTTAGGTATTTGAGGCTGCCTATCCGGTGCTGGTATTGCAGTAATACTGGCAATACAAATGTCTGTCTCAGTATAAACAGAGATTATTCTGCAATACCAGCGCCGGCCAGTAGGCGTCGCTGTTTGTGCGGAGAGAGGCAGGGATAAAAAGTTACAGCATCTCCCTCTCTGCCTCTCTCTACAGACTGATCCACGGGGGAGCAGCTCTGCACAGAGAGTCCAGACAGCAGCTCCGAGCCTGCGAGACATGGGGACGGTGAGAGACTTGGGGACGCTGAGACATTGGGACACTGGGAGACATAGGGACACAGGGGAACATGGGGACCCTGAGACACTAGGGACACAGTGGCCCCTAGTCTCTCAGTGTCCTCATGTCTCCCAGCCAGTGTCCCTAGTGTCTCAGTATCCCCATGTCTCTCAGTGTCCCTAGTGTCTGTGTCTCTAGTCTCCCAGAGTCCCCTAGTCTCTCCCAGTGTCCCAGTGTCTCTAAGTGTCCCCTAGTGTCCTAGTGACATCGGAACACTTTGAGACATGGGGACACAGACTCTAAGGGACACTGGGAGACATGGGGACACTGAAACACTAGAGGACACAGAGACATGGGGACACTGAGAGACACAGGGAGACATGGGGTGTTCCCATGTCTCCCAGCCAGTGTCCCTAATATCTCAGTATCCCAATGTCTCCCAGTGTCCCTGGTGTCTCTCAATGTCTGTAGTGTGCCAGTGTCCCTAGTGTCTCAGTGTTTCCTAGTCTCCCAAAGTCCCCATGTCTCTCAGTGTCTCAGTGTCCCAATATCTCCCAGTGTCCCCATGTCTCCTAGTGACTCAGTGTCCCGTAGTATAAAAGAAAAAATCTCAGGCACTCACTGTGATAGATTTAAGCAGGTTTATTGGACACCGCAATGTTTTGACCTGTACCCAGGTCTTTATCAAGTCTCCAGTGTCCCCTATGTATCACAGTGTCCCCTGTGTATCAGAGTGTCTCAGTGCTCCATGTATCCCAGTGTCCCTGGTGTCTCTCAGTGTCCTTAGTGTCTCAGTGTCCCCTAGTCTTTCAGACTCCCTTAGTCTCCCAGTGTCCCCATGTATCACAGTGCCCCCAAGTGTCTCAGTGTCCACTAGTATAAAATAAAAAAATCTCAGGCACTCACTGTGATAGATTTAAGCAGGTTTATTGGACACCGCAAATTTTGACTTGTACCCAGGTCTCTATCAAGTCTACAGTGTCCCCTATGTATCACAGTGTCCTCTCATGTCTCAAAGTCACCCAGTGTCCCCATGTCTCCCAGTGTCCCCAAGAGTCTCAGTGTCCCCAGGTCTCCCAGTGTTCCCTAGTATCTCAGTGTCCCCATGTCTCCCAGTGCCCCAATGTCTCTGAATGTCCCCTAGTGTCCTAGTGACATGGGGACAATGGGACACAGATATATATTTTTTTTAATTCTTTATTTTTGTATGTGCATATATGGTACAATTAAACTTGCCGGGCCACAACAGCTCCTGCAGGCATATACAAGACATAGCGATGAGTGGCATGCTGATACTGCACATTTTTTTTTTTTATGTCAAACATGAAACAACAAATTTTTGTATATTCTAAACATGCATGCAATTAAGTTAACACTTTCAGGCTGAACAAAAAGGTAAAATGGTAGGTATGTCAGTGGATCGTCTACATCCAGTGTGGAGGGTCATAATGTTAACTTCCAGTAAGTGTAGATTAGTAGCGTGTATGCTAACATTTTAGTGAGGCATTTAGGCAATAACAGTATTCATTAGCATTGCATTGAACTATAACTATAATCAGGCTGAAGCTTTCCGATAACCATATAGGAAAGAAAGGAAGAGCTTTTCGGTCTGAAACAGAGAGTAGACCAGCTTAACTGTTATAGCAGACCTGGTTAAGTGAGATGTGAGGCTGGTCTCATGCGGGGTCAAGCATACAATGTAACGAGCCTTATGAGTTTTAATGTTAGGTTCCCTACGTGTCGATATGTAGGCTCAAGTTAGTAGCGTGAGTGCAAGGGGGTTAGTGGTTGTGGTATGTTACGTACAGGGTATAATGTTGTGATCAGGTAGTGAAAACCAATTTAGTGAGAGGCGGTTTTGATGGTGTATTACCCCTAACCAAGGGGGCGGCTGGGGGGGGGGGGGGGGGGAGCAGCAGTGTGTCGGTGCATTTCGCTGGCCCAGAGCCTGGTCTCATCCTGTACCTTTCAGGGCTGGAGTTACAGACATACATTTTAAACTAGAGTTAAAGGAAAGAGCAACAGGAAAGAAATATCAAACTTTTAGTCCCATCGTCCATCGGCCATGTTGCTGGTTAGAGCAGTGTGTGGGAGGGTTGAGAAGTACCCTGTGCCGCACAATGTCGGCCTAGTAACGTAGGTCCTTGCGAGCGCTCCGGCAGTTGTTGTCAAGTGTGGGGGCTCGGTGGTGTCCTGTCTCGTGGGATGAACGGTACGCTGGTGGCTGGGTCTCCCATCTCATGCTGTGACACTGGTGATAAGATGGCAGGTAGGTCTGGTAGGCCAAGTTTCTTCAGGAGTGCTGGTGCCTCCTCGCCCGATGTTACCATGTGAGTGAGATCGTTGTGGGGGATTATAAGGGATCTCCGTGGTCCCCGTCGGTACGGCACTCCCAGGGTGCGCAGATGGCTTGTGAAGTGTGACAGTGTCTTGCGCCATTGTAACGTGGCCCTGGTGAGGTCTTGGTAAAAAGACAGCTGGGTCTGCTCAAAGGTTAGAGGGGTTTTACCCTTGGTTGCCGCCAGGAGCTGTGCTTTATCGTGGGTGGAGGCGCATCGCAGTATAACATCTCTGGTGGGCATGTTAGGTATCCTGGAGGAAGCCGGGAGTCTGTATACGCCGTCCAGCCCGGTTAGCTGCCGGCGGTAAGATGGTTGCCAAGAGTCTGCGGATGTAGTGTGGCAGTTCGGTGGCCTGGATCTCTGTAGGTATTCCCCTTATTTTTACGTGATTCCGCCTGGCTCGGTCTTCCATTGCGGACATTTGCAGCAGTAAGTTTTGCTGTGTGGCTTGCAGTTGGTGCACTGTGTCTTGCATAGTAGCCATGCCGGCTTGGAGGTGCGTGATGTCCTGTTCGGATGTTTGGACTCGTGCTGTGACATTGTGCATGTCGGTTTTCAGGCGTCCCACATCCACCGCCAACGTCTTTTGTATATCTTTGACCCAATTTTGTAGGTCCTGTTTAGTGGCAAAATTAGAGTCTCCCGTCTTCATTGCCGGCATTGTGAGTGCTGTGTCAGTTTGAGTTGATGAGTGGGCCGGTGTGTGGGATGTTGTTTGGGCCATGGCGGTAGTTTTGGGCTGTACTGGTCGCTGGAGCAAAGTTCCAATGTCCTGTGCTAGAGAGGAGCCCATGTGAGCCTTCTGTGTGCGTTTCCCCATGGGTTCGGGAGTATCCTGCCCGTATGGGTCAAAGTAGTCTTCCGGATCGGAATCACCTTGTAGGTACGTCCCGCCAAGTAGCTGCTCGAGGCCGTGTAAGCTCGGAGCGGGGTAGGCCTTAGGCCTGCGTTTTGCACTCCCAGGCTTTGGAGTGTACCGGAAAGGCATCTGCCGGTTCGGTGTGTGGACCTGGACTCTGTTCTGGCTTGCTCCGGTTCGGATGGTGGGTATTATCCGAGATATTTGCAAATTTTGGTTTACAAGGTGGGAGCTCGCTGTAATGGCGTCTGCTCCGCTTCAGGTCCCGGCCCCGCCCCCATGGGGACACAGATATGCCCCCATTTTTGTGTATGTTTGCCCCTTTCGGCAGTTCTGGTTATGTGATTTGTGTCAGTGGCCCACCCTTTTACCCCATCCATAGACTTCCTGCTTTACTGGACACTGCTGTTAGGGGATACGGGTTTACTTGAAAGATGAAAGCAAGATTAGCATAGGGTATGTCTCCATCAGATATATGACCCTTAGGAGGTAGGACTGTGTTAGTGTTTTTGGTCAATAAGATTTTGTAATAAGGCCCATCATAAGTGTCAGCACCAGGCCCACTGGGCTCTTAATCTGGCCCTGCACCACTTACAGAGTAAACAAATCCCCCTCCACCACACAGGCATGTTGTACATCTGCGCCCTAACTGTTCTGTATTATGCAAATACTTTTACCTCTGTATATTATTGTACTTTTGTCTTTACCAATACATTACCCAATGTCACCTTTTAGACTTGAAAATGAAAATAAAGAATAAAAAAAAAAGCATTTCAGCAACATTTGACTTAGAGTGTCCTTTTAAACTTGGTCAGGAAAACAATCAGGACGGTTTCAACGACATCAGGGTTTTGGCAGGTAAGCATTGCATGCATTACCGTGTCACCTGTAATTAACGCTGTCAGTGCTGCTTGCTAGCTGACCTATTTTAGGTATGTGGCCAGAAGGTGACAGTAGCCATCGGCATGCTGGGTATATTCTCAACTCTGATCATCTGAGAGGGTGCGGAGTCCGTCCTACTTCCCGGAGGATGAGTGAGTTTGGAATGTGAGAATTGTAGAAAAACAGGACTCCTGTTTCCAAATCTGGACCAAAGCAACCCAGTCACCTCTGGCTCTAACCTCGCCCATCGAAACTACTGTCTGCTTAGCTAACTCCTATCATACTTAGAGAGAGCACAGCAGATTGGACAGTACTGCACAAATGTCGAGAAAAAAAAGGATTGTTTTTTTTGGATACTAAACCAAAAAGGCCCCTCTTTTGAACTGAGGATATAATAGATATAAGTATTTCATTATATTGAATTCACACAGTCTTCTATGCTAGCACTGTAACCTTTATTCCCCCAGTATAGGAGAGTACCGGAACCTTTATTCCCCCAGTATAGGAGAATACCAGAACCTTTATTCCCCCAGTATAGGAGAGTACCGGAACCTTTATTCCCCCAGTATAGGAGAGTACCGGAACCTTTATTCCCCCAGTATAGGAGAGTACCGGAACCTTTATTCCCCCAGTATAGGAGAGTACCGGAACCTTTATTCCCCCAGTATAGGAGAATACCAGAACCTTTATTCCCCCAGTATAGGAGAATACCAGAACCTTTATTCCCCCAGTATAGGAGAGTACCGGAACCTTTATGCCCCCCAGTATAGGAGAGTACCAGAACCTTTATTCCCCCAGTATAGGAGAGTACCAGAACCTTTATTCCCCCAGTATAGGAGAATACCAGAACCTTTATTCCCCCAGTATAGGAGAATACCAGAACCTTTATTCCCCCAGTATAGGAGAGTACCGAAACCTTTATTCCCCCAGTATAGGAGAGTACCAATACCTTTATTCCCCCAGTGTAGGAGAGTACCGGAACCTTTATTCCCCCAGTATAGGAGAGTACCGGAACCTTTATTCCCCCAGTATAGGAGAGTATCGGAACCTTTATTCCCCCAGTATGGGAGAGTACCGGAACCTTTATTCCCCCAGTATAGGAAAGTACCGGTACCTTTATTCCCCCAGTATAGGAGAGTACCGGAACCTTTATTCCCCCAGTATGGGAGAGTACCAGTACCTTTATTCCCCCAGTATAGGAGAGTACCAGTACCTTTATTCCCCCAGTATGGGAGAGTACCGGAACCTTTATTTCCTCAGTATAGGAGAATACCGGAACCTTTATTCCCCCAGTATAGGAGAGTACCGTAACCTTTATTCCCCCAATATAGGAGAGTACCGGAGCCTTTATTCCCCCAGTATAGGAGAGTACCGTAACCTTTATTCCCCCAGTATAGGAGAGTAACGGAACTTTTATTCCCCCAGTATAGGAGAGTACCGGAAACTTTATTCCCCAAGTATAGGAGAGTACTGGAACCTTTATTCCCCCTGTATAGGAGAGTACCGGAACCTTTATTCCCCCAGTATAGGAGAGTACCGGAACCTTTATTCGCCCAGTATAGGAGAGTACCGGAACCTTTATTCCCCCAGTATAAGAGAGTACCGGAAACTTTATTCCCCCAGTATAGGAGAGTACCGGAACCTTTATTCCCCCAGTATAAGAGAGTACTGCAACCTTTATTCCCCCAGTATAGGAGAGTACTGCAACCTTTATTCCCCCAGTATAGGAGAGTACCAGAACATTTATTCCCCCCAGTATAGGAGAGTACCAGAACCTTTATTCCCCCAGTATAGGAGAGTACTGAAACCTTTATTCCCCCAGTATAGGAGAGTACTGAAACCTTTATTCCCCCAGTATAGGAGAGTACCGGAACCTTTATTCCCCCAGTATAGGAGAGTACCGTAACCTTTATTCCCCCAGTATAGGAGAGTACCGTAACCTTTATTACCCCAGTATAGGAGAGTACTGAAACCTTTATTCCCCCAGTATAGGAGAGTACCGGAACCTTTATTCCCCCAGTATAGGAGAGTACCGGAACCTTTATTCCCCCAGTATAGGAGAGTACCGGAACCTTTATTCCCCCAGTATGGGAGAGTACCAGAACCTTTATTCCCCCAGTATGGGAGAGTACCGAAACCGTTATTCCCCCAGTATAGGAGAGTACCGAAACCTTTATTCCCCCCTGTATAGGAGAGTACCGGAACCTTTATTCCCTCAGTATAGGAGAGTACCGAAACCGTTATTCCCCCAGTATAGGAGAGTACGGAAACCTTTATTCCCCCCTGTATAGGAGAGTACCGGAACCTTTATTCCCCCAGTATAGGAGAGTACCGGAACCTTTATTCCATTAATATAGGAGAGTACCGGAACCTTTATTCCCCCAGTATAGGAGAGTACCGGAACCTTTATTGCCCCAGTATAGGAGAGTACTGCAACCTTTATTCCCCCAGTATAGGAGAGTAGCTTTATTCCCCCAGTATATGAGAGTAGCTTTATTCCCCCCTGTATAGGAGAGTACCGAAACCTTTATTCCCCCAGCATAGGAGAGTACCGGAACCTTTATTCCCCCAGTATAGGAGAGTACCGAAACCTTTGTTCCCCCAGTATAGGAGAGTACCGGAACCTTTATTACCCCAGTATAGGAGAGTACCGGAACCTTTATTCCCCCAGTATAGGAGAGTACCAGAACCTTTATTCCCCCCCTGTATAGGAGAGTACCGAAACCTTTATTCCCCCAGTATAGGAGAGTTGCGGAACCTTTATTCCCCCAATATAGGAGAGTACCGGAAACCTTTATTCCCCCAGTATAGGAGAGTTGCGGAACCTTTATTCCCCCAATATAGGAGAGTACCGGAAACCTTTATTCCCCCAGTATAGGAGAGTTGCGGAACCTTTATTCCCCCAATATAGGAGAGTACCGGAAACCTTTATTCCCCCAGTATAGGAGAGTACCGGGACCTTTATTCCCACAGTATAGGAGAGTACCGGAACCTTTATCCCCCCAGTATAGGAGAGTGCCGGAACCTTTATTCCCCCCGTAATAGGAGAGTATCCACGGTGTAGTAGGGGTACCGGGTCCTTTCTATCCCCGGTGTAGTAGGGGTACCGGGTCCTTTTTTTCCCTAGTGTAGTAGAGGTACCAGGTCCTTTCTATCCCGGTGTAGGAGAGGTACCGGGTCCTTTCTGTCCCTGGTGTAGTAGGGGTACCGGGTCCTTTCTGTCCCCGGTGTAGTAGGGGTACCGGGTCCTTTCTATCCCAGGTGTAGTAGAGATTCCGGGTCCTTTCTATCCCTGGTGTAGTAGAGGTACCAGGTCCTTTATATCCCCGGTGTAGGAGAGGTACCGGGTCCTTTCTATCCCCAGTGTAGGAGAGGTACCGGGTCCTTTATATCCCCGGTGTAGGAGAGGTACCGGGTCCTTTCTATCCCCAGTGTAGGAGAGGTACCGGGTCCTTTCTATCCCAGGTTTAGTAGAGGTTCCGGGTCCTTTCTATCCCCGGTGTAGGATAGGTACCGGGTCCTTTCTATCCCTGGTGTAGTAGGGGTACCGGGTCCTTTCTATCCCAGGTGTAGTAGAGGTTCCGGGTCCTTTCTATCCCCGGTGTAGGAGAGGTTCCGGGTCCTTTCTATCCCCGGTGTAGGAGAGGTACTGGGTCCTTTATATCCCTGGTGTAGTAGGGGTACCGGGTCCTTTTTATCCCCGGTGTAGTAGAGGTTCCGGGTCCTTTCTATCCCCGGTGGAGAGGTACTGGGTCCTTTCTATCCCAGGTGTAGTAGAGGTTCCGGGTCCTTTCTATCCCCGGTGTAGTAGGGGTACCGGGTACTTTCTATCCCAGGTGTAGTAGAGGTTCCGGGTCCTTTCTATCCCCTGTGTAGGAGAGGTTCCGGGTCCTTTCTATCTCCAGTGTAGGAGCGGTACCGGGTCCTTTCTATCCCAGGTGTAGGAGAGGTACCGGGTCCTTTCTATCCCAGGTGTAGGAGAGGTACCGGGTCCTTTCTATCCCAGGTGTAGGAGAGGTACCGGGTCCTTTCTATGCCAGGTGTAGTAGAGGTTCCGGGTCCTTTCTATCCCAGGTGTAGTAGAGGTTCCGGGTCCTTTCTATCCCCGGTGTAGGAGAGGTACCGGGTCCTTTCTATCCCAGGTGTAGGAGAGGTACCGGGTCCTTTCTATCCCAGGTGTAGTAGAGGTTCCGGGTGCTTTCTATCCCAGGTGTAGTAGAGGTTCCGGGTCCTTTCTATCCCCAGTGTAGGAGAGGTACTGGGTCCTTTCTATCCCCGGTGTAGGAGAGGTACCTTCCTATGAGAAATACTATGTGGATCTTTGGTCCACACAAATAACTGTGTACCATTGACAAACATCCCCCACAATGGCCTTTTAAAGAAGGGTTATAATCAATGTCTATTTAAAGTCATCACTACGCCTACACTAAACCCCAAACAAGCCAGATTCAGTACTTTTGTTTCGCAGCTGGAAAAATCAGACAGCAGGAATTCCTTGCTCCGATTGCTGTCATTTTCTGTGTGGCATTTACAGCATTAGCAGGAGTAAAGCTGCTCGGACACGGTTAACAAAACATGTGTGTCTGGGTGTAGCCACAATGAGAGTGGAATGTCGTCTAACCAGCCACTCCGGCCTATCACGCAGTCACGTTCCGAAACCAGGTTCCTTTAAGAGCCAAGTACACCCACGGCATTTCACTAGAGTGCCATGTTTGTAGTAACCAGAATAACATCACTATATTTCCATCAAACAGGAGTTCACTGGTTTCCAAGAATCTCAATTTTAAGATGGTAACAAGGTCAGCCATAGGGCCAGTAACAGGAACGCTAGCAGGACCAGTAACAGGAATAGTTACAGGGCCAGTAACAGGGCCAGTAACAGGGTCAGTAACAGGAATAATAACAGGGTCAGTAACAGGAATAGTTACAGGGCCAGTAACAGGAATAATAACAGGGCCAGTAACAGGAATAATAACAGGGCCAGTAACAGGACCAGGAACAGGACCAGGAACAGGAATAGTTACAGTGCCAGTAACAGGAACGCTAACATGACCAGTAACAGGAATAATAACAGGGCCAGTAACAAGACTGGTAACAGGGCCGATAACAGGATCGGTAACTGGGCCACGAACAAGACCAGTAACAGGAAATGGACTAGTAACAGAGCCACTAACAAGACCAGTAACAGGAATTGGACTAGTAACAGAGCCACTAACAAGACCAGTAACAGGAAATGGACTAGTAACAGAGCCACTAACAAGACCAGTAACAGGAACTGGACTAGTAACAGAGCCACTAACAAGACCAGTAACAGGAACTGGACTAGTAACAGAGCCACTAACAAGACCAGTAACAGGAACTGGACTAGTAACAGAGCCACTAACAAGACCAGTAACAGGAACTGGACTAGTAACAGAGCCACTAACAAGACCGGTAACAGGGTTATTGCCTAATAAGAATTTAAAGTTGAATTTTAGATTTGAGTCCAAAATAGCGAAATTTGCAGCATTTTCCAAGGTAGCTACATCTCCAGTTCAACTATTTCGTCCTGAGAAATTAAAATTTGCACAAATTCCCACTTTAGAGAATAATCACGTCAGCTTATTAGCCATCCTGGAAAATGACCAGAGAATTAGACATTTTACACCCAAAATAGAAAAAGTTAATAAAACAAACATTTCCATCTTGGATCCTAAAATGAACAAATTAATTGTCAAATTCCAGGTTTAGCAAATAAACCTGAAACATTTTAGTTTATAACCCTCGTTTTTTTTTGGGTGTTGATGCGATTTTCCACGATAGCTCAATCTCAAGGTATATAACTAAATGATAATTCTAAAATTATATTCACTATTCGCCTTATTACAAAATAGTCATGAGGGTTATTTACTAAACTGAGAATTGGGTGGGACAGTGTTTGAATACCGGCAGGTAGACTCTATGGTTTCCCTGTTTCTGTGTTGGCAATGAAGACTAATGGTTTTCAAACACTGTCTGACTCAGGGTGTATGTATATTGCGGAAGGTCAATGTCATATATTAGAAATAGGGATCATATATTTCTAATTTATTTACACATACTTAAAGGGACACTATAGGCATGAAAACCACCTCATATCATTGAAAAGGTCTGGGAGCAGTGTCCCTGTCCCCGTCAGCCCTGGAATGTAAACCATTACTGTTTCAGGGAAACTGCAAGGATTACAATGCAGGGCTGAGACCGTGTCTGAGGCGCTTCCTGCTTTTCCACAGAGTTTGGCTCAATGAAAAGACGCTGGATGTCCTCTTGTATTGCATGAGGACGTCCAGTGTCCTCAAAATCCCCATAGGAAAGCATTGATTCGGTGGTTTGCTATGGGGAAGGCCTGATGCACGCGCATGGCACTCACCGCCCATGCGCATATGGTCCCCCTCAGGTGCTGACGTTGGAGGCCGAAATGGAGCCAGCACCAAGGGATCACGGCTCTGCAATAAGGGGAGTGTAGAAAGGATTCAGCTATTTAACCTTTTCAGTGCAGGGCAAGCGCGAGGTAGGGGTGGCAATGGCTTACGTTAGTGTTTGCAATAAAAAGTTATATATAGTGCTCCTTTAATTTAACAAATCAATTTAACAAATCAATTTCCTTTCAAAACTTGAGGAACAGATTAGTATATTAAAAAAATAGCCTCAATGTGACAGTTGTCCTTTAAATTTCTAATTGCCCTTGAATTCTCCTGTTAGTAAATAACCCTCCTCTGTTGTTATTCCCAGTCTTAAAAGGGGAATTTTCGTCTAATAGGGGGTGATACAAAAAAGGGTTAATATCAGCGAGAGCTGCAGCTTTAACGTGTGCAGTTATTACAAGTGTCACTAGGGGGAGCCCCCTGCAATGAGCAGTAGGCAGGACACCTGTGCTCACTGAGATAGCATCACACAGTCCTGTATTGTGCAAATTCACCTGCTGATCAGTTGCCTATTGGCCACCTCGGTTCCAGCCCTGCGTGGGCACCGCCCACTAAACTGTGCAATCACTCACAGGACTTCATTTCCCACAGGCATCTCTGTTGACGTAGGCGGTGCTCTTGCAATGACTGGGCTAGATCAAAGGTTGTTAAACAGAGAGCAAAAAAACTGGTTTAGGTTGAATATCAGCCTGGGCTGCGCATTCCAAGCGCTCGGGCTCTCCTGATTACCCAGTACACGCCTGCCCCCCCCCCCTCCAGCTATTTTACATTTTACTACCAGCTTTTATGCAGCTTGTTTAGTTAACTCTTCCCTTGCTATTGCTAATTACTATTAGTGATCGGAAAAAAAAAACATGTTAAGAATGTTGCTGAGCGTGAAAAGTGACACAACGTAGAGTTATTTACTAAAAGGAGGATTGTCGGCAATTCAAAGGGATTTTTACATTTTAGACCAAAAATAGCTCTGACTAGAAGCATAGCTGAGTACAAGAATTTTTTCAATTCAGCAATTTCGAAATTCACTTCCCAACAATTTTCTCTTCAGTGAATAACTCTATATAATTCTGAGGATCCCCAAAACATTACACCATAATGGGGCTGCTTATAAATCCAAGCGTAGATACCAGCAAATACCGGTTATACTTTCGTAAGCCACCCCAAAGGTTAATGGAAACGTCTTGTGGTTTAGGATCATAGGAGTTACAGTTCACAGCCTGAACCCCTAAGCCCCCTAATCCTAAATTGCCATAAACCACCCCAACCTATTAACTATAGATTTTTGTTAATCTCCTAAAAATATCTCTCCTAGTACTAAACCAGCCTTAAACCCAATCACCTTATGTTAGCCGTGTCACTTTCAGTGACGTCTTTCTTTGAAGTGTGACTGGAGCATTTCCCTACTTAATGGTAACGTTTAAAAATGGGCCTGTTTTGTGTGAATGTTTCACTTCCACATCAGCCTTTCCAACGAAATAATCCCAATTAGCCTCAAATCGGAGCCAAATAGCTTGGGAAAAGAATGAATGCACAGGCCGTCACCGATCCATCCCCGAAACACGTCAACTAAAACGGTATTACAATTTAATAAGTAACTATTCAGGTGGAAAATTGTGAAAAACCCAGCAGGGAATTGCAAACGTTAGTCCGAAACAGCCAAACTTGATAAATTCTCCTACTCTGCAATTGCTCAAACCCCGCTAGCGTGGCCTTAAATTTGTAATTCCATGCTCAGTTCTTGACTATTTCCTGCTGCTTAGTTATAAAATCCAAACAAAATCCCCCAGTACTCGCTGGCTTCGTATTATTATGTTATTATTTACATTATTATTATTATTATTTTTTACGTTTATTATTATTCATTTCTCCTACCAAGCCTTCATGTGCAACAGGTCAACGTCAAATAAAAGAAAATCAGGTGCCCTCAATATACAAATCAAGGGGTTCATATTAGGGGTGGGGGCACTAGATAAATATTGGGGAAATAAGATACTTACTGTGAAAGTGTTTTAAAAAATCTAGGATGGAACACATTGTGTCCCACAGTGATGCACATATATATAGCGGGAATCGCTATGTGCACATAGGTAATGTGGGGCCGGGACTCCATGAGCAGTCCGGGCCCCCAGGACCACCAGGCCCATGGCAACTGTCATGGTTGTCATGCCCTGATGGCGGTCCTGCCTACAGATATCACTTTGTCCTTTAACCTCTGTTGTTTTACACCCATAAATCATTTATGGACCTTTACATTCTGTCTCAAATTATCCAATTTTTAACGTCTAATGATTTTTGTCTCTCTCTTTGCTGCAGATCAGTAATTTGCGCCCATTGGTACAATTCAAAGTGAATTTCACATTTAAGGTCAAACTAGCCGAGCGTTTGCATTCTCGGCCTGAAATTTGAAATTCACGTCGAATTCTGACTTTAGTAAATAAGCCTGCGGGGAGGGGGGGGGGGGGGGGGTTGGGAATATATATTTTTTGCAAACCTTTCATTTTGGTAAATAAATACCTCCAATCCACTGTGACCTCTCCACAATTTACTATTTACAGAATAAACTCCTCACTGCGTACTTACCCCTCCTACCCAAACCTACCTACGGGGAAAATGTAACTTCATGATGATCCTAACATAATAATATGTTGTTTTCAATTTAATTTCAATAGATAAACAAACATATTATACAGATGACAGCAGACACACATTATGTATTGTATATAGGTGACACACAGTATATTGTGTATAATTGTATATAGGTGACACACAGTATATTGTGTATAATTGTATATAGGTGACACACAGTATATTGTGTATAATTGTATATAGGTGACACACAGTATATTGTGTATAATTGTATATAGGTGACACACAGTATATTGTGTATAATTGTATATAGGTGACACACAGTATGTTGTGTATAATTGTATATAGGTAACACACAGTATATTGTGTATAATTGTATATAGGTAACACACAGTATATTGTGTATAATTGTGTATAGGTAACACACAGTATATTGTGTATAATTGTGTATAGGTGACACGCAGTATATTGTGTATAACTGTGTATAGGTGACACGCAGTATATTGTGTATAATTGTATATAGGTAACACACAGTATATTGTGTATAGGTGACACACAGTATATTGTGTATAATTGTGTATAGGTAACACACAGTATATTGTGTATAATTGTGTATAGGTGACACACAGTATATTGTGTATAATTGCGTATAGTTAACACGCAGTATATTGTGTATAATTGTGTATAGGTGACACGCAGTATATTGTGTATAATTGTGTATAGGTGACACACAGTATATTGTATATAATTGTGTATAGTTAACACGCAGTATATTGTGTATAATTGTGTATAGGTAACACGCAGTATATTGTGTATAATTGTGTATAGGTGACACACTGTATATTGTGTATAATTGTATATAGGTGACACACAGTATATTGTGTATAATTGTGTATAGGTGACACACAGTATATTGTGTATAATTGTATATAGGTGACACACAGTATATTGTGTATAATTGTGTATAGGTGACACACAGTATATTGTGTATAATTGTGTATAGGTAACACACAGTATATTGTGTATAGGTGACACGCAGTATATTGTGTATAATTGTTTATAGGTGACACACAGTATATTGTGTATAATTGTGTATAGTTAACACGCAGTATATTGTGTATAATTGTGTATAGGTAACACGCAGTATATTGTGTATAATTGTGTATAGGTGACACACTGTATATTGTGTATAATTGTGTATAGGTGACACGCAGTATATTGTGTATAATTGTGTATAGGTGACACACAGTATATTGTGTATAATTGTGTATAGGTGACACACAGTATATTGTGTATAGGTGACACGCAGTATATTGCGTATAATTGTGTATAGTTAACACGCAGTATATTGTGTATAATTGTGTATAGGTGACACACTGTATATTGTGTATAATTGTATATAGGTGACACACAGTATATTGTGTATAATTGTGTATAGGTGACACACAGTATGTTGTGTATAATTGTATTTAGGTGACACACAGTATATTGTGTATAATTGTGTATAGGTAACACACAGTATATTGTGTATAGGTAACACACAGTATAGTGTGTATAATTGTGTATAGGTGACACACATTATATTGTGTATAATTGTGTATAGGTGACACACTGTATATTGTGTATAATTGTATTTAGGTGACACACAGTATATTGTATATAATTGTATATAGGTAACACACAGTATATTGTGTATAATTGTGTATAGGTGACACACAGTATATTGTGTATAATTGTGTATAGGTGACACGCAGTATATTGTGTATAATTGTGCATAGGTAACACACAGTAAATTGTGTATAATTGTGTATAGGTGACACACAGTATATTGTGTATAATTGTGTATAGGTGACACGCAGTATATTGTGTATAGGTAACACACAGTATATTGTGTATAATTGTATATAGGTGACACGCAGTATGTTGTGTATATTGTGTATAGGTAACACACAGTATATTGTGTATAATTGTATATAGGTGACACACAGTATGTTGTGTATATTGTGTATAGGTAGCACATAGTACATTGTGTGTATTATTATTGTGTGTAGGTGACACTGTATAAATTATTGTGCGAAACACACTGTGTGTATTATTGTTGTGTGTGGGGGACACTGTGTGTATTATTATTGTTATTGTGTGTGGGGGACACTGTGTGTATTATTATTATTATTATTATTATTATTGTGTGTTGATGACTGTGTATTATTCTTATTGTTGTTTGTAGGTGACACTGTGTGTATTATTATTATTATTATTATTGTTATTGTGTGGGGGACACTGTGTGTATTATTATTGTGTGTGGGGGACACTGTGTGTATTATTATTATTATTATTGTGTGGGGGGGACACTGTGTGTATTATTATTGTGTGTGGGGGACACTGTGTGTATTATTATTATTATTATTGTGTGTGGGGGACACTGTGTGTATTATTATTGTGTGTGGGGGACACTGTGTGTATTATTATTGTGTGTGGGGGACACTGTGTGTATTATTATTATTATTATTGTGTGTGGGGGACACTGTGTGTATTATTATTGTGTGTGGGGGACACTGTGTGCATTATTATTATTATTGTGTAACAGACACACTGTGTGTCTTATTATTGTTGTTGTGTGAGTGTGTGTGAGTGTGTCTCCCAGGGGAGGGACTGGCACAACCTGCTGGCCACATTCTGCAATTGTCTCTTTGCAACATGAAACACTACAACTCCCAGCATGCACCGGGGCAGAGGCAGGGAGGGCTGTGCATTAGTGCTGCCTGGAACAGCTGACAGCAGCTTGGGTAAGGTGAATGGACACCATTCCTGCTGGGAGAGGGGGTGCAGGCTGGGCCCCTGCAGGTGCTGGCTGGGGGGGTGGGAAGAGGCCGGGGAGGAGGATGATGGAAGGGATGGTGACAGTATGATGGCAGACTCTGTGTGTTTCTCTCTATACAGGCAGCCACTCTGTGTGTATACAGACTGCATCAGGGACATCGCCAGCACCCATGATCCCCAGGTAAGAGGGCTGGGGCCACACTGCATCTGGCCACTGGGGGCTCCTACACAGGGTACCATGGCTGCAAGGGGGCAGAGAGAGAGGAGGGGGGACACAGGGTACCATGGCTGGCAGGGGGCAGAGAGAGGGGGGGACACAGGGTACCATGGCTGGCAGGGGGCAGAGAGAGAGGGGGGGGGGAGACACAGGGTACCATGGCTGGCAGGGGGCAGAGAGGGGGCACACAGGGTACCATGGCTGGCAGGGGGCAGAGAGAGGGGGACACACAGGGTACCATGGCTGGCAGGGGGCAGAGAGAGGGGGACACACAGGGTACCATGGCTGGCAGGGGGCAGAGAGAGGGGGGGACACAGAGTACCATGGCTGGCAGGGGGCAGAGAGAGGGGGGGAGACACAGGGTACCATGGCTGGAAGGGGGCAGAGAGGGGGGGGACACAGGGTACCATGGCTGGCAGGGGGCACAGAGAGAGGGGGGGAAGACACAGGGCACCATGGCTGGCAGGGGGCAATAAGAGGGGGGGACAGAGTATCATGGCTGGCAGGGGGCAATAAGAGGGGACACAGGGCACCATGGCTGGCAAGGGGAAATAAGAGGGTGACACAGGGTACCATGGATGGCAAAGGGCAATAAGAGGGGGGGACACAGGGTACCATGGCTGACAAGGGGCAATAAGCGGGGGACACAGGGTACCATGCCTGGCAGGGTGAAATAAGAGGGGGACGCAGGGAACCATGGCTGGCAAGGGGTAAAAAGCGGGGGACACAGTGTTCCATGACTGGCAGGGTGCAATAAGAGGGACACAGGGTACCATGGCCGGCAAGGGGTAATAAGCAGGGGACACAGGGTACCATGGCTGGTGAGGAGAATGGGATACAATTAATATAGTTTTTTTTTCTTTCTTTATATACCTATCTACCTGTCTTTATATGACCAAGTAATATATTGTTAATTATATTATATACTATATGTGTGTGCGTCTGTATATATATGCATGCCCATGTGTATGTATGTTGATTTTTTTTCAGTTTTTTCTGCCTTTGTTACAAGCACTGTCTGAGCTTGTCCTGATAACGTGCGGTCAGATCCCCTACATTGGATATAAACCCAGCACTGTCTAAGCCTGTCCTGATAACGTGCGGTCAGATCCCCTACATTGGATATAAACCCAGCGCTGTCTGAGCCTGTCCTGATAACGTGCTGTCAGACCCTCTACATTAGATATAAACCCAGCACTGTGTAAGCCTGTCCTGATAACGTGCGGTCAGATCCCCTACATTAGATATAAACCCAGCACTGTCTGTGCCTGTCCTGATAACGTGCGGTGAGATCCCCTACATTAGATAAAAACCCAGCGCAGTCTGAGCCTGTCCTGATAACTTGCAGTCAGATCCCCTACATTAGATATAAACCCAGCGCAGTCTGCGCCTGTCCTGATAACGTGCAGACAGATCCCCTACATTAGATATAAACCCAGCTCTGTCTGAGACTGTCTTGATAACGTGCAGTCAGATCCCCTACATTAGATATAAACCCAGCACTGTCTGAGCCTGTCCTGATAACGTGCAGTCAGATCCCCTACATTAGGTATAAACCCAGCGCTGTCTGTGCCTGTCCTGATAACGTGCGGTCAGATCCCCTACATTAGATATAAACCCAGCGCTGTCTGTGCCTGTCCTGATAACGTGCAGTCAGATCCCCTACATTAGATATAAACCCAGCGCTGTCTGAGCCTGTCCATATAACGTGCAGTTAGATTCCCTACATTAGATATAAACCCAGCGCTGTCTGTGCCTGTCCTGATAACGTGCAGTCAGATCCCCTACATTAGATATAAACCCACCACTGTCTGAGCCTGTCCTGATAACGTGCAGTCAGATCCCCTACATTAGATATAAACCCAGCACTGTCTGAGCCTGTCCTGATAACGTGCAGTCAGATCCCCTACATTAGATATAAACCCAGCGCTGTCTGAGCCTGTCCTGATAACGTGCAGTCAGATCCCCTACATTAGAAATAAATACAGCGCTGTCTGAGCCTGTCCTGATAACGTGCAGTCAGATCCCTACATTAGATATAAACCCAGCACTGTCTGAGCCTGTCCTGATAACGTGCAGTCAGATCCCCTACATTAGATATAAACCCAGCGCTGTCTCAGCCTGTCCTGATAACGTGCAGTCAGATCCCCTACATTAGATATAAACCCAGCGCTGTCTCAGCCTGTCCTGATAACGTGCAGTCAGATCCCCTACATTAGATATAAACCCAGCACTGTCTGAGCCTGTCCTGATAACGTGCCGTCAGATCCCCTACATTAAATATAAACCCAGCACTGTCTGTGCCTGTCCTGATAACATGCGGTCAGATCCCCTACATTAGATATAAACCCAGTACTGTCTGTGCCTGTCCTGATAACGTGCGGTCAGATCGCCTACATTAGATATAAACCCAGCGCTGTCTGAGCCTGTCCTGATAACGTGCAGTCAGATCCCTTACATTAGATAACCCAGCGCTGTCTGAGCCTGTCCTGATAACGTGCAGTCAGATCCCCTATATTAGATATAAACCCAGCGCTGTCTGAGCCTGTCCTGATAACGTGCAGTCAGATCCCCTACATTAGATATAAACCGGGCGCTGTCTGAGACTGTCCTGATATTTTTTAGGCTATGTCCAGTTTGCTGGATGTGTGGTATCGGAGAGGATGTAACACTAATCCCTTGCACCGAAACTGTGTGACAGGTAGTCAGACAGCGACTGTCATTGGTGTCACACACTGGCATCAGGTTTCTATAGAGCCTTTTCTTAACCCTTTCCCTGCCTGGAGCTCTGAATCCGGTGTTTTTACTCTAACATTTGCCTACGCTCAAGACACACCCACCTGTCTAAATTTAGACATCACTGTGTAGCTCTGCATCATTGTATTGAAATGCAATTTAATGCTACGATATAAAGTTTATAGACTCCCAAAAGGTGCACAAAATAACACGCATTATGCTTTTTTCCTCTCAAAATTTATCTCTTAAGTATATGAATTTGGCATATTTTGCTTTTATAATATACTTAACCTTTTCTTTAAATCCCTTCCAGTGTTCCCTCGGGTTCCACTGATCTGGAGTGCAATAGAATGGAGTCAGAGCCAGCAGAGATGGCCCCAACGTGTGTGGAATTAACAGTGCACTCTACAAGATGCTTACAGACATCATAAATTTGGTGTACATGCGGTTCTCCTCGCTGTTACGATTTCAAGGCTGTGATGTGTCATTGTCCCACAGTCTCCTTTGCTCATCAGAAATACCATTGAGACCCGACTTGGCCAACGACAAATGGGTTATGAGTTATGGAGGGAGTTTTTGGACTAATCGAGGTCGGCCTTAGGGATAATTGGCCCTGGAATCTCATGGCGAGGTCTATAATAGCACTATATGCCTTGTATAGTCCAACTTTCCCTATGAACATGGTCTGAAATACACTTTACTGCTGTTTGAAAGTCCATTCCAAAGATGGATGGTGTAAGGAAACCCGAAGCTTTGTGGTCAAACTCTAAAGACTTTAAGGAAAATGGCATCTGGGATGACACGCAAAGTTATGGAGTCTCTAACCCTCTGTGGACAGCTGTGTTTGATTATGAGGCCACGGCAGAAGAGGAACTGACCTTACGGAGGGGGGATCTGGTAGAGATACTGTCTAAGGATTCTACGGTCTCAGGGGATGAAGGGTGGTGGACAGGAAGGGTCCGAGACAAAGTGGGCATTTTTCCAAGCAATTATGTGGTAAGCAACCCTAAGTACACCACCATCAGGGGATCTCCAAGAGAATGCCCCCACCCACTGGAGATTGCCTTCGAGGAGTTGCAGTTAGAAGAGATCATTGGGGTGGGGGGGTTTGGGAAGGTCTACAAGGGAGTGTGGAAACAGGAGGAAGTAGCGGTGAAAGCCGTCCGGCACGATCCTGACGAAGACATTAATGTGACGGCCGAAAATGTCCGACAGGAAGCCAAACTCTTCTGCATGTTGAATCATCGTAATATCATAGCGCTAAAGGGTGTGTGCCTGAAACCCCCCCACCTCTGCCTAGTCATGGAATACGCAAGGGGTGGACCATTACACCGGGCCCTTGCGGGAAAGAAAGTTCCAGCTCATGTGTTGGTCAACTGGGCCGTTCAGGTAGCTCGTGGAATGAAGTACCTTCACAGTGACGTCATCGTACCCATCATTCATCGCGATCTGAAATCCAGCAACAGTAAGTGTGGAGGGAGTTTATACGCTATACCTTTATAACGTATCCTTTGTATAATCTGCATTACACCATACTATAAGAGAAATTACAATCTGATTATCTGGGATTGTACTATAAATGGCCCGTACCGGTGCTGTGTATACATGGCATGGTGTAGTAGTCTGCATAATTGGAGGCTGAAAATGCCTGCATTGTGTATATGGTGTGTGAGGAGCGGGTCTGTCACTGCCGCCATCTATTCCTTATTATGGTGGTATAGTGTATAGAGAGGGGTCTGGCACTGCCACTGTGTATACATGTTATGGTGGTATAGTGTATAGAGAGGGGGTCTGGCACTGCCGCTGTGTATACATGTTATGGTGGTATAGTGTATAGAGAGGGGTCTGGCACTGCCACTGTGTATACATGTTATGGTGGTATAGTGAGGGGGTCTGGCACTGCCGCTGTGTATACATGTTATGGTGGTATAGTGTATAGTGAGGGGGTCTGTCACTGCCGCTGTGTATACATGTTATGGTGGTATAGTGTGTAGAGAGGGGTCCTGGCACTGCCGCTGTGTATACATGTTATGGTGGTATAGTGTATAGAGAGGGGGTCTGGCACTGCCGCTGTGTATACATGTTATGGGGGTATAGTGTATAGAGAGGGGTCTGGCAATGCCGCTGTGTATACATGTTATGGTGGTATAGTGTATAGAGAGGGGTCTGGCACTGCCGCTGTGTATACATGTTATGGGGGTATAGTGTATAGAGAGGGGGTCTGGCACTGCCACTGTGTATACATGTTATGGTGGTATAGTGTATAGAGAAGGGGCCTGGCACTGCCGCTGTGTATACATGTTATGGGGGTATAGTGTATAGAGAGGGGGTCTGGCACTGCCACTGTGTATACATGTTATGGTGGTATAGTGTATAGAGAGGGGTCTGGCACTGCCGCTGTGTATACATGTTATGGTGGTATAGTGTATAGAGAGGGGTCTGGCACTGCCGCTGTGTATACATGTTATGGGGGTATAGTGTATAGAGAGGGGTCTGGCACTGCCGCTGTGTATACATGTTATGGTGGTATAGTGTATAGAGAGGGGGCCTGGCACTGCCGCTGTGTATACATGTTATGGTGGTATAGTGTATAGAGAGGGGGTCTGGCACTGCCATTGTGTATACATGTTATGGTGGTATAGTGTTTAGAGAGGGGGCCTGGCACTGCCGCTGTGTATACATGTTATGGTGGTATAGTGTATAGAGAGGGGTCTGGCACTGCCGTTGTGTATACATGTTATGGTGGTATAGTGTATAGAGAGGGGGTCTGGCACTGCCGCTGTGTATACATGTTATGGTGGTATAGTGTATAGAGAGGGGGCCTGGCACTGCCGCTGTGTATACATGTTATGGTGGTATAGTGTGTAGAGAGGGGTCTGGCACTGCCGCTGTGTATACATGTTATGGTGGTATAGTACCTGCTCTGTGTGAGAGCACGGGGGGACTGTCTCAGTACCTGCTCGGTGTGAGAGCACGGTGGGACTGTCTCAGTACCTGCTCGGTGTGAGAGCACGGTGGGACTGTCTCAGTACCTGCTCGGTGTGAGAGCATGGGGGGACTGTCTCAGTGCCTGCTCGGTGTGAGAGCACGGGGGGACTGTCTCAGTGCCTGCTCGGTGTGAGAGCACGGGGGGACTGTCTCAGTACCTGCTCGGTGTGAGAGCACGGTGGGACTGTCTCAGTGCCTGCTCGGTGTGAGAGCACGGGGGGACTGTCTCAGTGCCTGCTCGGTGTGAGAGCACGGGGGGACTGTCTCAGTGCCTGCTCGGTGTGAGAGCACGGGGGGACTGTCTCAGTGCCTGCTCGGTGTGAGAGCACGGGGGGACTGTCTCAGTGCCTGCTCGGTGTGAGAGCACGGGGGGACTGTCTCAGTGCCTGCTCGGTGTGAGAGCACGGGGGACTGTCTCAGTGCCTGCTCGGTGTGAGAGCACGGGGGGACTGTCTCAGTGCCTGCTCGGTGTGAGAGCACGGGGGGACTGTCTCAGTGCCTGCTCGGTGTGAGAGCACGGGGGGACTGTCTCAGTGCCTGCTCGGTGTGAGAGCACGGGGGGACTGTCTCAGTGCCTGCTCGGTGTGAGAGCACGGGGGGACTGTCTCAGTGCCTGCTCGGTGTGAGAGCACGGTGGGACTGTCTCAGTGCCTGCTCGGTGTGAGAGCACGGGGGGACTGTCTCAGTACCTGCTCTGTGTGAGAGCACGGGGGGGACTGTCTCAGTACCTGCTCTGTGTGAGAGCACGGTGGGACTGTCTCAGTGCCTGCTCGGTGTGAGAGCACGGGGGGACTGTCTCAGTACCTGCTCTGTGTGAGAGCACGGGGGGACTGTCTCAGTACCTGCTCGGTGTGAGAGCACGGTGGGACTGTCTCAGTGCCTGCTCGGTGTGAGAGCGCGGTGGGACTGTCTCAGTGCCTGCTCGGTGTGAGAGCGCGGTGGGACTGTCTCAGTGCCTGCTCGGTGTGAGAGCGCGGGGGGACTGTCTCAGTACCTGCTCTGTGTGAGAGCACGGGGGGACTGTCTCAGTACCTGCTCTGTGTGAGAGCACGGGGGGGACTGTCTCAGTACCTGCTCTGTGTGAGAGCACGGTGGGACTGTCTCAGTACCTGCTCTGTGTGAGAGCACGGTGGGACTGTCTCAGTGCCTGCTCTGTGTGAGAGCACGGGGGGACTGTCTCAGTACCTGCTCTGTGTGAGAGCACGGGGGGACTGTCTCAGTACCTGCTCTGTGTGAGAGCACGGGGGGACTGTCTCAGTACCTGCTCTGTGTGAGAGCACGGTGGGACTGTCTCAGTACCTGCTCGGTGTGAGAGCGCGGTGGGACTGTCTCAGTGCCTGCTCGGTGTGAGAGCGCGGTGGGACTGTCTCAGTGCCTGCTCGGTGTGAGAGCGCGGTGGGACTGTCTCAGTGCCTGCTCGGTGTGAGAGCACGGTGGGACTGTCTCAGTGCCTGCTCTGTGTGAGAGCACGGTGGGACTGTCTCAGTGCCTGCTCTGTGTGAGAGCACGGGGGGACTGTCTCAGTGCCTGCTCGGTGTGAGAGCACGGGGGGACTGTCTCAGTACCTGCTCTGTGTGAGAGCACGGGGGGACTGTCTCAGTACCTGCTCGGTGTGAGAGCACGGGGGGACTGTCTCAGTACCTGCTCTGTGTGAGAGCACGGGGGGACTGTCTCAGTACCTGCTCGGTGTGAGAGCACGGTGGGACTGTCTCAGTACCTGCTCGGTGTGAGAGCACGGGGGGACTGTCTCAGTACCTGCTCTGTGTGAGAGCACGGGGGGACTGTCTCAGTACCTGCTCGGTGTGAGAGCACGGTGGGACTGTCTCAGTACCTGCTCTGTGTGAGAGCACGGTGGGACTGTCTCAGTACCTGCTCTGTGTGAGAGCACGGGGGGACTGTCTCAGTACCTGCTCTGTGTGAGAGCACGGGGGGACTGTCTCAGTACCTGCTCGGTGTGAGAGCACGGGGGGACTGTCTCAGTACCTGCTCGGTGTGAGAGCACGGGGGGACTGTCTCAGTACCTGCTCGGTGTGAGAGCACGGGGGGACTGTCTCAGTACCTGCTCGGTGTGAGAGCACGGTGGGACTGTCTCAGTACCTGCTCGGTGTGAGAGCACGGTGGGACTGTCTCAGTACCTGCTCGGTGTGAGAGCACGGTGGGACTGTCTCAGTACCTGCTCGGTGTGAGAGCACGGTGGGACTGTCTCAGTACCTGCTCGGTGTGAGAGCACGGTGGGACTGTCTCAGTACCTGCTCGGTGTGAGAGCACGGGGGGACTGTCTCAGTACCTGCTCGGTGTGAGAGCACGGGGGGACTGTCTCAGTACCTGCTCGGTGTGAGAGCACGGTGGGACTGTCTCAGTACCTGCTCTGTGTGAGAGCACGGGGGGACTGTCTCAGTACCTGCTCGGTGTGAGAGCACGGTGGGACTGTCTCAGTACCTGCTCGGTGTGAGAGCACGGTGGGACTGTCTCAGTACCTGCTCGGTGTGAGAGCACGGTGGGACTGTCTCAGTACCTGCTCGGTGTGAGAGCACGGTGGGACTGTCTCAGTACCTGCTCGGTGTGAGAGCACGGTGGGACTGTCTCAGTACCTGCTCGGTGTGAGAGCACGGTGGGACTGTCTCAGTACCTGCTCGGTGTGAGAGCACGGTGGGACTGTCTCAGTACCTGCTCGGTGTGAGAGCACGGGGGGACTGTCTCAGTACCTGCTCTGTGTGAGAGCACGGTGGGACTGTCTCAGTACCTGCTCTGTGTGAGAGCACGGGGGGACTGTCTCAGTACCTGCTCGGTGTGAGAGCACGGGGGGACTGTCTCAGTACCTGCTCGGTGTGAGAGCACGGTGGGACTGTCTCAGTACCTGCTCGGTGTGAGAGCACGGTGGGACTGTCTCAGTACCTGCTCGGTGTGAGAGCACGGTGGGACTGTCTCAGTACCTGCTCGGTGTGAGAGCACGGTGGGACTGTCTCAGTACCTGCTCGGTGTGAGTGCACGGTGGGACTGTCTCAGTACCTGCTCGGTGTGAGAGCACGGTGGGACTGTCTCAGTACCTGCTCGGTGTGAGAGCACGGTGGGACTGTCTCAGTACCTGCTCGGTGTGAGAGCACGGTGGGACTGTCTCAGTACCTGCTCGGTGTGAGAGCACGGTGGGACTGTCTCAGTACCTGCTCGGTGTGAGAGCACGGTGGGACTGTCTCAGTACCTGCTCGGTGTGAGAGCACGGTGGGACTGTCTCAGTGCCTGCTCTGTGTGAGAGCACGGTGGGACTGTCTCAGTGCCTGCTCTGTGTGAGAGCACGGGGGGACTGTCTCAGTGCCTGCTCTGTGTGAGAGCACGGGGGGACTGTCTCAGTGCCTGCTCTGTGTGAGAGCACGGTGGGACTGTCTCAGTACCTGCTCGGTGTGAGAGCACGGTGGGACTGTCTCAGTACCTGCTCGGTGTGAGAGCACGGTGGGACTGTCTCAGTACCTGCTCGGTGTGAGAGCACGGTGGGACTGTCTCAGTACCTGCTCGGTGTGAGAGCACGGGGGGACTGTCTCAGTACCTGCTCGGTGTGAGAGCACGGGGGGACTGTCTCAGTACCTGCTC
Organism: Pelobates fuscus; assembly: GCF_036172605.1. NCBI lineage: Eukaryota > Metazoa > Chordata > Amphibia > Anura > Pelobatidae > Pelobates > Pelobates fuscus. The sequence goes on from NC_086325.1 coordinate 8,381,503, forward strand.
TGTGTGAGAGCACGGTGGGACTGTCTCAGTACCTGCTCGGTGGGACTGTCTCAGTACCTGCTCTGTTCTTGTTTTTAATAATACTATACAAACCTCTCTCGACCTTTTGCACCGTCTCTCTCTCTCTCCAGAAACCTGTTTGACTTTCCCTACAAAAGGAAGTAAAAGCCGGTCTCGTGTTAGATTAACGTATTCCCTGCCAGGGTGCTGCTGACCTCCCACTGAAACTGTAAAAATATGTTCAGCGTTAACTATAAACCACGCTCTCGCACAATGAGTGACTGATTAGCTTCTGCCGCATTACCCCAGTGCAGCACGTAGTCAGTGTTTCAGGTAACCCAGAGAGGGCTGACTCCAGGCCCTCAATCTCCGTGTCCGAAGCTGGTAAAGCACGGCAGAACTTTGTTATTCTGGGGGAGACGTAATTCGTACATTCTGTTGGTTTAAGGGAATAAAATCCGTTCAATTTTAAGTGGTTTTGGTAAAGAGGGTTACGGCTGTCTCTTCTCTGTGCGCCTCAAGAGCTTCAAAGTTAAAATATAAATGTAGACATGGACTTCTTTAAATAAAAATACAATGCAAAAAACAGAAACCCAGAGGAGCCAACGCAAGACCCTCACTGGTCTCAGTGCAGAACAAAACAACATCTGTACAAATGTTCTCCATCAAAAATAGTGCTGATTGACACTGTGTGGGTTTGAACTACATTTCCCAGGATGCTGTATTGTTGGTGAACATCTGGAGAGCCAGTGTTTCCAGCAGGGGGTACAACATAAGTTTATTAACAGGGCCTTCCCCAAGATAACCCGCCCCCAGCGCCTTCACCCTTCTAATAGTTGTCTGTGTTGGACAGAACTGATTTGGTAATGAGACTATGTAAAATCCGGCGTCAAGCTATGGGTGCAAGGGAAAGCAACAGGTCTTGTCAATCCAATACCAAACATCAAAAAACGGGAGAGTGCCCATAGAGTTCTAGCACCATAACCACAACACTGAATGGTAGTGGCTATGGTGCTTGGACTGTCCCTTTAGCCAGTCTTTTCCTCTCTTATTGTTTTGTTATTACCTAAGACAATGTCACAGTGAATGTTGCTCAGTGATTCCGTGCGTTTTTAATCTACGGTAAATTCTGTTACTTTTGTGTTTTACTCAGTTTATAGTTATTGGTTTGCTTGTTAAGTGCTAACAAATACCACAGCGCTGTACAATGGCTGTCATGGCATACCAGTAATGTTAGCTTTTCACAAGTTAAAAGTTGGGGACAGAAGGAAGGGCCTTTGTTTACAAAAAAAAACTGAAGTTCAAGTCAGGTTCTGCGAATGTTGCACCCTAAGTGGGGAAATGGGGGACCTAGCAGCAGTGGTATTAATAAAAATAGCCTTTTATTAAACCTTTTTATACATAAAGGCAGTAACAGCGCGGCGGCAGGGAGTGTATCCAACCTCTGTCACTGTATCCATTACACTGAGTGATTTCTGTATAATTCCATTAGGGGAGCCACGGCAAGAAAGACAACCTGACTTCAGTTTATAAATTATAAAACAGGGGGGGGGTGATGCTGTTTAATCGTAGCACGTCAGCTGCAGTGGGAGGGACAGACTCCGTGTCCCATAGCTCCTTCTGTCTGTGTCACCCTGCAGTGGGAGGGACAGACTCCGTGTCCCATAGCTCCTTCTGTCTGTCACCCTGCAGTGGGAGGGACAGACTCCGTGTTCCATAGCTCCTTCTGTCTGTGTCACCCTGCAGTGGGAGGGACAGACTCCGTGTTCCATAGCTCCTTCTGTCTGTGTCACCCTGCAGTGGGAGGGACAGACTCCGTGTCCCATAGCTCCTTCTGTCTGAGTCACCCTGCAGTGGGAGGGACAGACTCTGTGTCCCATAGCTCCTTCTGTCTGAGTCACCCTGCAGTGGGAGGGACAGACTCCGTGTTCCATAGCTCCTTCTGTCTGTGTCACCCTGCAGTGGGAGGGACAGACTCCGTGTCCCATAGCTCCTTCTGTCTGTGTCACCCTGCAGTGGGAGGGACAGACTCCGTGTCCCATAGCTCCTTCTGTCTGTGTCACCCTGCAGTGGGAGGGACAGACTGTGTCCCATAGCTCCTTCTGTCTGTGTCACCCTGCAGTGGGAGGGACAGACTCCGTGTCCCATAGCTCCTTCTGTCTGTGTCACCCTGCAGTGGGAGGGACAGACTCCGTGTCCCATAGCTCCTTCTGTCTGTGTCACCCTGCAGTGGGAGGGACAGACTCCGTGTCCCATAGCTCCTTCTGTCTGTCACCCTGCAGTGGGAGGGACAGACTCTGTGTCCCATAGCTCCTTCTGTCTGTGTCACCCTGCAGTGGGAGGGACAGACTCCGTGTCCCATAGCTCCTTCTGTCTGTGTCACCCTGCAGTGGGAGGGACAGACTCCGTGTCCCATAGCTCCTTCTGTCTGTGTCACCCTGCAGTGGGAGGGACAGACTCCGTGTCCCATAGCTCCTTCTGTCTGTGTCACCCTGCAGTGGGAGGGACAGACTCCGTGTCCCATAGCTCCTTCTGTCTGTGTCACCCTGCAGTGGGAGGGACAGACTCCGTGTCCCATAGCTCTTTCTGTCTGTGTCACCCTGCAGTGGGAGGGACAGACTCCGTGTCCCATAGCTCCTTCTGTCTGTGTCACCCTGCAGTGGGAGGGACAGACTCCGTGTCCCATAGCTCCTTCTGTCTGTGTCACCCTGCAGTGGGAGGGACAGACTCCGTGTCCCATAGCTCTTTCTGTCTGTGTCACCCTGCAGTGGGAGGGACAGACTCCGTGTCCCATAGCTCCTTCTGTCTGTGTCACCCTGCAGTGGGAGGGACAGACTCTGTGTCCCATAGCTCCTTCTGTCTGTCACCCTGCAGTAGGAGGGACAGACTCCGTGTCCCATAGCTCCTTCTGTCTGTGTCCCCCTGCAGTGGGAGGGACAGACTCAGTGTCCCATAGCTCCTTCTGTCTGAGTCACCCTGCAGTGGGAGGGACAGACTCTGTGTCCCATAGCTCCTTCTATCTGTGTCACCCTGCAGTGGGAGGGACAGACTCCGTGTCCCATAGCTCCTTCTGTCTGTGTCACCCTGCAGTGGGAGGGACAGACTCCGTGTCCCATAGCTCCTTCTGTCTGTGGCACCCTGCAGTAGGAGGCACAGACTCCGTGTCCCATAGCTCCTTCTGTCTGTGTCACCCTGCAGTGGGAGGGACAGGCTCCGTGTCCCATAGCTCCTTCTGTCTGTGTCACCCTGCAGTGGGAGGGACAGACTCCGTGTCCCATAGCTCCTTCTGTCTGTGTCACCCTGCAGTGGGAGGGACAGACTCCGTGTCCCATAGCTCCTTCTGTCTGTGTCACCCTGCAGTGGGAGGGACAGTCTGCGTGTCCCATAGCTCCTTCTATCTGTGTCACCCTGCAGTGGGAGGGACAGACTCAGTGTCCCATAGCTCCTTCTGTCTGTCACCCTGCAGTGGGAGGGACAGACTCCGTGTCCCATAGCTCCTCCTGTCTGTGTCACCCTGCAGTGGGAGGGACAGACTCCGTGTCCCATAGCTCCTTCTGTCTGTGTCACCCTGCAGTGGGAGGGACAGACTCTGTGTCCCATAGCTCCTTCTGTCTGTGTCACCCTGCAGTGGGAGGGACAGACTCCGTGTCCCATAGCTCCTTCTGTCTGTCACCCTGCAGTGGGAGGGACAGACTCCGTGTCCCATAGCTCCTCCTGTCTGTGTCACCCTGCAGTGGGAGGGACAGACTCCGTGTCCCATAGCTCCTTCTGTCTGTGTCACCCTGCAGTGGGAGGGACAGACTCAGTGTCCCATAGCTCCTTCTGTCTGTGTCACCCTGCAGTGGGAGGGACAGACTCTGTGTCCCATAGCTCCTTCTGTCTGTGTCACCCTGCAGTGGGAGGGACAGGCTCCGTGTCCCATAGCTCCTTCTGTCTGTGTCACCCTGCAGTGGGAGGGACAGACTCCGTGTCCCATAGCTTCTTCAGTCTGTGTCACCCTGCAGTGGGAGGGACAGACTCCGTGTCCCATAGCTCCTTCTGTCTGTGTCACCCTGCAGTGGGAGGGACAGACTCCGTGTCCCATAGCTCCTTCTGTCTGTGTCACCCTGCAGTAGGAGGGACAGACTCCGTGTCCCATAGCTCCTTCTGTCTGTGTCACCCTGCAGTGGGAGGGACAGACTCCGTGTCCCATAGCTCCTTCTGTCTGTGGTACCCTGCAGTGGGAGGGACAGACTCCGTGTCCCATAGCTCATTCTGTCTGTGTCACCCTGCAGTGGGAGGGACAGACTCCGTGTCCCATAGCTCCTTCTGTCTGAGTCACCCTGCAGTGGGAGGGACAGACTCCGTGTCCCATAGCTCCTTCTGTCTGTGTCACCCTGCAGTGGGAGGGACAGACTCCGTGTCCCATAGCTCCTTCTGTCTGTGTCACTCTGCAGTGGGAGGGACAGACTCTGTGCCCCATAGCTCCTTCTGGCTGTGTCACCCTGCAGTGGGAGGGACAGACTCCGTGTCCCATAGCTTATTCTGTCTGTGTCACCCTGCAGTGGGAGGGACAGACTCCGTGTCCCATAGCTCCTTCTGTCTGTGTCACCCTGCAGTGGGAGGGACAGACTCCGTGTCCCATAGCTCCTTCTGTCTGTGTCACCCTGCAGTGGGAGGGACAGACTCCCTGTCCCATAGCTTATTCTGTCTGTGTCACCCTGCAGTGGGAGGGACAGACTCCGTGTCCCATAGCTCCTTCTGTCTGTGTCACCCTGCAGTGGGAGGGACAGACTCCGTGTCCCATAGCTCCTTCTGTCTGTGTCACCCTGCAGTGGGAGGGACAGACTCCGTGTCCCATAGCTCCTTCTGTCTGTGTCACCCTGCAGTGGGAGGGACAGACTCCGTGTCCCATAGCTCATTCTGTCTGTGTCACCCTGCAGTGGGAGGGACAGACTCCGTGTCCCATAGCTCCTTCTGTCTGAGTCACCCTGCAGTGGGAGGGACAGACTCCGTGTCCCATAGCTCATTCTGTCTGTGTCACCCTGCAGTGGGAGGGACAGACTCCGTGTCCCATAGCTCCTTCTGTCTGAGTCACCCTGCAGTGGGAGGGACAGACTCCGTGTCCCATAGCTCCTTCTGTCTGTGTCACCCTGCAGTGGGAGGGACAGACTCCGTGTCCCATAGCTCCTTCTGTCTGTCACCCTGCAGTGGGAGGGACAGACTCCGTGTCCCATAGCTCCTCCTGTCTGTGTCACACTGCAGTGGGAGGGACAGACTCCGTGTCCCATAGCTCCTTCTGTCTGTGTCACCCTGCAGTGGGAGGGACAGACTCAGTGTCCCATAGCTCCTTCTGTCTGAGTCACCCTGCAGTGGGAGGGACAGACTCTGTGTCCCATAGCTCCTTCTATCTGTGTCACCCTGCAGTGGGAGGGACAGGCTCCGTGTCCCATAGCTCCTTCTATCTGTGTCACCCTGCAGTGGGAGGGACAGACTCAGTGTCCCATAGCTCCTTCTGTCTGTCACCCTGCAGTGGGAGGGACAGACTCCGTGTCCCATAGCTCCTCCTGTCTGTGTCACCCTGCAGTGGGAGGGACAGACTCCGTGTCCCATAGCTCCTTCTGTCTGTGTCACCCTGCAGTGGGAGGGACAGACTCTGTGTCCCATAGCTCCTTCTGTCTGTGTCACCCTGCAGTGGGAGGGACAGGCTCCGTGTCCCATAGCTCCTTCTGTCTGTGTCACCCTGCAGTGGGAGGGACAGACTCCGTGTCCCATAGCTTCTTCAGTCTGTGTCACCCTGCAGTGGGAGGGACAGACTCCGTGTCCCATAGCTCCTTCTGTCTGTGTCACCCTGCAGTGGGAGGGACAGACTCCGTGTCCCATAGCTCCTTCTGTCTGTGTCACCCTGCAGTAGGAGGGACAGACTCCGTGTCCCATAGCTCCTTCTGTCTGTGTCACCCTGCAGTGGGAGGGACAGACTCCGTGTCCCATAGCTCCTTCTGTCTGTGGTACCCTGCAGTGGGAGGGACAGACTCCGTGTCCCATAGCTCCTTCTGTCTGTGTCACCCTGCAGTGGGAGGGACAGACTCCGTGTCCCATAGCTCCTTCTGTCTGTGTCACTCTGCAGTGGGAGGGACAGACTCTGTGCCCCATAGCTCCTTCTGGCTGTGTCACCCTGCAGTGGGAGGGACAGACTCCGTGTCCCATAGCTTATTCTGTCTGTGTCACCCTGCAGTGGGAGGGACAGACTCCGTGTCCCATAGCTTATTCTGTCTGTGTCACCCTGCAGTGGGAGGGACAGAGTCCGTGTCCCATAGCTCCTTCTGTCTGTGTCACCCTGCAGTGGGAGGGACAGACTCCGTGTCCCATAGCTCCTTCTGTCTGTGTCACCCTGCAGTGGGAGGGACAGACTCCCTGTCCCATAGCTTATTCTGTCTATGTCACCCTGCAGTGGGAGGGACAGACTCCGTGTCCCATAGCTCCTTCTGTCTGTGTCACCCTGCAGTGGGAGGGACAGACTCCGTGTCCCATAGCTCCTTCTGTCTGTGTCACCCTGCAGTGGGAGGGACAGACTCCGTGTCCCATAGCTCCTTCTGTCTGTCACCCTGCAGTGGGAGGGACAGACTCCATGTCCCATAGCTCCTTCTGTCTGTGTCACCCTGCAGTGGGAGGGACAGACTCCGTGTCCCATAGCTCCTTCTGTCTGTGTCACCCTGCAGTGGGAGGGACAGACTCCGTGTCCCATAGCTCCTTCTGTCTGTGTCACCCTGCAGTGGGAGGGACAGACTCCGTGTCCCATAGCTCCTTCTGTCTGTGTCACCCTGCAGTGGGAGGGACAGACTCCGTGTCCCATAGCTCATTCTGTCTGTGTCACCCTGCAGTGGGAGGGACAGACTCCGTGTCCCATAGCTCCTTCTGTCTGAGTCACCCTGCAGTGGGAGGGACAGACTCCGTGTCCCATAGCTCATTCTGTCTGTGTCACCCTGCAGTGGGAGGGACAGACTCCGTGTCCCATAGCTCCTTCTGTCTGAGTCACCCTGCAGTGGGAGGGACAGACTCCGTGTCCCATAGCTCATTCTGTCTGTGTCACCCTGCAGTGGGAGGGACAGACTCCGTGTCCCATAGCTCCTTCTGTCTGTGTCACCCTGCAGTGGCAGGGACAGACTCCGTGTCCCATAGCTCCTTCTGTCTGTGTCCCCCTGCAGTGGGAGGGACAGACTCCGTGTCCCATAGCTCCTTCTGTCTGTGTCACCCTGCAGTGGGAGGGACAGACTCCGTGTCCCATAGCTCATTCTGTCTGTGTCACCCTGCAGTGGGAGGGACAGACTCAGTGTCCCATGTATGTACGTAGTGGGGAATCGCGATGCAGCCTAGAACAAAATCTAACCCCATTAAACCCCCCAATAACGACAGACCACTTAGTATGGATGAAACAGGCCACAGCATTTATTATCACAACTAAATTACTGCATAACACATCCATAACTTTATTTATTAAATCTCTTCTTTTCTGTAACCAAAACATTAGACATAAATAAGCATAAATTAACATATATACATATATAACTCCACCCATAGTGTTATACAGTGACCCAACCGTCCTTGCCAATAAAAACATGGAGTGGTTCCTAATCACCACTCCCTCTCACCTCCCCCCTCGTCATAAAAAATCCTTCCAATGCCTGCCATCAGCCGACCTTATCCACGCTCGATGGGCACGAGACCTCAGGCAACCTAAAGTTAAACCTTTAGAGCAGGGGAGGTTTGAGACCTTAAAAAACTTGTTCATCTCATTCCATCTACTTAAACGTAACCTCAAACTCAATTGGCAAGGACATACCCCCGGCTAGCTGTGACAAAATATAGTATAGGGTGGGCGGGAGGGAAGCTGTTTGCTGGCTCGAATCCCAAGTGGCACTGAGGTAAGACCTCCCCCACACTGTCTTACACAGAACATAATCCCACCCACAGACTCTTTCCCAACCAATCCCATGCATCTATCCCCACACTCCTACATGTGCCCTTGTCCGCTTAGCTGCGCTATCTCCCCAGGGCCTTAGCTCCTTCTGTCTGTGTCACCCTGCAGTGGGAGGGACAGACTCCGTGTCCCATAGCTCCTTCTGTCTGTGTCACCCTGCAGTGGGAGGGACAGACTCCGTGTCCCATAGCTCCTTCTGTCTGTGTCACCCTGCAGTGGGAGGGACAGACTGTGTGTCCCATAGCTCCTTCTGTCTGTGTCACCCTGCAGTGGGAGGGACAGACTCCGTGTCCCATAGCTCCTTCTGTCTGTGTCACCCTGCAGTGGGAGGGACAGACTCCGTGTCCCATAGCTCCTTCTGTCTGTGTCACCCTGCAGTGGGAGGGACAGACTCCGTGTTCCATAGCTCCTTCTGTCTGTGTCACCCTGCAGTGGGAGGGTGAGACTCTGTGTCCCATAGCTCCTTCTGTCTGTGTCACCCTGCAGTGGGAGGGACAGACTCAGTGTCCCATAGCTCCCTTCTGTCTGTGTCACCCTGCAGTGGGAGGGACAGACTCCCTGTCCCATAGCTCCTTCTGTCTGTGTCACCCTGCAGTGAGAGGGACAGACTCCGTGTCCCATAGCTCCTCCTGTCTGTGTCACCCTGCAGTGGGAGGGGCAGACTCCGTGTTCCATAGCTCCTTCTGTCTGTGTCTTTTTTTTTTCCTTATTACCATGTAGCCAATAACTCCATTCATTTATAGGATTGTACTATGGAGAATTTGATTTACAATATGTTATGTTTTGTTCTTTTTTTTTGTTTTTTGTTTTTTCACCCACAGTATTGATCTTGGAAAAAATTGAAAATGATGATTTATTTAACAAGACATTGAAGATCACAGATTTTGGGCTGGCGAGAGAGTGGCAGAAGACGACCAAGATGAGTGCAGCGGGCACCTACGCATGGATGGCCCCAGAAGTTATCCGACTATCGCTCTTTTCAAAGAGCAGCGATGTGTGGAGGTAATGGGCAATTCTGCTCATACTTGGCTCTGCAGAAAGGTGTCCTGGGGGTTAGTTAGTGCATAGTGCCATGCTCCTTCTATTACTGTGTAGGAAGCCACTATCCTTCCGTCCACTCTACCCATCAGGGTGAAGCTGTGAGGCTCTCGCCAGGTTTGCGATTTGTTCTCCCATTTTGTGTCTCTTTGTATTCTTTAGAGTTTATATAATGTATTTATGCTGTAGGTACTTTGCATTACAATGTGCTGTAGATACTTAGTACTGCTTCTCTTTGCAGTTTTGGAGTTCTGTTGTGGGAGTTGCTCACTGGAGAGGTGCCATATCGGGAGATCGATGCTCTCGCCGTAGCGTACGGAGTGGCTATGAACAAGTTGACACTACCGATCCCATCCACGTGTCCCGAGCCCTTTGTACGGATCTTGGAAGGTAATCTGGATTCATAATAGATTATTAATCACTGTCATTGTCTAAAAATCTCACAATTCCTAATGATCTCTCAGGTCTATCGTTCTCATTAGCCCGTAGGGTTTACAGTTTTATATCATTGTTATTGTGTAAGCCAGTATTTATAATCTTAACTTTCACAGTTTTACTATGTTTTGCTTCATTTTGTCCATCACCATAATATATGTATAGGATCCATACATTGACCTGTCTTTGTAACACCCACACGTCTGTTCACATGAAATGCAGGACCATCTAAAATGAAAAGCATTTTACAACCTATGTAAAACAAATCTTTCCTTTAACGATCCTATAACTAATTGCACAGGCAGGTGTAAGCTACAGGAGACACCACCAATCCAGATCATAGGATTCTGGGCTATTCTGTAAGCTACAGGAGACCCTCCCTGACCAAGATGCACCACCAATCAGGAGCATGGGATTCTGGACTATGCTGTAAGCTACAGGCAGACCCTCCCTGACCAAGAGACACCACCAATCAGGAGCATGGGATTATGGGCTATGGTGTAAGCTACAGGCAGACCTTCCCTGACCAAGAGACACCAGCAATCAGGAGCATGGGATTATGGGCCACTCTAAGCTACAGGAGACCCTCCCTAAACCAAGAGACACCACCAATCAGGAGCATGGGATTATGGGCTATGGTGTAAGCTACAGGCAGACCTTCCCTGACCAAGAGACACCACCAGTCAGGAGCATGGGATTATGGGCCACTATCTAAGCTACAGGAGACCCTCCATGACCAAGAGACACCACCAGTCAGGAGCATGGGATTATGGGCCACTCTCTAAGCTACAGGAGACCCTCCATGACCAAGAGACAACACCAGTCAGGAGCATGGGATTATGGGCCACTCTCTAAGCTACAGGAGACCCTCCATGACCAAGAGACAACACCAATCAGGAGCATGGGATTCTGAGCTACCCTATCTATTATCCCATAATGTCCTGTCCTGTCCTGCCGATGTTCATGGGATAAGTTGTTTGACTTCCAGGAGTAGTTAAAATCCTCACATCATATGATATGTCTCTGTATTCTATCTGATCGCAGCAATAGAGCGACACCTGTCAGATTTTGAACAGTCTGGTTGAGTCTTGTAAACAGGACTGTGTGCAGCCTTTCCCGAAACCGCCGATCCCACATGTTTGTGGCCAAAGCTTCGATTTCTGGGGGCGATGCTTTGTGCATAAATGTAAATGGATAAATGTGCTTGAATTTGCCTTTAAGGAAAGTGACACGGCAAGGAATTAAATCAAAACTCCTGCTTTGCTGTTTTTAAACTGGGAAAAGGGGGAGGTGTCTGGCTTGAGCTTTGTTGTAATTTCTACAAATCATATACAATTGTTGGCATATACAAAGCCTTTTTATGCTCTGTTCCTATAGAAACAGCACAGAAAGACTGTCTAATTGAAACTTGTTATACTTTATATTATGCGTTGCTACAGATTTTGGTGTTGTGGTTGTTGTTTTTAATTGTGCTCAAAATATATATATATTTTTTTATTACAATTATATTGTGTGCGTTCATTAATAATACATGTGCACAACATTCTGATATAATGGGAATGATGTAGTAAATCCTATACACCATATACTTAAATCATGCACACAAATTAAGTCGTGCAGCGTGAGTGGGCCTCCGTACTAACCAATCCCATGTCTACGTCTCATTGGCTGAATGAGAACATATGGTGATTGGTTATTGTGCTTTGCTACTACGAAACCCTGGATGGCACATTCAGGCCGCCATGCTTTGCCACGCTCCCTGGCAATGCATTAACACAAGTACATCATAAATACAATTTATTAAAACATTCCCATCATGTAAATGTTCTATAGATGTGTGTGTGCACAGTGTGCTTACTTTGGGAACTATTTAATAAATTATGCTTATGACTTCTTGGATTGTGTGGCTGATTTAAAAAAAAAAGCAATCATGCATGGCATCTCTAGGACTCAATGATATTACAGTGTTGCTGCATTCCTCCCACACACCCATTGCCCAAGCAGTGAGTTACTGACTGCTAGCAATCTATTCGTGACCTCACAGTCTATACCTGCTGGTATGGTTCCCACGAGTCGGCTGATAATCTAACGTCACATCTTAAAACACATGCTATGATTTCAATATTAAAAAGTAAATAAATTATGTTTGGATTGCTTTCTTTTTGCGTGAATATAATCCACAGGCTCGGCCAGCATGTTACTATGTTAAATAAAACACGCTTGGATAATTCTGTGTTCCATGTTTTGGAGAGTGTGGATGCTAGGGGTGACTGTTAGACTTTTGATGTACTGACACCATGTTTTTATTTTTAATTCTTTTTATACATAGCTTGCTGGAACCCCGATGCTCACAGCCGCCCATCCTTCTCCTGTATCTTGGAGCAGCTGATCACCATTGAACAGTCTGCAATGTTCCAGATGCCACTGGAGTCCTTCCATTCTCTGCAGGAGGACTGGAGGCTGGAGATCCAGCAGATGTTCGATGAATTGAGGACAAAAGAGAAGGTAAAGGTTGGGCTGGGAGGTTAGCCGTCATGGACTGGGACTGGGAGGAAACAATGGTTAGCCGTCATGGACTGGGAGGAAACAATGGTTAGCCGTCATGGACTGGGAGGAAACAATGGTTAGCCGTCATGGACTGGGAGGAAACAATGGTTAGCCGTCATGGACTGGGAGGAAACAATGGTTAGCCGTCATGGACTGGGAGGAAACAATGGTTAGCCGTCATGGACTGGGAGGAAACAATGGTTAGCCGTCATGGACTGGGAGGAAACAATGGTTAGCCGTCATGGACTGGGAGGAAACAATGGTTAGCCGTCATGGACTGGGAGGAAACAATGGTTAGCCGTCATGGACTGGGAGGAAACAATGGTTAGCCGTCATGGACTGGGAGGAAACAATGGTTAGCCGTCATGGACTGGGAGGAAACAATGGTTAGCCATCATGGACTGGGAGGAAACAAAGGTTAGCCGTCATGTACTGGGAGGAAACAATGGTTAGCCATCATGGACTGGGAAGTAAAAATGGTTAGCCGTTATGGACCGGGAGGAAACAATGGATAGCCGTCAAGAACTGGGGGGAAACAATGGTTAGCCGTCATGGACTGGGAGGAAACAATGGTTAGCCGTCATGGACTGGGAGGAAACAATGGTTAGCCGTCATGGACTGGGAGGAAACAATGGTTAGCCGTCATGGACTGGGAGGAACCAATGGTTAGCCGTCATGGACTGGGAGGAACCAATGGTTAGCCGTCATGGACTGGGAGGAACCAATGGTTAGCCGTCATGGACTGGGAGGAAACAATGGTTAGCCGTCATGGACTGGGAGGAAACAATGGTTAGCCATCATGGACTGGGAGGAAACAAAGGTTAGCCGTCATGGACTGGGAGGAAACAATGGTTAGCCGTCATGGACTGGGAGGAAACAATGGTTAGCCGTCATGGACTGGGAGGAAACAATGGTTAGCCGTCATGGACTGGGAGGAAACAATGGTTAGCCGTCATGGACTGGGAGGAAACAATGGTTAGCCGTCATGGACTGGGAGGAAACAATGGTTAGCCGTCATGGACTGGGAGGAAACAATGGTTAGCCATCATGGACTGGGAGGAAACAAAGGTTAGCCGTCATGGACTGGGAGGAAACAATGGTTAGCCGTCATGGACTGGGAGGAAACAATGGTTAGCCGTCATGGACTGGGAGGAAACAATGGTTAGCCGTCATGGACTGGGAGGAAACAATGGTTAGCCGTCATGGACTGGGAGGAAACAATGGTTAGCCGTCATGGACTGGGAGGAAACAATGGTTAGCCGTCATGGACTGGGAGGAAACAATGGTTAGCCATCATGGACTGGGAGGAAACAAAGGTTAGCCGTCATGTACTGGGAGGAAACAATGGTTAGCCATCATGGACTGGGAAGTAAAAATGGTTAGCCGTTATGGACCGGGAGGAAACAATGGATAGCCGTCAAGAACTGGGGGGAAACAATGGTTAGCCGTCAAGAACTGGGGGGAAACAATGGTTAGCCGTCAAGAACTGGGGGGAAACAAAGGTTAGCCATCATGGACCGGGAGGAAACAATGGGTAGCCGTCATGGACTGGGAGGAAACAATGGTTAGCCGTCATGGACTGGGAGGAAACAATGGTTAGCCGTCATGGACTGGGAGGAAACAATGGTTAGCCGTCATGGACTGGGAGGAAACAATGGTTAGCCATCATGGACTGGGAGGAAACAAAGGTTAGCCGTCATGGACTGGGAGGAAACAATGGTTAGCCGTCATGGACTGGGAGGAAACAATGGTTAGCCATCATGGACTGGGAAGAAACAATGGTTAGCCATCATGGACTGGGAAGAAACAATGGTTAGCCATCATGGACTGGGTAGAAACAATGGTTAGATGTCATGTATCGACTGTAAGCTCGTTTGAGCAGAGTCCATATCAAACTATGGTCCCTGTAAGTTTTTTTTTGTAATTGTCCTATTTATAGTTAAATCCCCCCTCTCATAATATTGTAAAGCGCTACGGAATCTGTTGGCGCTATATAAATGGCAATAATAATGAACTGGGGGGAGGAAAATTGGGAGGAAACAATGGCCTCCAGTCTCTTCTGTCTCTATCTTACGTGGTCAGCATGAGAAACCTGAAGATGCAAGTTAATCTAAATTATAGATGGTGACCAGATCTTCCCATTTAAAGGGAACCTATCAGCCGTCAAAAAAAAGCAAATCTTAATACCTAATGCAGTTTATATGAAGGGAGATAACTCAAGGGGTGGGTGTTTAAACAGCTCCATCTGTTGCTCCTGCTCAAACCTGGTTAATTTACTGGTTCAATTCATTGGTTTCTATTGCAGTGGTCATAATATCCTCTCATTCACAAGCCATTTGCAAGTAAAAATTCCCTGGGGTGAGTGTGCCAAGGACCCTGCAGACTGGTAGGCCTTTAGTAATGTTGGACTTGAAATAGTGAGCCATTTGCATTGAGTGATAAACACACCTATATCTTAAAAACCTAATTGTGTCCAAACCAGATAAAAACAAAATGTGATATTATGTCTGAAAATAATAATTACTGTCATTTATTTTCATGTTCATTGTTCATGTTTCACGTCATTTATTTATTGCTATTCAGAAATTTACTCAAATTCACATAGTTAATATAATTACATTCACAAAGAAATTGTTTTACTGGGAAGAATACGTTGAAATGTTGGTTGCTAAAGGAACACTCCAGGCACCATAGCCACTGTAGCATGCTGGAGTGTTTATGGTGCCAGGAGTAAACTTATGCTCCCCCGCCCCCTCCTTTGTAAGCAATCAAACTTTTGAGAACAGTTTACTTCGTAAATGGGGTTCGTGTGGGTACCACTCGCCACCGCCACTGTTTCAGACAGAGAGCCAGAAGCTGTGTGTTTGTTGTGAGCCTGTCGTTGGAGGGCTTCTCTCACTGGCTGAGCACGATCAGCTGACGCCAGTTTTCAGGTACAATGTCTGACGGCGCTGGTAGAAAATGTCCTGACTGATGCAATGGTTATTGCAAAAATGCACTCACAAGGCATTGTCTGCAGGAGATGGGGGACAGCGTAAAGGGGCTTTTTTTTTTTCGACCTTGAGTACATACTTCAAATGATCCCTGTTTTATATAATTGGTACTTCATACAAACCGTAATTTTGTCTACAATTGAACTGAAATAGTGGCAAAATTCACGGCACTGGAAAACCTGTAAAAATAAATGGGGTGGATTTCTCCCCCTCCCCCTCAAAAAGCACATATATTAAATTAATAATTTAAGGTTTGTTTCTATTTTATTACATTTCACATCTTGATTAATGAGGTCTCTCAGAATGCCGTCAATAAGCTAATATTGCCACTGGCCTGTTTCCTTAACAAGAACTTCACATTATTACAAATCATGCAAAGGGTTAAATATGGGAGTGTAAATTAATAGAAGGATTTTATAACCTGGAAAAATTACATGGATTAAACAGTTTAATGTTTTATTTAATTTTAGTTTTACTTCTTTTTTGACTTTACTTTAAATTTCTCTCCATTAGGAGCTGCGCAGTCGGGAAGAGGAGCTTGTACGAGCTGCTGAGGAGCAGAGGAACCTGGAGGAGATGTTGAGGAGGAGGGAGCAGGAGCTGGCTGAGAGAGAGATCGATATTGTGGAGCGGGAGCTGAATATAATTATGTACCAAATGTATCAGGAGAAGCCTAAAGTGAAGAAACGGAAGGGCAACTTCAAAAAGAGCCGCTTAAAGCACAAGGATGGAAATCGCATCAGCTTACCCTCAGGTAGACAGCAGCTATGGGCCATACCATGATTTGCAGCGGGGTACGATAGAGGCCTGTGAGAGCAAACTGTTTAAAGGCTTATGGAACTAATCATTTCATGCAGAGTGGATATTACAAAAGCATTTGGGGAAAAATCAATTTCCTGTAATTTGAAATAAGGCTTATTGAGAACAAACCATGTTCAGCAGTGGGGAGACCTGGAGGCCATTTCAGGTATAGGGGATATTGTAAAGCCTATGTGAGTAAAACATTTGCTATAAAGTGGAATGAATCCTACAACTAGTAGAAAGCATAGAGAACAAATCATTTTTTGATACAGTGGATAAAGTAAGTATTCTGTGAAAGGTTTAAAATATCCGTAATCGAGGAGATTTAGATAAAGGACAACAGTCATGGAATTTTATACAAAAAACGCTGTTCAACACATCTATGTGAGACGGCTTCAACCAACACACCAATAAATATAACGCCTGATCCTGGTATTGGAGTTCTCCCTTGTAAGAGCACAGGGAATTGTGTCTCGTTTATCTGCACAATTATTTTATCTCTCCTTTTATACAATCCCAAATGGCCAAACTGCCCGTCATATTATAGATCAGCATTTATAGTGTGCTGTTATCCAATTCTCATTTTTATTGCATTTAATGAAACTTATTGATATATTTTGATATTTATTTATTTGAGAGAAAATGTCCTCTTTTATCTGGCTGAGCGGCCATGTTGGGTCGGACTCCACCGTTACCTGACCAACTGCTGCTCCACCTAACTTGCTGTAACTGCTGCAGGTTCACACAGAGCGATCACAGCAGCAGCAAGTTAGGCTGAGCAGCAGTTGGTCAGATAACGGTAGAGTCTGACCCAACATGGCCGCTCAGCCAGATAAAAAGTGAGTCTTTCTCAAATAAAATCAATATTCATCAATTAAAAAATATGTAATTGTTTTATTAAATATTATAAACTTAAAAACATGGGAAGTGAAAATTTGATGTCAGCTGTCCTTTACTGTTGTGTATAATTTGAGCAAAACTATTTGGTGTCACAGGGAGTCTATAAAGATCTGTGGAGAACATTATTTTATTTGTATTTACAATTGTTACTCCTGTAACGATTTTGATTCATTTATTTGGAGAGGAGGAGGTCAACTGACTCTTTAGGGTACATGGTTGTTGTATGTGAGGGCCATGTGATGATCTTGGGGTGCAAAATATTCATACTTGTTTTTTCTTACTAGGTTTTGAACATAAAATAACGGTACAGGCATCCCCAACCTTGGACAAGTGCAAAGGTCAAGGGACGAGTAACTGCAGCCCCCCAGGAAGTCCTCTCCTAATCCCACGGCTTCGAGCCATCCGATGTATGTTATTCTGCTATTTCCTGCAGAAACCCAGCTTTTATTTATTTCAAAATAATACCTGCCATTTATACACCCTACACTCGTTAAAATGAGGGCTCAACAGCACCAGGCAGTATCAGGAAACCTGGTATTGTATTATAAAATATTACATTAATGCCCTATCCTGTGGGAGCAGACCATCCTCGAGCCATTGGGTCTGTAATGGAGAACCTCCAGGAATGTGGATAGTCAGTCAGTGGGTTTTGATATGCTTAGTAACGCTGGGTGCCTGGCTTTGATTAAGATAGTTGGTTTATTGAAGACGGTTTTCCAGTGATGGTGTTTAGTCTGGGTTTGATCAGGAAGAGCAGAGAGATCTCCTAAGCATCAATCCTCTAGATAAGTGGTTCCCAAATCAGTCCTCATAGTCAACCAAGTTTTATTCTAATACAGATACTGACAATGCCTGGATTGTTGGTGTGTCGTTAGGACTGGTTTGGAAACCACTGCTAGATAAAGCTAGGGTGGCACTCGTTTATTAAGGCCACAAATCCCAGCTCACCTTGTGGTTATCTATACTAAGGATACCCAGCATACCATGACCAGACTGCTGCGTGACGGAGATGGACATTGAAAAGCATGTCTGAGCAGGACCTACTCTAAACTTGGTCTTAACTTGATTCAGCTCTTTTCCACTCAATTCCATCTGAAACATGTTGGGTGTGAAGGATTACTAGGTAGCAATGTGATTAAATGGGATTATTCTACTACTTAAATCCCAGGAAGCTAAGGATATCGATGGAAAACCATACGCATTTTATTTAGTATTTTTTGATAAACTTTTCAATGGTTTATGATTTTTGGATACAATTTTACAATGGTCATATATATATATATATGTATTTATTGTTTTGTTATATTGAAATTTATATATGATATTTATTGATATTTTAATATTTTGAAAAGAACACAGTACTCATTTGCAAAGCTTATCCAAAAATATTAAATTGAAGCCATAACCATCTATCCTTGGTCAATTATTGTGGGTACTCAAATCATTTTGAATCAGGGGGAAGCTAAATTGGGAACTAAAATGTCCATTATGCTGGCTGAAATAGGGTTTATTAAGGTCCTTAGTTGGCTGAGGAATACGGGAGAGCTACAACTTTACGTCAAATCATCACAATAACCTTGTGACAAAAGCACCATTTGTAGAGCTGTAAAGGGCAAATAAATCCTGATTATTTTGATGTGTATGGCTTCTTTTACATTATAGTGACCCCAGTGGATGGCAGTAAGACATGGGGACGTAGCTCCATCGTCAAAAAAGAGGAGGTGACTTCCAACAAGAAGAAAGGCCGGACGTGGGGCCCCAGCTCTACTCAGCCCAAGGAGCGAGCTGGTGGTGAAGAGAGGTAAAGATGGCAAGTGTACATCCCATCAGTTCCTAACCTTCTTCTTAGAGCCACCAGCATCCAGAGTGAAGGCACCTTCAGTGTCTCTTTAACACCACTGGAGTCTGGTTTTTGTCACAGTCTGCATGGATCAGACACGCTAGGCCGGCCTGCTAAGCTCACTTTAGTGTTAAGCTTGTCACCAGGATGGGGCTGGTATAACCTCAGGACAAATCAGTTTTTGTTGGAGTCCAAATGATGACACCTCTGTAGTGAATAAACAAAGTGTTGTGACACTCCTGGGGACAGGTATGGGAACCATCTTACCTCCTGGTAGTCTCTGGGTGAAGGCCCAAAAACCCCAGGTAATAGTATTCAGTATAAAGTCCACAGGCTCAACAGGAAGGATACATATTGAAGTTTTAATGAAGGAACACGTAAAAATTATGTATTAAAGCCAATAAGTATCCTTACTGTTAAACCTGTGGGCTTATACTGAACACCTCTCTGGTGAATAAAGAGTTTTCTGTTTATTAAAACTTTTTTATTTGGACTTAGAATAGCTTGCCAAAAGATGAAGAAAGCTGCCAGCCTGGAGTAATTCTATTTTCTGAGCAGAATATACGGTTCTGATCCAAGTTCATGTATTTTCTTTCAATATAGGACATATCTGGTACCCCAGTACTTGGTAATATAGAGCATTTGTAGTACTTGGTAATATAGAGCATTTGTAGTACTTGGTAATATAGAGCATTCGTAGTACCCGGTAATATAGAGCATTCGTAGTACCCGGTAATATAGAGCATTCGTAGTACTCGGTAATATAGAGCATTCGTAGTACTCTGTGAATTGGGGCACCCTAGAATTTGGTAATATTGGGCATCCTTGGTATTTGGTAATATAGAGCATTCATGGTATTTGGTGATATAGAAAATCCCTGGCACTCTGTGAAATGGGACACCCTAGAATTTGGTAATATTGGGCATCCTTGGTACTTTGTAATATAGGACATACCTTCCCTGATGAAGTAAGCGCAGTCCTACAAAACGCGTAGGGATTCAGTGATCGCCATAGTGTTCGCTGTCTGTATTGACGCCTCCCGGATACCATACCGGTGTAGCAGGTGTGTATGCACTGTGGTCTGTGGGTGGAGGAAACCACAGTGGCATTTACCGTATATCACAATTGGTTTGCTGTATCTATAGTGCCTGTATATTGGCACAACACTCGGTAGTACCTTGGTTTGGGTTTTTAATGCATTTTATGGTTCAATAAACCTATTAAACTGCACTTCTATTCTTTGTCTTATCTACGTACCTCGTATAATAAGAAGCCATTGGAAATCAAGGCTGATCGTGTGTTAAAGATGATTTTTTTCCTATTCTGCAGGTTGAAGTCCTTGGGAGAAGGCAGCAAGCAGTGGTCTAGCAGTGCACCAAACCTTGGAAAATCCCCCAAGCATACCCCCATTAGTGCGGGCTTTGCCAGCCTCACCGAAATGGGTACGTACCTGAAATTGGAAAAACAGGAGGACAAGGGCTTATTTGTTTGGGGTTGATATCAAGGCCTGGAAAAAAGAAGTGTATTCTTTCCATAAACCCTTTAAAGCTTATACCGCTTCTCACATTAAAGAGGCAGCAATCCCATTTCTAATCTGTATTATTATTATTATTATTATATATAGCTTTCTTTCTATCTAAGTTTAATAATCCCATATCAGCAATTCTGTTTATAGGAGCATTTCATTCACAGCAGCGCCCCCTAGTGATTTCTCTGAAGCAGGTTCAGAGCGACAGCTAAGATTGCGTCCCATGATTATAAATTACGCTATAACTGAGCTGTGCTTCCTGAATGCGTGCACCGCCATTGTAAGCGCTCGCCATTTTCATGTAAAACGCATTGCTGTCACACTGTTACAGACGGTATATTTAAATATTTAACGATTAGATGACCATATTGTTGGAGGATATGTTTCATCTCCTATTCATACATATATGCGTTGGCATACATGGGGGCCATCGCTGCCCCCATGGATGTTCCTGCTATCTGTAAGTACCACTGTGATTCGAAGCGAAAATAGTTGTTTTGTAAAGCAATGTTTAAAAGTTCCAGAACAAACTCAATAGACGGACCATGATAGCTTGCTGAATGGGTGAGGAGACTCCGCATGGCTTGTACACCATCCTCATGTGGGATAATTGTGTATAGACTCCCCACATCCATTGTAATAAGGACCCCATCGAATTCTCCAACTTGCAAATCAGGAGTATCCCTAATACAGGTACTCAAAGATGTTACAGGGTCTTTGAAAATGTAGTCTAGGTACTGCTGAGACTATTGGGCGGCCGGGCGGTGTTTTCTGATTTTTATGTATTTTTGGTAATGTATAAATTACCGGAGTTCTGGGATATTTCTTTTGAAGGTACTGGAACAATTCCAGATCAATATGTCCTGCTTGTAAACCATAGTGTAGTGACTCACTGATTCTGTTAGCAATCAGATTTGTAGGATCACTATCCAATCGCTGATAGGTGTTAGAATCCTTTAGTTCTCCTCAGCGTATTCAGAGTAATTTAAAATTACTATCCCGCCTCCTTTATCCGCCGATCGAATCACAATTGTTGGATCAGTAGCTAGATTTCTTATTAACTCATGTTCTTTTCTTGAGAGATTGGAGTGTGTTGGTCTATGTTTCTTCAATATAGCGTCAGTGTCATTTTGAACCGTTGACAAAAAGGATTTAATCGCCACTTGGGTGAAGGGGTTTCAAAAGAACTGGGGATTTTAAATTTGTAAGGTGTTCCGGTAGTAGATGGAGGTGTCAGAAAAGATTTTGATTTCTGAAAAAAATCTTTTAATCTAACTGTACGGCCAAATTTAAATAACTCTATATCCCATTGGAAATGATTAGGGGGAGTAGTGGGTATAAATGAAAGGCCTTTACTCAAGATATTAACTTCCAAAGGTGACAATTTCCTTGTAAATAAATTGAAAATTGGGATCACTTGCGTATCGGCGGTTTCCCTTTTAGACCAGTGGGTCTATATTAGCCGGTGTATATCATATTGTCATCTATATATATATTAGCCGGTGTATTATTATTATTATTATTATTATTATTATTTATTTATATATATATATATTTATTAGCCGGTGTATATCATATTTTTAGAAACATATTAGTTTGTGTATATTAATATATATCTACCGTATATTAGCCGGTGTATATTATTTTATTATTATCTCCTTTTCAGAGGAATACACCGATTCCGATGGTTCTGTTCCCCAATCTCCATATTCGACTCCATCCTACCTCTCGCTGCCTCTCCAGTCCGATGGGAAAAACCACACGGAGGACACGGGACTCTGCGCATCCTCGGCGTCTGACAGCCCTAAACGTGGATCCCGCAGGAAGAGTGAGCTGGTTTTACTGGGGTGTGCATCACTTTTGGCTGCTGTCGCCCTAGGAAACGACCTGTCGGAACTGGTGCCACAGGAAGAGAAAAGAAAGGGCATCTTCCAGTGGGGAGGGAAAGGTCCTAGGAAGGGATCCAGCTCGCCCAGCCGAACCTTAAATAAAGGAGAAGAAGCAGTTATTCCACCCACCTCGGTGACTCTCATCTCATTGTCTTCCCTCTCGGACTGCAATTCCACCCGATCCCTGATTCGCTCGGACAGTGAAGATACCGGTTTGGGGACAGACAATACGCCCAGCAGGCATGGTGGATCAGAGAAGGACAGAGGCAGTCAAGGCAGCTCTGGATATAACCCACTGGTAGACTACAAGGTGGAAAGCTTCAAGAAAGACCCACGGCAGTCTCTGACTCCTACCCATGTTACTGCGGCCAGAGCCAACTCCACCGTCAGCAAAGGCCACAGACGGACTCCATCTGATGGGGCCATAAGGCAGGTGACGCCAGGCCACAAACGTTCTCCTTCAGATGGCAGTACCCCTCAGCTCTGTGACACAGGTCAGTGACGCCACCTAGTGGCTAAATGAAAAGGGAACATTTACGCCCCATGAACAATGTGGGTAAATTAGTAATTCAGTTTCAGTTTTTTGATCTGTCATATTGAGAGAACAGAGTGATTAGTCTCCCGTTTACCCTAATGTCAGGGCTGTAATCCGCTAATTTAATAAAACAATGGCTGAAGACCGATCCGGCTCCCAGTAACGGCACCTTCATTCTAAATATCTGCTACTAGCTGGTACAGGCCAAACCGGAGTCTGCATGGTAACCCGTGGCAAGGCAGGTGTCTTTTGGACTTCATTCCCATAATGCTCAGCACCCGATAACTGTCTGAGAGTATTGGAGCATGTAGTCCACATCAACATATTTAGTGAATAGCTCTTTACCAGCAAACCAAGTATTTCCTCATCTGTTACCGAGGTCCTTCCTAATATTACCCCTTTATAGCCCTTTGTGGTAATTCTGGGGAGCGACCGGGCAGTGGTTCTTTTACCATTCTTTGTGAAAACAATCATTTCTCAGCGATCTTAGTGACGTCACATGCATTGCCATTATTACTATACAAATAACTAAGATAAGCTGGATACAAGTTACTTTACTTGGTTATCTGTATATTGATATACTGTGAGACACCATTATATTGCGTGTTGTTTCCTCTGTTACTTACTAATAAAACCTTTACTAAAAGGGATATTTAATTATCACCATTCAGCCAAAACCCATAAGAATCTGCCCATTCACCATCAGACCCTGAGAATCTGCCCATTCACCATCAGACCCTGAGAATCTGCCCATTCACCATCAGACCCTGAGAATCTGCCCATTCACCATCAGACCCTGAGAATCTGCCCATTCACCATCAGACCCTGAGAATCTGCCCATTCACCATCAGACCCTGAGAATCTGCCCATTCACCATCAGACCCTGAGAATCTGCCCATTCACCATCAGACCCTGAGAATCTGCCCATTCACCATCAGACCCTGAGAATCTGCCCATTCACCATCAGACCCTGAGAATCTGCCCATTCACCATCAGACCCTGAGAATCTGCCCATTCACCATCAGACCCTGAGAATCTGCCCATTCACCATCAGACCCTGAGAATCTGCCCATTCACCATCAGACCCTGAGAATCTGCCCATTCACCATCAGACCCTGAGAATCTGCCCATTCACCATCAGACCCTGAGAATCTGCCCATTCACCATCAGACCCTGAGAATCTGCCCATTCACCATCAGACCCTGAGAATCTGCTCATTCACCATCAGACCCCGAGAATCTGCCCATTCACCATCAGACCCCGAGAATCTGCCCATTCACCATCAGACCCTGAGAATCTGCCCATTCACCATCAGACCCTGAGAATCTGCCCATTCACCATCAGACCCTGAGAATCTGCCCATTCACCATCAGACCCTGAGAATCTGCCCATTCACCATCAGACCCTGAGAATCTGCCCATTCACCATCAGACCCTGAGAATCTGCCCATTCACCATCAGACCCTGAGAATCTGCCCATTCACCATCAGACCCTGAGAATCTGCCCATTCACCATCAGACCCTGAGAATCTGCCCATTCACCATCAGACCCTGAGAATCTGCCCATTCACCATCAGACCCTGAGAATCTGCCCATTCACCATCAGACCCTGAGAATCTGCCCATTCACCATCAGACCCTGAGAATCTGCCCATTCACCATCAGACCCTGAGAATCTGCCCATTCACCATCAGACCCTGAGAATCTGCCCATTCACCATCAGACCCTGAGAATCTGCCCATTCACCATCAGACCCTGAGAATCTGCCCATTCACCATCAGACCCTGAGAATCTGCCCATTCACCATCAGACCCTGAGAATCTGCCCATTCACCATCAGACCCTGAGAATCTGCCCATTCACCATCAGACCCTGAGAATCTGCCCATTCACCATCAGACCCTGAGAATCTGCCCATTCACCATCAGACCCTGAGAATCTGCCCATTCACCATCAGACCCTGAGAATCTGCCCATTCACCATCAGACCCTGAGAATCTGCCCATTCACCATCAGACCCTGAGAATCTGCCCATTCACCATCAGACACAGAGAATCTGCCCATTCACCATCAGACACAGAGAATCTGCTATTTACTAAGAGACCCTGAGAATCTGCCCATTCACCCTCAGACACAGTCTGCCATTTACTAAGAGACCCGGAGAATATGTCCATTCACCTTCCAACACAGAGAATCTGCCATTCACTAAGAGACCCTGAGAATCTGCCCATTGACTGTCAGATACAGAGAATCTGCCTCTTTTATCCATTTTACCATGGGAACTTGAGAATGTGCCCAATCCCCTCCCCATTCCACGACCCTGAGAATTTGTGAATTTCGCCTGAGATCTCTTCTCTGCGAACTTAAAAGACCCAAGAATACAGTTCAGTCTTTCCTTTAGTCACCATAAGTCTTGGGGTCACCTGGAGTGGTTCGTGTTTAGTTAGTGATTTTTCTCTAATTTGTCTATTCAGGATGTTTTTCTCGATTTTATCTCACAGGTTCCAAAGATTCCTCTCCCTTTCCTCGTCTACCAGATCCCCACTTTGTGTTTCCACCCCCATCCCGACGTAAGCCAACCGACAAGGACTTGGCTGTAGAAAGACCGACCACCCTTGAATTTGCTCCTAGACCTCGTCCATCCGCCAGCCGACCTCGACTGGACCCCTGGAGATTTGTCTCCATCTCAAGGACACAGAGTTCCTCCACTCCGAGTAGTGGTGGGGATGAGCCCACCAGCGGGTCTACAGACGGCATGCAGGTGGGGGGAACAGAGGAGACCTTGCTTGACATGGAAGTGGAAGGGCAGAGCCTGGACAGCACTGTACCCCTTTGTGGAGTGGGGATAGGGCCTCAGACTGACCCTTGTTATAATATGGATACAGACGTGTCTTAATATCAGTGACTGCTGACATGGAGTATTACAAGGCCGCCATTTTCACAGCGAGAAGGGGGTCTTAATGAATGTATTTTGTGGTTGAAAAACAACGGGTATAACTAGCAATTATTTAGGTGATCTAAAAGCTGCAGGGACCCTATGGACCAAGACTGATAAACTTCAGCTTTACAATTGCTGCTGGACTGCAAATCTCATCACCATCAATCAGCTTCCAACAGCTGGTGGACTGTAGGGCCCGGCCGCGTGCGGCTCCATACGCACCGTGTGGGATTCTAATGGCTCCCTTAATTTAACTACATGTAACTGTCTGACAGAGAGGGACAGGACCTCTCACTCCAGCTATTCAACGGGTCAGGAGGGAGGGGGGCAGTAATAATCTGCATGAGACAGATCTATTAATAAAGTATGTCGCCACTCTCAGTGTTAATATTAAATCTCGATATTAGATGCAGACCCAGCTGTCAATAAATAAATCTGGATCATGTATTCCGTTCGTATAAGTATCGATGAACAGGTGACGTCTAGTAAATAATAATCACAATCAATTTTCGAAGAAAAAGCAAAATGTATTTATGACCAAGTATCATTATACATAAACAGAGATCCAACAATTAGTCTCCAAACATGGGAAGAATAAATGCGATATTAAGGCTTTGTCACAGTCATTCATTTTTCCTTCCACTGAAGATCTTACTGCATTCATCTTCTTTTGGATAAAGAGTAGCATTAAACCGGTATTTGTGTAACCCGATTGCCCTACGCTAGACATGGTGCTGGACTTGGCTCCTGTCCTAAAAGATTGGCCGCCTACGATTGTGCTTTGTCTAATGTCCAGGGTTGACATCCCTAGTGATTTACCTTAGTTCCGAACCATTGGGCCTTTTATAAAATCATTTTTACAACTACTTGAGTTGGTATAAAATAGGTCAAACTTTCTTCAGGTTCTCTTCAAATATCCTACTTTTGAATGAAGAGTGGTCAGATCCCCTACATTAGATATAAACCCAGCGCTGTCTGAGCCTGTCCTGATAACATGCGGTCAGATCCCCTACATTAGATATAAACCCAGCGCTGTCTTAGCCTGTCCTGATAATGTGCAGTCAGTACATTAGATCTAAACCCAGCGCTGTCTCAGCCTGTCCTGATAACGTGCAGTCAGATCCCCTACATTAGATATAAACCCAGCGCTGTCTGAGCCTGTCCTGATAATGTGCAGTCAGATCCCCTACATTAGATATAAACCCAGCGCTGTCTGAGCCTGTCATGATAACGTGTGGTCAGATCCCCTACATTAAATATAAACCCAGCGCTGTCTTAGCCTGTCCTGATAATGTGCAGTCAGTACATTAGATATAAACCCAGCGCTGTCTGAGCCTTTCCTGATAACGTGCAGTCTGATCCCCTACATTAGATCTAAACCCAGCGCTGTCTGAGCCTGTCCTGATAACGTGCAGTCTGATCCCCTACATTAGATATAAACCCAGCGCTGTCTGAGCCTGTCCTGATAACGTGCAGTCTGATCCCCTACATTAGATCTAAACCCAGCGCTGTCTGAGCCTGTCCTGATAACGTGCAGTCAGATCCCCTACATTAGATATAAACCCAGTGCTGTCTGAGCCTGTCCTGATAACGTGCGGTCAGATCCCCTACATTAGATATAAACCCAGCACTGTCTGAGCCTGTCCTGATAACGTGCAGTCAGATCCCCTACATTAGATATAAACCCAGCACTGTCTGAGCCTGTCCTGATAACGTGCTGTCAGATCCCCTACATTAGATATAAACCCAGTGCTGTCTGAGCCTGTCCTGATAACGTGCGGTCAGATCCCCTACATTAGATATAAACCCAGCACTGCCTGAGCCTGTCCTGATAACGTGCTGTCAGATCCCCTACATTAGATATAAACCCAGCGCTGTCTGAGCCTGTCCTGATAACGTGAGTTCAGATCCCCTACATTAGATATAAACCCAGCGCTGTCTGAGCCTGTCCTGATAACGTGAGTTCAGATCCCCTACATTAGATATAAACCCAGCGCTGTCTGAGCCTGTCCTGATAACGTGAGTTCAGATCCCCTACATTAGATATAAACCCAGCGCTATCTGAGCCTGTCCTGATAACGTGCAGTCAGATCCCCTATATTCGATATAAACCCAGCGCTGTCTGAGCCTGTCCTGATTCCGTGCGATCAGATTCCCTACATTAGATGTAAACCCAGCGCTGTCTGAGCCTGTCCTGATAATGTGCAATCAGATCCCCTACATTAGACATAAACCCAGCGCTGTCTGAGCCTGTCCTGATAATGTGCGGTCATGTGCCTTATATAATATCTGACATTTTGTGAGGTTTGAATGTACCACATGTGGAGGGGTTTCTTTGAACTTGGTCTGATGTTCTAATTAGGATATTCGTTAAACGTGAGTAATTAAATATTCAGAGATAAGCCCAGAAATGTGGTTAAAATGTAATCCTTGTCTGAAGAAAAAAAAAGGCTCCAAAAAAAATTGAAATTATTCAATTCAGACATTTATCAAACTGCCATTGAATAGGCACAGTAGATACTTATGCTGGGGGGGGGGGGGGGGGAGTGGTTACATTACAGTATTTAAAAATGAAGATTTAAATAAAACATTGGAGCCAGACCTCCTATTATTCCAAGGGGAGAGCAGGAAATCACTTAATCTCTCTTAAGAATCCAATCAATTAATTAATCTTTAATAAAAAGGGGCCAGGTTGGTTAACGAGGGTGTGCAACAGACTTCATTTCTTTTAAATAAATGTATTTATTTTAATGATTCATATTAATTGTTTATTTAATTCTTATTAAACTCTGGGACATCAGAGCATTGTGGGACGATTTCGATCATTTCAGAGGTTGATACATTCTGTGAATATCCTTGTGAATTTTTTGCCTTCAAATTGCCCTGATTGATAATAAAGCTGTGGATGTTCATGGCCATAAATTGTACGCCGACTGCCACGTACATGACGCAACAGATAACGCCATGTGCAAGGCATTATTGGTTCATATTTAATACCATGTTTGGCTGTTTAGTAGCGTGGGAACCGTACTCCACAATATTTGGAAGACCAAATGGAGATTGCGTGTCTGATAGGTTTCTTATGGCACTTCCTAAGAGACATCTCTGACTGTCGGAATTAAAACTGCCAAAACTTTCCCTGAATTAACCCCCTGCTGAGGAAGGAGGTACGTTTGTAGCTCAGGAAGTGTCATATCAGGTATAAATCAATAATTGTAAATGAATTACAGAGGAATTGTAAGTTTATGCTGAAATAGCTTGGCTTGAATTAGAGTACTGCTCGCCCTGGCTCCCCTCCAAGCACCATGCTGCTGGAGTACCCAGCTGCCCACCCCTCTCCCCCCATTGTAAGGAGTCACTTCACTGCAATGCAAAGCTGAGCTCATTGGCTGAGAGTGTCAGCTAGGAGACTCCCACCCATTACTGGGAGCAGAGTATAGTAAAATGGACCATTTACACAGCATTGTACCAGGCACTCTACACTAAAACACCACCTGTGCCACCTTCTCAGACTCTCTCCCCTACCAGTTGCCACTCTGCACACCACATGTGCAACTTCTCAGCTTCTCTCCCCTACCAGTTGCCACTCTACACACCACCTGTTCCACCTTCTCAGCTTTCTCCCCTACCAATGACTTCTCTACACGCCACCTTCTCAGCTTCTCTCCCCTACAAATGGCTTCTCTACAAACCATCTGTGCCACCTTCTCATCTCTCTGCTACCAATAGCCACACCACCTGTGCCACCTACTCAGTTTCTCCCCCCTACCAATAGCCACTCTACACACCACCTGTGCCACCCTCTCAGCCTCTCTCCCCTACCAATAGCCACTCTACACACCAACTTTGCCACCTTCTCAGTTTCTCTCCTGTACCAATAGCCACTCTACACATCACACGTGCAACTTCTCAGCTTCCCTTCCATCAGCCACTCTACACGCCATCTTCTCAGCTTTTTCCCCTACCAAGGGCTACTCTACACACCAGCTGTGCCACCTTCCCAGCTTATCTCTCCTACCAATGACTTCTCTACATGCCACCTTCTCAGCTTCTCTCCCGTATCAATTGCCACTCTACACACCACATGTGCAACTTCTCAAACTCTCTCCCCTACTAATAGCCAATCTACACACTGCCTGTGCCACCTTCTCTCCATTACCAATGGCTGCTGTACATGCCACCTGTGTCACCTACTCATCTTCTCTCCGCTACCAATTGCAACTCTACACACCACCTTTGCCACCATCTCTGCTTCTCTCCCCTACCAATAGCCATTCTACATGCCACCTGTGCCAGCTTCTCTCCATTACCAATGGCTACTCTACACAACACCTGTGCCACATTCTCAAACTCTCTCCCCTACTAATAGCCAATTTACACACACCGCCTGTGCCACCTTCACATCTTCTCTCCGCTAACAATAGCCACTCTACACACCACCTGTGCCACCTTCTCAGCTTCTCTCTTTAATAATCGCTTCTCTACACACCACCTGTGCCATCTTCTCAGTTTCTCTCCCGTACCAATAGTCACTCTATACCCCACATGTGCAACTTCTCAGCTTCTCTTCCCTACCATTAGCCACTCTACACGCCACCTTCCCAGCCTCTCTCCCACACCAATGGCTACTCTACAAATCACCTGTGCCACCTTCCCATCTTCTCTCCCACACCAATGGCTACTCTACAAATCACCTGTGCTACCTACACAGCTTCTCCCCCCTACCAATGGCTTCTCTTCACGCCACCATCTCAGCTTCTCTCCCCTACCAGTGGCTACTGTACACGCCACCTTCTCAGCTTCTCCCCCCTACCAATGGCTTCTCTTCACGCCACCTTCTCAGCTTCTCTCCCCTACCAGTGCCTACTGTACACGCCACCTTCTCAGCTTCTCCCCTACCAGTGGCTACTGTACACGCCACCTTCTCAGCTTCTCTCCCCTACCAGTGGCTACTGTACACGCCACCTTCTCAGCTTCTCTCCCCTACCAGTGGCTAATCTACACCCCACCTCTTCCACCTTCCAGTGACTTTAAAGCAGTACTGTATTATTATTATCATCATAATTTATTCATATCCAGGCAGGGCCGGTGCAAGGATTTTTGCCGCCCTAGGCAAAAGTAAAGTTTGCCCCCCCCCCCCCATATGACATCACAATGCCCCATGTTAACTAACGCAAGTGCTGCAGTGCCGCCGTGTTTACATTAAAAGGCCTGCAGGGACAGGCTATAGACACCAGAACCACTACATTAAGCTGCAGTGGTTCTGGGGACTAAAGTGTCCCTTTAATGTGAGGTAAATTAGAGATTAGTGCCACGAATAATATACTAGATTGCCTACTTACAATCAGATGAGGATGGTGATGGGCTCTAGCTGCAGTCTGGCTCCACTCGTCTGGTGTAGAACAGGCTCTCTGGAGGCTGTTTGTGTTCTGGGAGAACGGAAAGCAGCTCCATTTTTTTAAAGGCCCTTTACACAGCTCATGGTCTGGGCCCCAGGGTCCACCTTCATGTTCCACCAAATAGTTTGTTCACAGGAGTAGGGGATGTCCTGATATGTGTGTAAGGAATGCATTGTGTGAATCTGTGTTTGTATGTGTAAGGGCTGCAATGTGTGTTTCTGTGTATGTACGGGATGCAGTGTGTGCGTCTGTAAGGGGTGCATTGAGTGTGTGTAAGGGGTGCATTGTGTGTTTCTGTGTGTGTAAGGGATGCATTGTATGTAAGGGTTGAATTGCTTGTGTGTGTGTGTGTCTGTGTGTGTAATGCATTGTGTGTTTTTCTGTGTGCAAGGGGTGCATTGTGTGTGTGATGGATGTCAATCTCTCCCTCCTCCCTTGTCACTCTCTTCTCCCCCACTCCCTCCCTCGTCACTCTCTTCTCTCCCCCCGTCACTCTCTTCTCTCCCCCCCTCGTCACTCTCTTCTCTCCCCCCCTCGTCCCTCTCTTCTCTCCCCCCCTTGTCCCTCTCTTCTCCCCCCCCCTTGTCCCTCTCTTCTCCCCCCCCCTTGTCCCTCTCTTCTCCCCCCTCTTGTCCCTCTCTTCTCCCCCCTCCCTTGTCACTCTCTTCTCCCCTGCGTGTCCCTCTCTTCTCCCCTCCCCTCCCCACTCTCATTCCCCCTCCTAACCCAGTCAATTCCACTCCCTGTCAATTACTTCCCCCCCCACCTTGTCCATTTATTTCCCCCCCCCTTTCAATTTATTCCTCCCACCCTGCCTGTCCATTTATTCCCCCACCCTCCCTGTCCATTTACCCCCCTCCCTGTCCATTTATTCCCCCCCTCCCTGTCCATTTATCCCCCCCTGTCCATTTATTCCCCCCCTCCCTGTCCATTCTCCCCCCTCCATTTATTTCTCCTCCCCCCCTCTCTCTCCATTTATTTCTCCCCCCCTCCCTGTCCATTTATTTCTCCCCCCTCCATTTATTTCTCCTCCCCCCCTCTCTCTCCATTTATTTCTCCTCCACCCTCCCTCTCCATTTATTCCCCCCCCCTCTCCATTTATTTCTCCTGCCCTCTCCTCCCTCCCTCTCCATTTATTTCTCCTGCCCTCCCCTCCCTCCCTCTCCATTTATTTCTCCTGCCCTCCCCTCCCTCCCTCTCCATTTATTTCTCCCCCCTCCCTCCCTCTCCATTTATTTCTCCCCCCCTCCCTCCCTCTCCATTTATTTCTCCCCCCTCCCTCTCCATTTATTCCCCCTCCCTCTCCCGGCAGACAGTACAGAGCTCGGCCACGCTACAGTGAAGGAGTGACAGGAGGGCGCGCTGAGCGCTTCCCTCCTGTCAGCTCCTCTCTTCATGCTGCGCCCGGGCGGTGCGCCCTCATGGACGCACCAGCCCGGGCGAAGCTGCAGCCGCCAGAGGCGCTCTACAGAGCGCTCGGGCGGCTGCAGCATTAGGGGGGCCGGCGCTCCTGGCGGCGCCCCTTCCCAAGGGGCGCCCTAGGCGGCTGCCTAGTCCTCCTTAATGGTAGCGCCGGCCCTGTATCCAGGAAATCTTGCAAAGCTTTACAATCATGGAGATATTTAACAAGTAACCAACAAGCAAAAATAACATTGACTGACACAAGCGGTAAAAAAGGCTCTGCTAAAAAGAGCTTACAATCCAGGA
This sequence comes from Pelobates fuscus, assembly GCF_036172605.1. Classification (NCBI taxonomy): domain Eukaryota; kingdom Metazoa; phylum Chordata; class Amphibia; order Anura; family Pelobatidae; genus Pelobates; species Pelobates fuscus. The sequence goes on from NC_086325.1 coordinate 8,414,005, forward strand.
GGAAGAGATGTGAAAGGAGTAACGGAATGCCAAATGAACAACACGTCAGGGGGAGGAGAGGGCAATAAATATTACGCCTGTGTCGGGTGAAACTTGTAAAACCAGTGTGTGAATGAAAAGTTCTGCGTCACAGAGGCCGAGGATGTGGAGGGTTTCTATGAGAAATCAGCAGCAGAGAGTAATGACCTCTGGATTTAGTAAATCATTAGCCACACACGTTGTTAAGGGCCAGAAGCCGGACTGAAGAGAATTGCAATAATATTCAATAAAGTGAGAGTTTCAAATTTAAGGCCAAATTAGCCAAACTAGAAACATTCTCTAACTCAGCTATGCTTTCAGTTCTGCTCCTTGAATCCACTCTGAATTCTGGCGTTGGTAAATAACCCTGTTCGTATTGTTGGGTAAACGCGCTAGGAGTCTTAGGAGTTAAGGGGAGAAGCGATATGGGACCCTAGTTAGAAGGTGAAAACAATTTGCTGAGACACTTCCTGGAGATATATTTAAACGTCAGAGTTTTACATCGAGTTTTCTGTGAAAATTTGGCACAATTTATTAATTCTGACTTGTTTTGTGCCCTAACTGTCATTTTTTAATATACAGCATTTTTGGGCAACACCGTATTTATTATTCTTATTTTATTATTTATATAGCGCTATCAGATTCCGTAGCGCTGTACAATGGGTATTTATCAATCTTTAGGAAACTTTTTCAGACAGAAAAGTGTTCTGCTCGGTTTACAAAACTTTAACTTGCCAACTGGCACGCAATAATGCACACATGTACTGCTACACATACACACACACTGTGTGTATACATACAACCTACTACACAAATACACACACAGATATATATATACACACACACTGTTACATATACACTCTCATGCACCCACGGAAAAACACTGATATTTATACACACTCATACACTCACACACTCATACACTCACACTGATCTACCCACACACACTGTTACATATACACACTCATACACTCACACACTCATACACTCACACTGATCTTCCCACACACTGTTACATATACACACTCATACACTCACGGATAAACACTGATATTTATACACACTCATACACTCACACACTCATACACTCACACTGATCTACCCACACACACTGTTACATATACACACTCATACACCCACGGATAAACACTGATATTTATACACACTCACACACTCATACACTCACACTGATCTACCCACACACACTGTTACATATACACACTCATACACTCACGGATAAACACTGATATTTATACACACTCATACACTCACACACTCATACACTCACACTGATCTACCCACACACACTGTTACATATACACACTCATACACCCACGGATAAACACTGATATTTATACACACTCATACACTCATACACTCACACACTCATACACTCACACTGATCTACCCACACATACTGTTACATAAACAAACTCATACACTCAAGGATAAACATTGATATTTATACACACTCATACACTCATACACTCACACACTCATACACTCACACTGATCTACCCACACATACTGTTACATAAACACACTCATACACTCACGGATAAACACTGATATTTATACACACTCATACACTCACACACTCATACACTCACACTGATCTACCCACACACACTGTTACATATACACACTCATACACTCACGGATAAACACTGATATTTATACACCCTATAACACATATACACTCATACACTCACACTGTTACATAAACACACTCATACACTCACGGATGAACACTGATATTTATACACACTCATACACTCACACACTCATGCACTCACACTGATCTACCCACACACACTGTTACATATACACACTCATACACTCACGGATAAACACTGATATTTATACACACTATAACACATATACACTCATACACTCACACTGATCTAACCACACACACTATTACACATATACACAGAAACTGTAACACATACACACTGATCTACCCTCACACACTGTTACATATATACACACTCGTAAACTCAAACTGATATACCCTGTGACATACCGCCTGGCACCCCGACCGGGTACCTCCATAAAACGCTGCTTCCTAGTAGTCCTTGAGTGCCATAAGAACTGCACCGGACACCATAACCACCATAAACCCCACAAACCGCTGCAGCTTTTAAAAACTGGGCAGACTAGATGGGCCAAATGGTTCTTATCTGCCGTCACATTCTATGTTTCTAAGCTTGGCTGGGGTCTCGCTGTCCTCCACCCAACCTGGACCCAAGACCAGGATCCAGCTTCCAGTGGATAGACCTCTCCTAGTCCAGAGAGCGAAGCAGGCTGCTCTTACAAGAGCAATCGTTGGGATCCAAGTATAGTGATTATAGCAATCCCCAGAGTGAATATGAAGGTTAAAACGAATCTCAGTTTAAGGTAGCCAGAACTGGCCTTTTATGACAGTCCCCATGCAAGAGGCACTCCCTTCTGGACCTGAGTAAACCACAGTAGAAACAAATACACAATCACATTGGTTCTCAGGTTGGGGACACTCCCATACAAAATAGGTCAATCCCTCCCCTATGTCTGGGAGATAATTGAGTCAATCACTATATTAAACTCAATAATCTCCAAACATAAAAAACACACATTTTTACTGTGGCGAACAGAACCCCGCCACTGGTTCTTGGAGGGGCCTGCTCACCAACCTCTTGCCCCAGGACTATGGCCCCTGCAATAGACCTGTCTAAAATACCTTAAAAAGACTCTGTTCGTGCAATTGGGACTATATGGTTCGGTTACTGAAGAACCGAACGAGAGACCACCCTGGAGCTTGTTAACACCTATTTACAACTTGGAACGTTTCTCACCGCAGTGTTCTAATTGTTTGTCGAGGTAGCCGCAATTCCTATGGAGAACAACGAGGTGTTCGCATGAACGCAGGCAGCGGTGTTTGGGCATGAATCTCATGAAACTAAAATCCGACACAGAAACTCCCGAACACCGCTGGATCATTGCCTGCGTTTGGTTCTATACAACTTAGAAGGGCACTGTTCGGTGGAATCGTTCGTCTAGATGATGTCAGGGTATTTATATCGGCAGACATTTTGTGCTATGATAGAAATTAAAATGTATATTGTCAGAGTCACTCTGAACAGAGCAGACTCCATTTTGTATTTTCAAACTAACAAAAGACACAATATTTCTATCCCTTCTGTAAAACTAACCACTTTGCCAGAAGCTAAGGAATGCTGTCTAAATGCTAATGGAATATAATTAATTCTAAACCCAGACATTTGTGACAGAGAAGATTAAATAATGTAATTTTACTTTCGATATTGTATAACGACCCATTGTAAGTTTAGTGGTCATACTTAGTTATAACTGTCATATTAGAAATTATAGCAGAATTTGCCAGACACATAGTCTGAAGAAAGCCCAAAGAAACTCTTTGAACTGACAGAAAACTTAAATTATATATAACCAGAAAGATAAGCTAAATGACGTCAAAATAGCCACCAGGAAAAGTTCTCTCTTTCTTGGATAGGAATGTTTAGTGGGACGAGACTGCCATCTATAGACCAAATACTTAAATTGCTATCTGGAAGGTAACCACACCTCCAGTTTTCTATTGGTCTATCACCTAGTGAATTTTCCCTTTAAAAAGTTAAGACAAAGGGAAGAGAGAGGTATGCAGAGAAAGCAAAGGAAGCAAAGAGGTGAGCAGTCGGGGGCAATGCAGAGAAATCCATGACAGATATCCACTCCAGGGCACTCAGAATTTCTTACACACCAATCACGCATCCATTCAGTTCCTGAGACTACCTACTAATCTGATGAAAATATCTACTCAACTGGTAATTATACTGGTTTCATTTAATTAATCTAAATTAATTAAAATTTTCTAATAGCATGATATATGACTGGATAAATCACGATCAGATTTCGATATTTAGAAATCTTAGTTACTAAAGAATATATAGTTATAATATTCTATTCTGCAGATAGAAAGGAATAATTATATATATTAATGCGACTTATCACATGTTAGCATATCGTGATATTTATCCAGGTGTATTGATTTGCTCTAAAATAAGATAAAATATCTATTTAGGCAAGTTAAAATTCTGCTTATAGAACATAGTAGATTATTCTTATTGGATGGTTCCAGGAAATTACTAATGAGCTGGTATAAATGTTATTTTATTTAAAATCACATGAGAATAGGTCTTAATTATCTAGGAGGTCTAGCCAGCATTGAAAGGGTTATTCTAACTGTCAGCTAAAGTTTTATGGCCTTAAGCTGCAAGCTCTGTGTGTGTAAGTTTCACTTTCGTTTCTCTGTGAAGTACCGTCATAAATCTTCTCTTGACAGCTAATGTTGTAGATTCTATACGGTATTAACCATTGGAATGTATTGCCATTTGTATTGCATACTCATGTTATACTGAATATTCATTGATTATTGTCACGCATGTTACATATTATTATTATTTAAATTGTTACAATAAATTGACTCTGTTCGGTAGTTTGTTCGTCTTCAAACTACCGAACTAGACCGACCGCAAGCCCTGATTCTCCGGAACTGTTTTGGACATGGGACCATGCCTGCGGTCTGTCAAATCAATGACTTCCAGGAAATTCGTGATCTGATCTGGGTGATTTTTGGATATGTTTTTCATCCAGATCAGGGCTATCAGGGGATGTAACTTATGGGATTTTATGTGTTTTGGGGGTATGTTTGGGGGAAAAGTGTGTTTTTCTGTACTTGGAGATAATTGGATTAGATTAGTACAGTTCCTGATCCAGTTATCTCCCAGGCCCAGGGGAGGGATTATCCGTTTATGTATGGGAGTGTCATGTATTGTAACACTGTTGTCATTGGTCTGTGACTTTGTAATTCAGTCTTCCATCAGGTCCAGGTGGGAGTACCCCTTGAATGGGGATTATCATAAAAGACCAAGTGTGGTGCCATTAAAATCAGTTCACTTCACCCGCAACACGCAGCCTCGTCTTGTGATTGTAGGGAACAGCTTTACCAGCTATACCTGCTTCGGATTGCTATACTGGCTATAATCACTAGCTCTTGTAAGAGCTATACCTGCTAGACCAGGCTTCCCCAAACTCCAGCCCTCCAGATGTTGCTGAGCTACAACTCCCATGATTCCCAGCCTATCTATTTTATTCATAGAATCATGGAAGTTGTAGTTCAGCAACTTCTGGAGGGCCAGAGTTTGGGGATGCCTGTGCTAGACTCTCTGGAGTAGGAGAGGTCCACCCACTGGAAGCTGGATCCTGATCTTGGGTCCAGGGTGGGTGGAGGACAGCAAGACCCCAGCCAAGCTACGGCCGCTAAGGGGTTATGGTGTCCGGTGCGGTGCTTATAGTACTCCAGGCTACTAGGAAGCAGCGATTGGCAGAAGCACCCAGTCGGGGTGCTAGGCGGTCTGTCACATTTACAAACCCCCCAAAATACCTTAAAACACACAAAACCCACACAGAAGTTACATCCCATGATAGCCCCAATCGAGGTGACTAACATATACAAAAATCACCCAGATCGGTTCAGGGGCTCAGGAATTTCCTGGAAGTCATAGTTTTAACCGACCGCAAGCATGGCCCCATGCCCGAAACAGTTCCAGGGAAATCAGTGCTAACAGTCGGTCAAGTTCGGTAGTCTTATACAGGTTTCCCTGCAGGGCCCATAGTCTGTGGACAGGAGGCTGGCAAGCAGGCTCCTCCAGGAGCTGGTGGGACACTCAGGTAAAAAGGGGAGTTTGCTACACACACTATTACATATATTCACACAAAATGCAACACATACACACTCATACACTCACACATACACACTGATATACCTAGACACACTGTTACACATATACACACACTCTAATACATACACACTCGTACACTCACGGAGACACACTGTTACACATATACAAACACTATAACACATACACACTCCTACACTCACACATACACACTGATATACCCAGACACACTGTTACATATATCCACACAAACTATAACACATACACACTCGTACACTCACGGAGACACACTGATATACCCAGACACACTGTTACACATATACACACACTATAATACATACACACTCGTACACTCACGGAGACACACTGTTACACATATACAAACACTATAACACATACACACTCCTACACTCACACATACACACTGATATACCCAGACACACTGTTACATATATCCACACAAACTATAACACATACACACTCATACAGTCACGGATACACACTGATATACCCAGGCGCACTGTTGCACATATACACACACTATAACACATACATACTGTTTTACCCAGACACACTGTTACACATATACACACACTATAACACATACACACTCACACATACACACTGTTATACCCAGACACACACTATAACACATACACACTGACACATACACACTGTTATACCCAGACACACTGTTACACATATACACACACTATAACACATACACACTCACACATACACACTGTTATACCCAGACACACACTATAACACATACACACTCATACACTCACACACTGTTATACCCAGACACACTGTTACACATATACACACACACTATAACACATACACACTCATACACTCACACACTGATATACCCACACACACTGTTACAGATACGTATTCTGAAGGATGTGCTGTGATCTATATATACCTGCGGCGGGGATTATATCGCCAGGTGAGTGTCCCCGTGAGCTTCAGGTGAAAGTTCCCCACTTCTGAGTTTGTTTCTAACTTTTTGCCATTTGCATGATTTCTTTATAATTTTGTTGCATATTCACTGGAGTTATTGGAATATTTTATATCCCTGGGCGGGAATTGTAACGCCATATGCTTATTACTGTCTGTGAGCTTCAGGGGAAAGATACCTGTGAGTCTATTTCCTATTTGCAGTAATGCACTGAATATGCTTCAGGTCATTTCTACAGTTAAAAACGATTAAAGTCATTAGTGAATCCGACACTACTTGCAATCTAACCTATTGACGTACCTACAGCCCTGGCTCCCAGCGTAGCAGCCGTGTGGGGAAACCGTCTGATCAGGTCCCAGGACAGGAGCCCAAAACATGGACCTTTCCTGGCAAAAACGGGACAGTTGCCAATTATCGAAGAAGTAGGGTCACAAAATATTTTTTTATTCGGATACGATTGAAGACTATGTTTGAGGGAAGCGGGAGAGACTGTTTATATGTTAGAGATAGGATGAGGCTAAGGAAAAGAGACTCGATAATGTGCTAGAGAATAGGATGCATATTGGTTTTCCAGCGCCACCACACACATTAGAATTTATTAGACTTGCGTACCGTGCCAGAGCCCTCTATCACACTGACTAGATTGCGATTTTGTAGACTGATTATTTATCATTTGTGAGCCTATTGGGTGCTGGGGGTGATTTTTTTCTTTTGAGCCGTGAAGCTCGGTAAGGTGTAAGAGACAAGATCTGTCTGGAAACCTGAAATCCCGATTATAATGCTATGATATTTAAATACAGCATTATGCTTACATGTGAAATGATTTATCATTTCTCGACCATTAGCCATTTTCACGTTTGTGTGTAACGTCAGTCTGTTCCATTTAATCAAATACATTTCTTTAATGTTTATTTATTTATTTATTTATAGAGTGTGGCGAAACCAGCTTCGCCACTGTGAACTGGAGAGGCCTGGTTGCTAGCCTCCTGCCCGCTGACTATGGCCCCTGGACATGCTGCACTTTAAAAACTATATTTGGGCATGTAATAATGTATATTGCTGCTACTGGCCCTTTAAAATCAGCGATGGACATTTTGGGACTACTGTCCCTTTAAGACTGTGAAGCATATTCTATTGTACTGCCTGTATATTGTATATGTATTCATGTGTTAAGTTTAACCTGGGTGATATGTATGCAGCATTCATCTGATTGTTCGCTAGAATCACTCCATTCATTATATTGAGTGAAACTACCGAACAACCAGACCACCCAGGAATAAGTGTGCCTCCAATTACCGTTTGCAACAATGTTGCAAACAGGTAATTGGCAATCCATGTAATGTATTCTTTGTCCTCTGGGTGGCCGCCATTCGGGAAACAAACACGTGGCGGCGGCCATCTTAAACTACCGAACAGCGGTGTTTTGCCGTCGAGTGTCTGGAACTGAAATCGGACACTTGACTAGGCAAACACCGCTGAGACCTCCATACTCCCAGAAATTCGTATGGAAACTACCGAATGACCAGCCGTTCGGTAGAAAGAACCCCACAAACAAGGGAATTCATTCAAACCCTCTCCAGGCTCTATAACACAGGCAATTCGTCTGTTTTCATTCCCTTGTTTGTGACCGACCGCAGGGCCAAAATGCATGGAACTGTTTTCGGATACTTTACCCATGCGGTCGGTCAAATCTTTGGAACCTCATATCTCCCGAACCATTCATCCGAATGACCTGATTCTTGGATATGTTGTCCCCCTGAATAAGGGCTATCAGGGGATACCTGTTTTGGAGGTGTAGCATGTGTATTTGGGGTACATCCAGGAATTGGGGAAAAGGGTGTACGGTATAATTATGTTAAGTGCTAATCTAAGGGGAGGAAATGTGTGGGAGGTACATCCATGTGATTGGTTAAATTCATCCTCCCCCTGGGAGTGTCCTGTATGTACTTGTTTGTAATAAAAGCCAGACTGGGTGTCCCAGTCTAGAGTTCTTGCTTAACCCTCAAAGCGATGTGTCGTCTCGGTCTTTGGGGGAATGGGATTGTATGCTGACTGCCAAGAGTGTAAGCCGATGTCTGCTTTTCTTGTTCAGCTGTTCCAGTGTTCGTGGGGTTCCAGTCGGGAGAATGGTGTCTGCAGTAGCTGCCTGTGCATCTGGAAAGGGGATTATCGCCTAAACTGGGTTTTATCCTCTTGTAAGTGAAACGGTCCGTTACAATTGGTGGCAGCGGCGGGATCGTTCCTACAACCAGAGGGACAGCTACAGACAACACTATTTCTGGATTACAAATTGAGGGCAACGCTAGTATCCGTACAGCGACCCTATCTACAAAGGAACTCAGAAAATGGAGGAGAAGTTGCAGGATAGATTGTACGGTTCCGTATTCCGGAGGTCTGGAGCAGTGTCAGAAGAGGACATGTTGATGTACAGAGAGACTGCCAGAGCCAGATTGTGGGACGAAGCCCTAGAGGAAGTACAGTATTCAAGAGGGGATCGGCGCCGCAGCAGAAGGCAGCGAATCCTGGCTCGAATGGCAGAGCGGATGCCCCTCCTGAGGAAAAAGACCGAAGAAGCGTGGGTGACTAGACTCGAGATCTTAGTATATGGAGAACTGGTGCTCGACGACGCATACCAGGCGATACAGTGGTACGCAGCTCAGTGTGTCCCCGAGATGGCAGAGTATGAGTTCCCAGAAGGCGGAGATTACGCTGGCCCTGGCCTATTTTGGGATAATATCGACGATGAGGACTTTGGGACAGCTACCGACTCTCGTTTTTGGGACCTGTGTTACGACCGAGAAGACATGCTGGGTCTCCCTAGCGCTATTGACCTCGAGGCAGACCTACGGTATTTGGTCACCCAGGAATGGAACCTGGAGTGGGATTACCTGCGACTCATCAATGAGGCCCGGGAAGAGACAACCGGCCCTCTTCCCCAACAGCAACCAGCGGGACCCGAGGTAGCGGACCTCCTAGACTGGTCCTGCGAGGATCCCCAGCGGCAGTGTGTATCCCAGGGAGCTGAAGGTGCCGTCCTTCCTCCCCAGCAGCAGATTGTATCCCAGGGAGATGAAGGTGTTGTCCTTCCTCCCCAGCGGCAGGCTGAGTTACAGGGGGCAGAGGTTGTTGTTCCTGCCCCCCAGCAGCAAAGTGATATGCCAGGAAGGCAGTGTGAAGTAAAGGGAGAGGAGAGCAGCGTCCTCCCTCCCCAGCGGCAGTGTGTGTCTCCAGGAGCTGATGGTGTCGTCTATCCTCCCCAGCGGCAGGCTGAGTTACAGGGGGCAGAGGTTGTTGTTCCTGCCCCCCAGCAGCAAAGTGATGTGCCAGGAAGGCAGTGTGAAGTGAAGGGAGAGGAGAGCAGCGTCCTCCCTCCCCAGCGGCAGTGTGTACCCCAGGGAGCTGAAGGTGCCGTCCTTCCTCCCCAGCGGCAGTGTGTCCTGCAGGGAGCAGAGACAGTCAGTCTCGCACCCCAACCGCAGGACAAGGGAATGAAAGGGGAAACAGCTGGTCTCCCTTTTCCCCAGCAGAGAGAGTGGCAGGGAGAGGAGCCTGCTAACCCCTCTCCCCAGCAGCAGTTCACCGTCCAGAGAGAGGAGCTTGTTATACCCTCTCTCCCACGGCAGCCTAACCCACCAAGGGGAGATGTTAAGCCCCACAACTGTGCAGATGGGACTGTAGTCTCTGCACTCACAGCACAAGGGATAGGGACGGTCGGTCCTGTTCCCCAGCCTCAGGGTGATGGATCCAAAGGGGAGACAGTCGGTCTCCCCCTCTGGCAGTCGAGCTGTGCACCTAAAGGGGAGACAGTCAGTCTCCAGCAACCAGGCGCCCACCAGACTACTCCCGTGGTAGTGCTGGCAACCGGACAGAGTACCGCTGGTCTCTGCCCCCTCAGCAACCCACCAAGGCAGCCTACCAGTCTCCCACCCAGCAGCGGTGAAACACCAGAACCTGGACAAAATTCTTCCTCACCCAGATGTAGTAACCGGTTAGTGTGGGTGGGCTGCTCTGTTATTTCTGTTTTGTGGGTGGGTTGCTGGACTAACCAGGGCACTGACCGGCAGAAAGTCAGGTACCCTGTTAGTCTAATTGGCAAAGGGGAGAAATGTGGCGAAACCAGCTTCGCCACTGTGAACTGGAGAGGCCTGGTTGCTAGCCTCCTGCCCGCTGACTATGGCCCCTGGACATGCTGCACTTTAAAAACTATATTTGGGCATGTAATAATGTATATTGCTGCTACTGGCCCTTTAAAATCAGCGATGGACATTTTGGGACTACTGTCCCTTTAAGACTGTGAAGCATATTCTATTGTACTGCCTGTATATTGTATATGTATTCATGTGTTAAGTTTAACCTGGGTGATATGTATGCAGCATTCATCTGATTGTTCGCTAGAATCACTCCATTCATTATATTGAGTGAAACTACCGAACAACCAGACCACCCAGGAATAAGTGTGCCTCCAATTACCGTTTGCAACATTGTTGCAAACAGGTAATTGGCAATCCATGTAATGTATGCTTTGTCCTCTGGGTGGCCGCCATTCGGGAAACAAACACGTGGCGGCGGCCATCTTAAACTACCGAACAGCGGTGTTTTGCCGTCGAGTGTCTGGAACTGAAATCGGACACTTGACTAGGCAAACACCGCTGAGACCTCCATACTCCCAGAAATTCGTATGGAAACTACCGAATGACCAGCCGTTCGGTAGAAAGAACCCCACAAACAAGGGAATTCATTCAAACCCTCTCCAGGCTCTATAACACAGGCAATTCGTCTGTTTTCATTCCCTTGTTTGTGACCGACCGCAGGGCCAAAATGCATGGAACTGTTTTCGGATACTTTACCCATGCGGTCGGTCAAATCTTTGGAACCTCATATCTCCCGAACCATTCATCCGAATGACCTGATTCTTGGATATGTTGTCCCCCTGAATAAGGGCTATCAGGGGATACCTGTTTTGGAGGTGTAGCATGTGTATTTGGGGTACATCCAGGAATTGGGGAAAAGGGTGTACGGTATAATTATGTTAAGTGCTAATCTAAGGGGAGGAAATGTGTGGGAGGTACATCCATGTGATTGGTTAAATTCATCCTCCCCCTGGGAGTGTCCTGTATGTACTTGTTTGTAATAAAAGCCAGACTGGGTGTGTGGCGAAACCAACCTCGCCACTGGGCCCTGGAGAAGCCTGTTTGCTAGCCTCTTACCTACTGACTATGGCCCCTGGGTTATTTGGGGCATATTGTACTGTATATTGCTGCTACTGGCCCTTTTAACAGCATCTATGGACATATTGGGACTTTTGGGACTACTGTCCCTTTAAGACTGTGAAGCATATTCAAGTGTACTGCCTGTAATATTATATATGTATTTATAGATGTGTTAAGTTTATCCTGGGTGATTTGTATGCAGCATTCTGATTGTTCGGTAGAATCACTCCATTCAGTATATTGAGTGAAACTACCGAACAACCAGACCACCCAGGAATGAGTGTGCCTCCAATTACCGTTTGCAACAATGTTGCAAACGGGTAATTGGCAATCATGTAATGTGTTCTGTGTCCTCTGGGTGGCCGCCATTCAGGAAACAAACACGTGGCGGCGGCCATCTTAAACTACCGAACAGCGGTGTTTTGCCGTCGAGTGTCTGGAACTGAAATCGGACACTTGACTAGGCAAACACCGCTGAGACCTCCATACTCCCAGAAATTCGTATGGAAACTACCGAATGACCAGCCGTTCGGTAGAAAGAACCCCACAAACAAGGGAATTCATTCAAACCCTCTCCAGGCTCTATAACACAGGCAATTCGTCTGTTTTCATTCCCTTGTTTGTGACCGACCGCAGGGCCAAAATGCATGGAACTGTTTTCGGATACTTTACCCATGCGGTCGGTCAAATCTTTGGAACCTCATATCTCCCGAACCATTCATCCGAATGACCTGATTCTTGGATATGTTGTCCCCCTGAATAAGGGCTATCAGGGGATACCTGTTTTGGAGGTGTAGCATGTGTATTTGGGGTACATCCAGGAATTGGGGAAAAGGGTGTACGGTATAATTATGTTAAGTGCTAATCTAAGGGGAGGAAATGTGTGGGAGGTACATCCATGTGATTGGTTAAATTCATCCTCCCCCTGGGAGTGTCCTGTATGTACTTGTTTGTAATAAAAGCCAGACTGGGTGTGTGGCGAAACCAACCTCGCCACTGGGCCCTGGAGAAGCCTGTTTGCTAGCCTCTTACCTACTGACTATGGCCCCTGGGTTATTTGGGGCATATTGTACTGTATATTGCTGCTACTGGCCCTTTTAACAGCATCTATGGACATATTGGGACTTTTGGGACTACTGTCCCTTTAAGACTGTGAAGCATATTCGAGTGTACTGCCTGTAATATTATATATGTATTTATAGATGTGTTAAGTGTATCCTGGGTGATTTGTATGCAACATTCATCTGATTGTTCGGTAGAATCACTCCATTCAGTATATTGAGTGAAACTACCGAACAACCAGACCACCCAGGAATGAGTGTGCCTCCAATTACCGTTTGCAACAATGTTGCAAACAGGTAATTGGCAATCAGTGCAGTGTGGTCTTTGTCCTCTGGGTGGCCGCCATTCGGGAAACAAACACGTGGCGGTGGCCATCTTAAACTACCGAACAGCGGTGTTTTGCCGTCGAGTGTCTGGAACTAAAATCGGACACTTGACTAGGCAAACACCGCTGAGACCTCCATACTTCCAGAAATTCGTATAAAAACTACCGAATGACCCGCCGTTCGGTAGAAAGAGCCCCATAAACAAGGGAATTCATTCAAACCCTCTCCAGGCTCTATAACACAGGCAATTCGCCTGTTTTCATTCCCTTGTTTGTGACCGACCGCAGGGCCAAAATGCATGGAACTGTTTTCGGATACTTTACCCATGCGGTCGGTCAAATCTTTGGAACCCCATATCTCACGAACCATTCATCCGAATTACCTGAATTTTTGATATGTTGTCCCCCTGAATAAGGGCTATCCAGCGATGCTGGATTTAAAGGTGTACCCCCGGGTTTTGGGGTACATCCAGAACTTGGCTGAAAAAGTGTACCGGATAATTGAGTTTAATGTTATCTGAGGGGAGGGGATGTGTGGGCTGAACCATGTATGTGATTGGTTATTTTATGCCTCCCCCTGGGTGTGGCCTGTATGTGGATTAGTGTAATAAAAGCCAGGCTGGATGAGCCAGTCCAGAGTTCCTGTTTTACCCTCAAAGTGATGTGTCGTCTCATTATTGGGGGAAGGATTTATTGTATGCTGTTCCAGTTGACTGCTAGGAGTACAAGCCTATTCGTATGGTTCCTATTCAATGGTCTACAGCATTCATACGCTTGGGAGAATTTAAAGGTTTCTCGGATTCGGTGATTATGGTGTCTGCCAGAGTGCTTGGAGTCCTCAGGAAGCACTAGGAGCATCCATTAACGGAGGTACCAAGTCGGGGTGCCAGGCGATCCGTTACAGGGTGTCCCAGTCTAGAGTTCTTGCTTAACCCTCAAAGCGATGTGTCGTCTCGGTCTTTGGGGGAATGGGATTGTATGCTGACTGCCAAGAGTGTAAGCCGATGTCTGCTTTTCTTGTTCAGCTGTTCCAGTGTTCGTGGGGTTCCAGTCGGGAGAATGGTGTCTGCAGTAGCTGCCTGTGCATCTGGAAAGGGGATTATCGCCTAAACTGGGTTTTATCCTCTTGTAAGTGAAACGGTCCGTTACATAGAGTTTCAGCAGAAAGATGACACAGAAATGTCGGTTTGTGGAATGGTTACTGAATACTGCTCCCTATTTAATCCACGTGGTGTGTACTTTTCTGTATCTTTGTTTATAACATTATATCATTATTTGCCAAACTCTGGCTATATGTCATTCTATTGATAGATTGTCAAAATGTGTTTAAATTATAGCTGTATGGCTAGCAGAGCGATAACTGCCTTTCCAGGTTCTGTTTGATGGCTGAGCTCAGCCATCAGTAAAGTTTCCATTTCACAATTTCCTTTAGAGACACCTACGTAAACTACAAACTTCAGAGAAGCACCATGACCACTTCAGTGATTTGTAGTGGTCATGGTGCCTGGGCAACATTTCACTGTGAAACGCTGCACATGCCAAGTTTAATCTCTTGGCCGCCTGAGGTGTAACGCTACTTCCAGCAGCGCCAGGGGCGTCATTAGGCAGCTCCGAACTTGTGATCGCCACTTCTGAGAGCGATCAGCCAATGGATGGCAACTGGAGCGGCTTCTGGATTGTGCAGCTCTGCAGAAGCTGAAAGCGTGTCACCCAGGAGGAGAGGGCGTAGGAACCGGGGGGGGTGGGGAGGACGCATCCCCCCCAGCAAATCATGCGAGGGGGGACAGGTTATGGAGAAATCCCCCCCAGCTCTGCCGGCCCCCCTCATGCTGCAGCTGCCCGAGCGCTCTGTAGAGAGCCTCAGGCGGCTGCAGCTTTGCCTGGGCTGGTGCGTCCATGAGGGCGCACCGCCCGGGCGCAGCCAGAGGAGAGGGGCTGACAGGAGCTAAGCGCTCAGCGCTCCCTCCAGTCACTCCCTCACTGTAGCGTGGCCGAGCTCTGTATGGTCCGCGGGTACAGGAAGCATCTGTCTCCTGTACCCGGCCGGACTAACAGGAAGTGCACACTGAGTGTACACTTCCTTTTAGTCCGGCCGGGTACAGGAAACAAAATCTCCCTGTACCCGCGGATCATACAGAGCTCGGCCACGCTACAACACAGGTAGGGGAGGGGGGAGGAAGAGAATGACAAGGGAGGGAGGGTGGGGGAGAAAAAAGAGAGTGACAAGGGAGGGAGGGAGGGGGAGAAAGAGTGACAAGGGAGGGAGGGGGAGAAAGAGTGACAAGGGAGGGAGGGGGAGAAAGAGTGACAAGGGAGGGAGGGAGGGGGAGAAAGAGAGTGACAAGGGAGGGAGGGGGAGAGAGAGTGACAAGGGAGGGAGGGAGGGGGAGAAAGAGAGTGACAAGGGAGGGAGGGAGGGGGAGAAAGAGAGTGACAAGGGAGGGAGGGGGAGAAAGAGAGTGACAAGGGAGGGAGGGAGGGGGAGAAAGAGAGTGACAAGGGGGACGGAGGGGGAGAAAGAGAGTGACAAGGGAGGGGGAGAAAGAAAGTGACAAGGGAGGGAGGGAGGGGGAGAAAGAGAGTGACAAGGGAATGGGGGAGGGGGAGAAAGAGAGTGACAAGGGAGGGAGAGAGATTGACATCCATCACACACACACACACACACATACAGGGGCGTATTAGCCGCGAGGCAAACAAGGCGAGCGGGGGAAGGGTGGGGGTGGTGCGGGCGGGGGGAAGGGTTGGATGGGGGTGGGCAGCACAAAACCAGGATACACCACTGCACACACACACACAATCATGCAACCCTTACACACACAGAAACACACAATGCACCCCGTACACACACACACACACACAATCACACAATCATGCAACCCTTACACACACAGAAACACACAATGCATTCCTTACACACACTCAATGCACCCCTTACAGACGCACACACTCAGGGCCGTCTTTAGCGCGGGGCAAACGGGGCAGCTGCCCCGGGCCCAGTTGTTCCTGGGGGGCCCCAGAGCAGCTGCCCCGTGGGCCCCGCGATTTGAGCAGCCCCCATGTACCCGGCGGTGCGGCTGCACAGAGCCGCACCATTCCGCCAACTAAGGATCCCCCCTGGGTGGCCCATGCACTAAGGGCCACCCGGTAAGCATGTGTGAGCAGGGGCCCGGTCGGGCGATGTGACGCTTAAACAGCGCGACCGGGCCCCTTCCTGTACCGGCTGGGAGGAAGTGAGTGCCGCGCGTCACTTCCTCCCACCGGAGATAATAGCCGCGCGGGAGGAGAAAGGCAGGAGGAGGGGAGTTCCAGAGTAGAACTCCCATCTGCCTCAGCCTGCCACTGGACCCCAGGGAAACCACCCTCCAGGAAAAGGTAAGAACCTGGAGGGTGGCTAAATGTGTGTGTGTCAGTAGTATGTCTGCGTGTGTCAGTATGTTTGTGTGTGTCAGTATGTCTGTGTATGTCAGTATGTCTGTGTGTGTATGTCAGTGTCTGTGTGTGTATGTCAGTGTCTGTGTGTGTATGTCAGTATGTCTGTGTGTGTATCTCAGTATGTCTGTGTGTGTCAGTATGTCTGTGTGTATGTCAGTATGTCTGTATGTGTATGTCAGTATTACTGTGTGTGTATGTCAGTGTATGTGTGTGTGTCAGTATGTTTGTGTGTGTCAGTATGTCTGTGTGTGTATGTCAGTATGTCTGTGTGTGTATGTCAGTATGTCTGTGTGTGTATGCCGGTATGTCTGTGTGTGTGTCAGTATGTCTGTGTGTATGTCAGTATGTCTTTGTGTGTATGTCAGTATGTCTGTGTGTGTGTATGTGTGTGTGTCAGTATGTCTGTGTGTGTATGTCAGTATGTCTGTGTGTGTATGTCATTGTCTGTGTGTGTATGTCAGTATGTCTGTGTGTGTATGCCGGTATGTCTGTGTGTGTGTCAGTATGTCTGTGTGTGTCAGTATGTCTGTGTGTGTGTCAGTATGTCTGTGTGTATGTCAGTATGTCTTTGTGTTTATGCCAGTATGTCTGTGTGTGTGTGTGTGTCAGTATTTTTATGAGTATGTCAGTATGTCTGTGTGTTGTCTGTATGTTTGTGTGTGTGTATGTCAGTATGTCTGTGTGTGTATGTCAGTATGTCTGTGTGTGTATGTCAGTATGTCTGTGTGTGTATGTCAGTATGTCTGTGTGTGTATGTCAGTATGTCTGTGTGTGTGTCAGTATGTCTGTGTGTATGTCAGTATGTCTTTGTGTGTATGTCAGTATGTCTGTGTGTGTATGTCAGTATGTCTGTGTGTGTATGTCAGTGTATGTGTGTGTGTCAGTATGTTTGTGTGTCAGTATGTCTGTGTGTGTATGTCAGTATGTCTGTGTGTGTATGTCATTGTCTGTGTGTGTATGTCAGTATGTCTGTGTGTGTATGCCGGTATGTCTGTGTGTGTGTCAGTATGTTTGTGTGTGTCAGTATGTGTGTGTGTCAGTATGTCTGTGTGTATGTCAGTATGTCTTTGTGTTTATGCCAGTATGTCTGTGTGTGTGTGTGTCAGTATTTTTGTGAGTATGTCAGTATGTCTGTGTGTTCTCAGTATGTTTGTGTGTGTGTATGTCAGTATGTTTGTGTGTGTATGTCAGTATGTTTGTGTGTGTGTATGTCAGTATGTCAGTGTGTGTGTCAGTATGTTTGTGTGTGTGTATGTCAGTGTGTGTGTGTGTGTGTGTGTGTCAGCATGCCTGTCGGTGTGTATGTTAGTATGCCTGTGTGTGTCAGTATCCCTGTGTGTGTGTCAGAATGTCTGTCTGTGTGTGTCAATACATCTGTCTGTGTGTGTTTCAGTATATCTGTCAGTGTATGTGTATGTCAGTATGTCTGAATGTATATAAGTATATATTTGTGTGTCAGTGTATGTGTGTCAGTATGTATCTGCGAATGTTTTAATATATCTGTAACGGAGCTCCGTGTACCCCGACCGAGTACCCTCCGTTGATGGATGCTCCTAGCGCTCTCAGAGGACTCCAAGCACTGCAGACGACACCACAACCACCGCAGGCTCCACAACCGCCGTAGCTTAACTGGAGCCGCGCCGTCTTCCGTCCACCCTGGAATGAACCTTCAGCATTCAGGAACGTGTGGGGAAGATCTCTCCTCCTGGAGAGCGTATCTGGAACAAGCTCTTAAAAGAGCTAAGTGATTAAGAGCTCAGGGGAATATGCAGAGCATAGCAATCCCCAGTGTGATATAGCAGTTCCCTCCAATAACGAGACAAGGCTACGTATTGAGGGTCAGAAGAGGTCTGAGGTCTGGAACACCCAGCCTGGCTTTTATTAGGATAAGGTACACACAGGACACTCCCAGGGGGAGGATGAAATTAACCAATAACAGCATAGTACAGCCCACACATTCCCTCCCCTCAGATAAACAGTTAAACCAATTATTACATACAATAAAAATACAGTTTTTACACACACACTGTAACTTTAAAACCATACATCCAATTTCAATAAAAGTTGCATATTCAGACTCAGCATACATCAAACATAAACACTTCCAAAAATCAGCCAAATCCCTCCAGTGGATCAAAAGTTAGCTGGAAGTCCTTTATGACCGACCGCAAGCACAATTTCCTGCCCAAAACAGTTCCATAGATTTGGGCTGTGCGGCCGGTCAATTTCATGCCGAAAAACGACTAAGTCCCATTTCGAACGGGACTTAGTCTCTGGAGCTGCAAGTTCCGTATGGGAGAAGGTAAGGGCCAGCGGTGTTCGGCAGAATGTGTAGCCGATTTTAGTTCCACAGAATCTTTAACATACACCGCTGACCGCATTCGAGGAAACCAAGATGGCCGCCGCCACGTGCAATTGACCGGCAGTAACCTCACAGCCTGGGAGGTAAATTGCCTGCACACTTTAACTTCTGGGTGGTCCGCCTGTGTGGTACTTGGTTCAGTAAGCCCTATTTACTGAACCAAGTGGGGGAAAGCCAGGGGCAAGTTATTTTACCGGTCTGGGGACATAGTCTTAAAGGGGCATTGTTCAGCAAAGTCACAATATGTCCCCAGACGGTTCTTAAAGGGCCATACACACCCAATAAATGTTAATAAGTTTTCAGGGGCACAATATTCCAGGGGCCATAGTCATGAGGCAGGAGGCTGGCAAACATGCTTCTCCACAATCCAGGGAAGCAGGGCAATTTCTCATTTAAAGGGCCAGTTACAAATAGCGATTTGTAACAATATCTGTCTGTGTGTGTGTGTGTGTATGTGTCAGAAGGTCTGTCAGTGTGATTGGGGGTTGGGCGTAATTAGGGGGGGAGGGGCAGGGCCTAGGGGGCCCAAGAAAATGCTTTGCCCAGGGTCCTATTCATATTATAGACGGCCCTGCACACACTGCACCCCGTACATACACAGAAACACACCTCGGAGCCCTTACACATACAAACACAGATTCACACAATGCATTCCTTACACACATCTCAGGACATCCCCTACACACTCTACCCCCTGTGAACAAACTCATTGGTGGAACATGAAGGTGGACCCTGGGACCCAAACCTTGAGCTGTGTAAAGGGCCCCCCAAAAATGGAGCTGCTTCCCGTTCTCCCAGAACATTGATTTTTGTGACCACAGTTACAAACAGCCTCCAGAGAGCCTGTTCTACACCAGACCAGTGGAGCCAGACTGCAGCTAGAGCCCATCATCATCCTCATCTGGTTGTAAGTAGGAAATCTAGCATATTATTCGTGGCACTAATCTCTAATTTACCTCACATTAAAGAAACACTATAGTCCCCAGAACCACTGCAGCTTAATGTAGTGGTTCTGGTGTCTATAGCCTGTCCCTGCAGGCCTTTTAATGTAAACACGGCGGCACTCCAGCACTGGCGTTAGTTAACATGGCAGAAAAATTATTGGAAAGGGTTAGGGGGGCTACTAATAAGGATAGGGGAGAGGGGTAGGTAGAAAAATAATTGGAAGGGTTTAGGGGGGCTACTAATATGGATGGGAGGAGGGGGGAGGTAGAAAAATTATTGGAAGGGGTTAGGGGGGCTACTAATAAGGATAGGGGGAGAGGGGTAGGTAGAAAAATAATTGGAAGGGTTTAGGGGGGCTACTAATAAGGATAGGGGGAGGGGGGAGGTAGAAAAATTATTGGAAGGGGTTAGGGGAGTACTAATATGAATGGAAGGGGTAGGGTGGGTTCTAATATGCATGGAAGGGGTTAGGGGGGTACTAATACACATGGAAGGGGTTAGGGGGGTACTAATATGCATGGAAGGGGTAGGGGGTTAATATGCATGGAAGGGGTAGGTGGGGTTCTTTTGTGCATGGAAGGGGTAGGGGTGGTTCTAATATTCATGGGAGGGGTAGGGGTGGTTCTAATCAGGAGGATCCCGGCGCTGTATCCGGGTAAGTAAAACCCCTTCCCTGTAGTGACCCTTTAATGTTATTATTTAATCATTTATATAGCGACTGCAAATTCCGTAGTGCTGTACAATGGGATAAACAACTCCTAGTTTACGGAATAAGAATATACCTGGCGAGTAAAAATGCTATCCCCCCCAGATTTTTGGGGGTTCCTACGCCCATGCCTCGGAGCCCGGCATGAACCCAGGTAAGAGGACAAACTATTACTAAACAGTTTCATAACCATTAGAGCGAGCTGTGGTGGTTATGGTGCTTGGAGTAGCCCTTTAAATATGGATGACTAATAAAGCAAAACAAAACATGATATAGCCAGATTTAACAAATAATTTTATTATACGAAAAACAGAAATATCGAAGGTCTGCTTTAATGTTGGCAAACTTATTGATGCGCATCACATAATTAAAACATACGTTTGGAAAGGGAAAAATAACCCACAAGAATTTATATATACTATGGATTAGGCCAGATTATCATCAATAATTATTGCTAATATAAATGTTGTTTCTGTACACATTTTAGAAATATTATTTATCATAAAAATATTATGCATCTCTTAATTGTTTAAAGGGGAACCTCAGGGGACATATTTTCTTAAACATTAAAATCATCTACAATATGTGTTATCCTTTTTAAATAATTCTCCATTTCATCTTAAATGTAAATTCAAGTTTTAGTTAATGACATCATAATCCAGTTCAGACAAGGCACAACCAGGGCACACAATGCAAATTAAGAGGAGAAATAAATACATTGTTTCTTTTCTCTTCTTTGCTTTCCGCTTTCTCTATGCTGACTGCCAGGTGTAAAGGGCGGAGCTTATAAAAATGACTGACAGGGAGCTAAGATGGAGGCGGCTCTCTCTATACTGACTGCCAGGAGTAATGGGCAGAGCTTATAACAATGATTGACAGGGAGCCAAGATGGAGGTGGCTCTCTCTATACTGACTGCCAGGTGTAAAGGGCGGAGCTTATAACAATGACTGACAGAGAGCTAAGATGGAGGTGGCTCTCTCTATACTGACTGCCAGGTGTAATGGGCGGAGCTTATAACAATGATTGACAGGGAGCTAAGATGGAGGTGGCTCTCTCTATGCTGACTGCCAGGTGTAAAGGGCGGAGCTTATAAAAATGATTGACATGGAGCTAAGATGGAGGCACCTATTTGCAGGTGATAGAGGGATGTATCATTACATTTTATTTCTTTGTAAATACATATTTGTGACGTACAGGTGGTAAGCAAAGAATATTAGAGATCTTGAGAAGTGACACTCCCCCCTTAAATGAATTGTTAGGAGTAGTTTATATTTCAAATAAAGGCCCTGTGTTCAGTATTTGTGTTTTGAAGAATGCATTTAATAAATATATAAAACAATAGTTAATGTTAGGATTAAAATGGTATTTAAAACACATGTTTATATTTCTTGTAAAATATATTTACAACATTTTAACCAATATTATAAATCGTTCTAAGATTTTACAATGTTAATACTTCTAACAAAGTAATAAAGCTAAAGATTTTATAAATTAAATGGGCAATACCTCTAAATATGAATCATTTAATAAAAGCTCCATGGTGCTGGATTGGTGATTCATCGTAGCTTTTATCAAATAACACATTTAAGTACATTAACTATATATATATCATATATATGTACACATAGGTCTATACAGATATATACAGCATATAAAAGCACAGCACATGATATATACACATATATACATCAATCTGTAAACAAAAACATTGTCATCATCACCGTCTTCCTGAGAAAAAAAATACAGACACCAAGTTGGATAATTTTATTTACAAAACAAAAGCTTTAAATTAATTTCGGGACGTTACAAACTTATTCTGTTGTCCATCGTTCCAGCACAGTAAATATTATTTGCCCTGTACCCCAACTCGTGCCTAATCGACCAAATTAACATTGTCCATATATTGCTTTGGGTCACAGAAAAATGAGTTTCAGTTAACGGAGGCGGGTTGAAAAGGAAGGTGAAAAATGTCCAGTTAGAAAAAGTTATTGTATCACAGATTCTGCAGGTTATTTGTAGATTCACAGTTTGGTGAATAAACCACAAAGTATAGGTAGTAGCCGGAAAGTTTGTTTTAAAACGAATCTCTCGTAAAAAGTTTAGCAGTTTTCAAGATATTTTTTATTCTATATATATTGTAAGCGGTTAGGTATTACTGGGGGTCCGTCTTATTTATTCCTTGTGATCCCATTTGTCGTGTTCTGAATATTTAAATTTTGCATTTTCAAAAAAAAGAATCTAGATGGAATTTAACCCTCTACGTGCTATCTCTGTATATAATTATACTGGGCTCGTTTTGTTTGCTACAGGAAAGATTTGTTTTTTGTTTTTTTTTCTTTGAATATCTCGCCTGCAATGACTGGTAATAAACGAATCTGCGTCGCCCCATGTTCCTGTGTCTCTGCATTGTACAACAAGACAGTTTATTCACAAAGCGGAAAACCAAACTGCTAAATCAAAGACAAAAAATTAAACTGGAAAAAGACTTTTAGTGCAATCTTGGATATTTTACCCTGAATTTGTCAACTCCGTTTTCAGATTAACTTGATTTACAGTTTAGTGAATAAACCCCTTAGCCATTTAACTCCCATCCCTAGGTCCCCTAACGCTACCCCCACAACCCAACCCAACCATAGCAGCGTGGATTTAAATGGCGAAATTCAACAATCTTTTTAAAGACACTGCGTCCTTACGAACAAAGATTCATTAAAAATGGTCTCTATTGAATGGGAGCATTTAGAAGGCCCCATTTCAGCATCTGTGTTTTAAATGTATTCCCCTTGTCATTTGAAAAATACCATTAGATGTATCTATTTTATGCCAATTAAGATTGATTTAGAGCGATAGAGATTTGGTATTTTATACAGTTTTATTAAATTAATGTTTGTTACGCAGTTTGTGCTAAAATCGTATTCTTTCAGCCGAGCAATGGCCATAAAAACGACACATGCAGTACCTTCAATCTATCAATCAATCAGTCAATCAATCAGTCAATCAGAATGGTGATATGAAGCTCCAACACACAAATCCTTGCGGCCCGGGGCCCGCTCCCCTGATAGTCAAACCCTGATACACAATATTTTCTCTTATTCAATAAATTCCTGTACTGGACAACAGATAAGATTTAAACGGCAATAATGAGCCTCTGGGAATATAAGTTTTATGAAATCGTATAGCTATATTGCTCTAAATTAGATTTTTGCAATTAAGTCTGTGCTTAAAAATAAACACGGTAATAAAATTGGCAGTTTTAAAACGAAATTCACGTTATTAGCACGACAGACATATATTGTAAGGGCACATGGGTCACTTAAAAACTGCTAAACTATTTAAAACCATTTACAACTTAGAGACAATTTTCAAAGTGCTATTAATTAATGCAAGTATTGTTCAGGTGACAAGTCCATCTTAATAACTCTAACTTTTCTCAATAGCAGTTTTCTCAATAAATCCA
Source organism: Pelobates fuscus (assembly GCF_036172605.1). Taxonomy (NCBI): domain Eukaryota; kingdom Metazoa; phylum Chordata; class Amphibia; order Anura; family Pelobatidae; genus Pelobates; species Pelobates fuscus. The sequence continues at coordinate 8,438,222 of NC_086325.1, forward strand.
AAAAAATACTTTTCATATAATCACGTTCTGAGACATATTAAACATATACCAACAAAAATAATGTTTTTTTGATCTTTGATGACATTGAAAAGAAAATGATATTTAAACTCTTTACTCCATGAAATGGGCTGCGTGTGATCGATAGAATCTGTATCTATACAATGGGCTGCGTGTATGATCGATAGAATCTGTATCTATGAAATGGGCTGCGTGTGTGATCGATAGAATCTGTATCTATAAAATGGGCTGTGTGTGTGATCGATAGAATCTGTATCTATACAATGGGCTGCGTGTATGATCGATAGAATCTGTATCTATAAAATGGGCTGTGTGTGTGATCGATAGAATTTGTATCTATACAATAGGCTGCGTGTATGATCGATAGAATCTGTATCTATAAAATGGGCTGTGTGTGTGATCGATAGAATCTGTATCTATACAATGGGCTGCGTGTATGATCGATAGAATCTGTATCTATACAATGGGCTGTGTGTGTGATCGATAGAATCTGTATTTATACAATGGGCTGTGTGTATGATCGATAGAATCTGTATCTATAAAATGGGCTGCGTGTATGATCGATAGAATCTGTATCTATACAATGGGCTGTGTGTGTGATCGATAGAATCTGTATCTATACAATGGGCTGTGTGTATGATCGATAGAATTTGTATCTATACAATGGGCTGTGTGTATGATCGATAGAATCTGTATCTATAAAATGGGCTGTGTGTATGATCGATAGAATTTGTATCTATAAAATGGGCTGTGTGTATGATCGATAGAATCTGTATCTATACAATGGGCTGTGTATGATCGATAGAATCTGTATCTATAAAATGGGCTGCGTGTATGATCGATAGAATCTGTATCTATAAAATGGGCTGCGTGTATGATCGATAGAATCTGTATCTATAAAATGGGCTGCGTGTATGATCGATAGAATTTGTATCTATACAATGGGCTGCGTGTATGATCGATAGAATCTGTATCTATAAAATGGGCTGTGTGTATGATCGATAGAATCTGTATCTATACAATGGGCTGTGTATGATCGATAGAATCTGTATCTATAAAATGGGCTGTGTGTATGATCGATAGAATCTGTATCTATACAATGGGCTGTGTATGATCGATAGAATCTGTATCTATAAAATGGGCTGTGTGTATGATCGATAGAATCTATCTATACAATGGGCTGCGTGTGATCGATAGAATTTGTATCTATAAAATGGGCTGTGTGTGATCGATAGAATCTGTATCTATAAAATGGGCTGTGTATGATTGATAGAATCTGTATCTATAAAATGGGCTGCGTGTGTGATCGATAGAATCTGTATCTATACAATGGGCTGTGTATGATCGATAGAATCTGTATCTATACAATGAGCTGTGTGTCTGTATCTATACAATGGGCTGTGTGTGTGATCGATAGAATCTGTATCTATAAAATGGGCTGCGTGTATGATCGATAGAATCTGTATCTATACAATGGGCTGTGTATGATCGATAGAATCTGTATCTATACAATGGGCTGTGTGTATGATCGATAGAATCTGTATCTATAAAATGGGCTGTGTGTATGATCGATAGAATCTGTATCTATAAAATGGGCTGTGTGTATGATCGATAGAATCTGTATCTATACAATGGGCTGTGTATGATCGATAGAATCTGTATCTATACAATGGGCTGTGTATGATCGATAGAATCTGTATCTATAAAATGGGCTGCGTGTGTGATCGATAGAATCTGTATCTATAAAATGGGCTGCGTGTATGATCGATAGAATCTGTATCTGTAAAATGGGCTGTGTGTATGATCGATAGAATCTGTATCTATAAAATGGGCTGCGTGTATGATCGATAGAATCTGTATCTATACAATGGGCTGCGTGTATGATCGATAGAATCTGTATCTATAAAATGGGCTCTGTGTATGATCGATAGAATCTGTATCTATACAATGGGCTGTGTGTATGATCGATAGAATCTGTATCTATACAATGGGCTGTGTGTATGATCGATAGAATTTGTATCTATACAATGGGCTGCGTGTATGATCGATAGAATCTGTATCTATAAAATGGGCTGCATGTATGATCGATGGAATCTGTATCTATAAAATGGGCTCTGTGTATGATCGATAGAATCTGTATCTATACAATGGGCTGCGTGTATGATCGATAGAATCTGTATCTATAAAATGGGCTGTGTGTATGATCGATAGAATCTGTATCTATACAATGGGCTGTGTGTATGATCGATAGAATTTGTATCTATACAATGGGCTGCGGGTATGATCGATAGAATCTGTATCTATAAAATGGGCTGTGTGTGTGATCGATAGAATCTGTATCTATACAATGGGCTGTGTGTGTGATCGATAGAATCTGTATCTATAAAATGGGCTGTGTGTATGATCGATAGAATCTGTATCTATAAAATGGGCTGTGTGTGTGATCGATAGACTTTGTATCTATAAAATGGGCTGTGTGTATGATCGATAGAATCTGTATCTATAAAATGTGCTGTGTGTATGATCGATAGAATCTGTATCTATAAAATGGGCTGTGTGTATGATCGATATAATTTGTATTTATAAAATGGGCTGCGTGTATGATCGATAGAATCTGTATCTATAAAATGGGCTGTGTGTGTGATCGATAGAATTTGTATCTATAAAATGGGCTGTGTGTATGATTGATAGAATCTGTATCTATAAAATGGTCTGTGTGTATGATTGATAGAATCTGTATCTATACAATGGGCTGCGTGTATGATCGATAGAATCTGTATCTATAAAATGGGCTGTGTGTATGATTGATAGAATCTGTATCTATAAAATGGGCTGTGTGTATGATCGATATAATTTGTATTTATACAATGGGCTGTGTGTGTGATCGATAGAATCTGTATCTATAAAATGTGCTGTGTGTATGATCGATAGAATCTGTATCTATAAAATGGGCTGTGTGTATGATCGATATAATTTATATTTATACAATGGGCTGTGTGTGTGATCGATAGAATCTGTATCTATAAAATGGGCTGTGTGTGTGATCGATAGAATTTGTATCTATAAAATGTGCTGTGTGTATGATCGATAGAATCTGTATCTATAAAATGGGCTGTGTGTATGATCGATATAATTTATATTTATACAATGGGCTGTGTGTGTGATCGATAGAATCTGTATCTATAAAATGGGCTGTGTGTGTGATCGATAGAATTTGTATCTATAAAATGGGCTGTGTGTATGATCGATAGAATCTGTATCTATAAAATGGTCTGTGTGTATGATTGATAGAATCTGTATCTATACAATGGGCTGTGTGTGTGATCGATAGAATCTGTATCTATAAAATGGGCTGTGTGTATGATTGATAGAATCTGTATCTATAAAATGGGCTGTGTGTATGATTGATAGAATCTGTATCTATAAAATGGGCTGTGTGTATGATTGATAGAATCTGTATCTATAAAATGGGCTGTGTATCTGTTAGATTAGATGTCTACGTACCCATTTAACTCAGCTCCCTATGAATGTATATAAATACAGCAAAATAAGACATACCGGTAACTTAAAACAACTTAGACCATTTCACTAAAATGTCGGTTACTGTTTTTGCGCTTGTTTATTGGTCACTGGTCACTACTGGTGACTAAAAATGAATTGTGATGTATCGAAAACTGAATAGTACCATTTCAGCTAAATCGAAATCCAATTCACATTTTTTTCAGACCCAACAGTTTTTGTATAACTTTTGAAATTTAGATATCAGTCTACCATAAATAAATAAACCCTTTAAATGCCTTGCAGATAAATCTGCCATCATAATAATTGGTAAATCTCCACATTGAGAGAGAGATGGTTTCTGCCCTTTATATTTTTATTAATTCATTATTTCTTTAAGAAGCTGATTTTTGGGATAATGATACCGCAATCCATAGTAGTACTGAAAAGAACCTATTTTTTCCATTTACAGTAAGGGAGTGGATGCTAGCAGTGCAGCAATACACCGAGGGTGTAGCAGTGATACACAGAGCGGAGAGCAGAGGGTGTAGTAGTGATACACAGAGCGGAGAGCAGAGGGTGCAGTAGTTTTGGGGCTCTGAGGGTCACTCATTACCTTGCGCTCTTGTCCTCTCATTTAAACTATAAAACAGAGACACCTCTCTCCAGTCTAATAAATGCTATGACGTCATATATAATCTAACTGCTGACTGATTCTAAGGCCGATCAAGCTGCCTCTCTAGACGAAATCACAGCCATCCTTCCGGTGGAGAAACTGGGACATGCTGGGTCCCACAAACATGCCTCATCCATGGGGCCAGGTATCATTTAGTTTCACCTCTAGTGACTGAATGAGGCCAATGATTAGCTGGAGAAGCAATCAGTGAGGAACCAACGCATTTAACCGTGGTGAGTCCCAATTCGTTTCACTGTAGAGAAATCTAACCGGGCTCTGGTATCATTCAATGCGGCCATTGCTGTAAATGGGTTGACTAGGTGGTACTCAGTACTTTCATGCGTTGCATCATTTTATGTTGTGTGATAGAATCAGCACCTTTTTCCTTTACCCAGATAAGCTAAAACTACCCTGATGGATGGACGGGCCGCATTATCCTATAACCTCCTTCATTCCTTTCCGATCTCGCTGGCTACATCTCTGCACCTTCATCTCTGTCAGCTGGATATAGCGAAGGACATTGGTATCTGCAAAAGACAAAGAGACAGTTCTTAGAATTTAGTGACCCAAGGTCCCGGGACGAGAGGAGGTCCAATATTCAGCATGACTGTAACAATATAGCATGCATTCTCATTCATACACAAGTCTAACAGTTATACCCAATAAAATAAAAAACTTCCTGCATCCCAACAATTGGCTGGCGGAATGCGTTAAGAAGCTCAAGGGGGCGATTGTCATTTACGGCCATTTTTCATTCTGTGTTACTGGCTCATCTATTGTAAAACAACAGGACGTCAGTACTTCTCCACCTCTCTCGCGCCATGTGGGTATGATGTCACAAATTACTAGTCCTGGAGCCATTTCATAATAGAAGAATGGAGATTGGAGTCCAAACATCGAGGTACTCTCACACACCGGACCAGGAGAGACTGAACTCTTTATACACATTTATCATCATCACAATGACTATACCTGAGCCAGCCATACTGTATGGGGCATAGTGTCCACTGATAATGACATTTATACCCAAACAGGAAATTGCAGTGTCAACATTTCCAAGCTGTCCCAGTAAATTGGAGAGATATTTTAACAATGCATTTTTTGTTATATACATTTGGTGGGATTTTCCCAGAATGCACCAGGATTTCCCTCTCCTATTACCTGGTCATTGTGTTTCTTTTCTAAGTGTTTATTAACTGGTGCAGGACACAAAGGATCCGCTTAGAACAAACATAATACTTAGGGCATTATTTGGGGGGTTGAGAGGGTGGGGACAGTGAGTAAAATACTCGTAAAAAAATAGGATAAGATGGGAGATTTGGAATTTTTAAGCTGCGCATGTTCTATTCTTTTCAACACTTTATATACATATGCAATGAAACATATATGCTAATTATTTAAAGGGACACTATAGTCATCAGAAGAAACACAGCGTAATGTATTCGTTCTGGTGAGTTTAATCAGTCCCTTCAGACTTTTCGTCTGTAAACACTGTCTTTTTTCAGAGAAAATTCAGTGTTTACATTACAGCCTAGGGATACCTCCACTGGCCACTCCTCAGATGGCTGCTAGAGGTGCTTCCTGGGGCAGTGCTGCACAGTGTGACTGACATTCCGTGTCTCCACCCTCTGCAGGCAGACACTGAACGTTCCTCATTGAGATGGATTGATTCAATGTATCTCTATGAGGAGATGCTGATTGGCCAGGGCTGTGTTTGGCTTGTGCTGGCTCTGCCCCTGATCTGCCTTCTTGACAAGCTCAGCCAATCCTATGTGGAAGAATTGCGATTGGCTCAGAAAATCACTTCTTAAGATGTTAGCCAATCTGGCAGATCTGGGGCAAAGACAGCAGCTGCAGACTGGAATAAAAGTAAATGTTTACTATATTTAGGGAGGCAAGGGGTAGTGGTGGTGGTGGTGGTGTTGGGGTGAGGGTTGAGGGGGGTTACATTGAGGTGTTAGCACTATAGTGTCAGGAATACATGTTTGTGTTCCTGATCATATAGTGTTCCTTTAAATAGTATTTATTGTGATTTAACAATATTCTATTTACTGCATTGTGCATTTACTGCATTGTGTTTAGATTACAGACCCAGTCTGTTGCATTGTACGGGCCCCAAGTTTATTTTATGTCAGGCTACTGATGGGTCCTAATTCACAAACGGCAAGACCCATTAAAGGAATGGTAACAACACGAAGCAGTTATTCAGAATATTTTTAATTAAGGAAACAAATGTACAACCAGTCTGCTAATTTTCTGCGCTAAGTGGGAATAAACCAATATGTTTTGATGTGATTTTTGCAGTATATGTTAACCCTTTCACTGCAGATGTCTGTGGACCACAATTCTCATGATGGCGTTTAACATCTATTATATAGTATGCGAACCAACCTCCCAACATTTCACATGGACAAAGGGGGACACTTTAATTTTAGGGGTGTAAGTGGGGTCAGGGGCTGTGCTAAAAATTTTAGGTGACTTAATAATTACAACTGAAATATAATTTAGAAGAACAATGTATCTTATTTACACAGACTGATTTCTAAACACATTTATTGTAGTTTAAAGACACATTACTGGGAGTATTATTGCTGTGGAGCTCTGTTATACACTCAGACACATTACTGGGAGTATTATCGCTGTGGAGCTCTGTTATACACTCAGACACATTACTGGGAGTATTATTGCTGTGGAGCTCTGTTATACACTCAGACACATTACTGGGAGTATTATTACTGTGGAGCTCTGTTATACATTCAGACACATTACTGGGAGTATTATTACTGTGAAGCTCTGTTATACACTCACATTACTGGGAGTATTATTACTGTGGAGCACTGTTATACACTCAGACACATTACTGGGAGTATTATTGCTGTGGAGCTCCGTTATACACTCACACACATTACTGGGAGTATTGAAGCCCATGGAACAACGCAGTAGGAGGAGTGGGCCTTGACAGAGCCAGGAAGTGGGCAGGTGCTAGTGTTTGGGGGTTGGATTAGTTTAATGGAGCTTGGGGGCGGAGACAGGGAGTATAAAGAGCAGCCATTTTAGAATAGGGGCCATTTTAACCAGAGCCTTTCTTACCTGTAAATTGTCCCACCCACCCTCCCTAGGTTTAGCAGTTCCGTTTCAGTCACAGCGGCGGAACAGGGCATAGTAGAAATTGGAATTTGGCGTAGAGTTTGGACTGGACAGGCCGAGGTGTAGGCCTGATGGAATTAAGGACTGGTTGGTTCTAGCTCTTCGGTGGCGACGAACCTGTGGGTGTAGGGGTGTCTGAGGTACACCCCTACAGTTAACAATATGATGTGGGGCCTCTTTGGTAGGCCGTGTTTCAAGTGAATTGTTATTTGTTATATATTGTTCAATTGGTAGGGTCATTGTCAGGGGTACTGTGTGGGGGGTATAGTAATTTAATGTATAGTGGGACAATGACCCTAAATTATGTTAATTATGTTAATTTATGATAATTTAATTAATAATTTAATTAATAAAAGCTGTGGACTTTATACTCCAACAGAATTAACTGTGTCCGTGTCTTATTTAGTTTAAGGTTATAGTGCATGACGAATATCGTCGGTACAAAGGTTTATATAAAAGTTTTAGCACATGCCGAATAACGTCTGTGCAAATGTCATGTTGCTGTGGAGCTCTGTTATACACAGACACATTACTGGGAGTATTATTGCTGTGGAGCTCTGTTATACACTCAGACACATTACTGGGAGTATTATTACTGTGGAGTTCTGTTATACACTCAGACACATTACTGGGAGTATTATTTCTGTGGAGCTCTGTTACACACTCAGACACAATACTGGGAGTATTATTACTGTGGAGCTCTGTTATACACTCAGACACATTACTGGGAGTATTATTGCCGTGGAGCTCTGTTATACACTCAGACACATTACTGGGAGTATTATTGCTGTGGGGCTCTGTTATACACTCAGACACATTACTGGGAGTATTATTGCTATGGAGCTTTGTTATACACTCAGACACATTACTGGGAGTATTATTGCTGTGGAGCTCTGTTATACACTCAGACACATTACTGGGAGTATTATTGCTGTGGAGCTCTGTTATACACTCAGACACATTACTGGGAGTATTGTTGCTGTGGAGCTCTGTTATACACTCAGACACACCAACAATATAGAGTTCCTAGAAAAGAGGGCCTGAAATAGGGACTGTACTCCTAAATAGGGTCACTTGGGAGGTAAGTGCAAAGTATAATGGGAAGTACAGTCCACACACATTATTTGCGTTCCTCTCCTGCTGTAATTGTAGCTGGGCATTAACTGACACACTGTGCCCGTATCATAGAGACGGGCAGGGAATGGGATGCAGACAGTAAATTCCTGGTTAGGGAGTTGGCATGACACCTTCATGCCCTCATGCTACCTGCAGGCTCTCGGCTCCGGGCCTCCTTGAGATAGAGCAGGGCATTGCCGTAGTCTCCCAGGTGGTAAAACGCGATACCAGCGCGATACGTGGCTTTGAAGTTGCTCTTCTGTCTCTCGAGTACCTTCAGACAATACTCCTTCACTCGTTCATAATTGACCAGCTCTGACTGGAGCAAGCAGGCTGCGAGGAGAGAGAGAGCGTCAGGAAACAGAGAGACATAAACAGTAAGAGAGACATCTGATGTGTCTGTCACGAGGGACCAGACAGAGCGCTTCAGCATCAGCAGCTCAGAAAAACAGCGGCGGTAATATCTGAATATGTTATATATAAGGATATCTTATCTGTAGCAAATATATTATTTCTCATCTACAAAATACTCATAATAAAAAAAAAATATGCTGTGACATTCTCATGCAAAATATTTCAAGATAGATTGCTTTAAGAGAAATATTAACAAAGTGATATAGTAACAAAGACAGAAGGAGCTATGGGACACGGAGTCTGTCCCTCCCACTGCAGGGTGACAGACAGAAGGAGCTATGGGACACGGAGTCTGTCCCTCCCACTGCAGGGTGACACAGACAGAAGGAGCTATGGGACACGGAGTCTGTCCCTCCCACTGCAGGGTGACACAGACAGAAGGAGCTATGGGACACTGAGTCTGTCCCTCCCACTGCAGGATGACACAGACAGAAGGAGCTATGGGACACGGAGTCTGTCCCTCCCACTGCAGGGTGACACAGACAGAAGGAGCTATGGGACACAGAGTCTGTCCCTCCCACTGCAGGGTGACACAGACAGAATAAGCTATGGGACAGGGAGTCTGTCCCTCCCACTGCAGGGTGACACAGACAGAAGGAGCTATGGGACACAGAGTCTGTCCCTCCCACTGCAGGGTGACACAGACAGAATGAGCTATGGGACACGGAGTCTGTCCCTCCCACTGCAGGGTGACTAAGACAGAAGGAGCTATGGGACACGGAGTCTGTCCCTCCCACTGCAGGGTGACACAGACAGAAGGAGCTATGGGACACTGAGTCTGTCCCTCCCTCTACAGGGTGACACAGACAGAAGGAGCTATGGGACACGGAGTCTGTCCCTCCCACTGCAGGGTGACACAGACAGAAGGAGCTATGGGACACGGAGTCTGTCCATCCCACTGCAGGGTGACACAGACAGAAGGAGCTATGGAACACGGAGTCTGTCCCTCCCACTGCAGGGTGACACAGACAGAAGGAGCTACGGGACACGGAGTCTGTCCCTCCGACTGCAGGGTGACACAGACAGAAGGAGCTATGGGACACGGAGTCTGTCCCTCCTACTGCAGGGTGACACAGACAGAAGGAGCTATGGGACACAGAGTCTGTCCCTCCCACTGCAGGGTGACACAGACAGAAGGAGCTATGGGACACGGAGTCTGTCCCTCTCACTGCAGGGTGACAGACAGAAGGAGCTACGGGACACGGAGTCTTTCCTTCCCACTGCAGGGTGACACAGACAGAAGGAGCTATGGGACACGGAGTCTGTCCCTCCCTCTGCAGGGTGACACAGACAGAAGGAGCTATGGGACACGGAGTCTGTCCCTCCCACTGCAGGGTGACAGACAGAAGGAGCTATGGGACATGGAGTCTGTCCCTCCCTCTGCAGGGTGACACAGACAGAAGGAGCTATGGGACACGGAGTCTGTCCCTCCCACTGCAGGGTGACACAGACAGAAGGAGCTATGGGACACGGAGTCTGTCCCTCCCACTGCAGGTTGACACAGACAGAAGGAGCTATGGGACACGGAGTCTGTCCCTCCCACTGCAGGGTGACACAGACAGAAGGAGCTATGGGACACGGAGTCTGTCCCTCCCACTGCAGGGTGACACAGACAGAAGGAGCTATGGGACACAGAGTCTGTCCCTCCCACTGCAGGGTGACACAGACAGGAGGAGCTATGGGACACGGAGTCTGTCCCTCCCACTGCAGGGTGACACAGACAGAAGGGAGCTATGGGACACTGAGTCTGTCCCTCCCACTGCAGGGTGACACAGACAGAAGGAGCTATGGGACACGGAGTCTGTCCCTCCCACTGCAGGGTGACACAGACAGAAGGAGCTATGGGACACGGAGTCTGTCCCTCCCACTGCAGGGTGACACAGACAGAAGGAGCTATGGGACACGGAGTCTGTCCCTCCCACTGCAGGGTGGCACAGACAGAAGGAGCTATGGGACACAGAGTCTGTCCCTCCCACTGCAGGGTGACACAGACAGAAGGAGCTATGGGACACGGAGACTGTCCCTCCCACTGCAGGGTGACACAGACAGAAGGAGCTATGGGACACGGAGTCTGTCCCTCCCACTGCAGGGTGACACAGACAGAAGGAGCTATGGGACACAGAGTCTGTCCCTCCCACTGCAGGGTGACAGAGAGAAGGAGCTATGGGACACGGAGTCTGTCCCTCCCACTGCAGGGTGACACAGACAGAAGGGATCATACACTAACAATACTATATATATATATATATATATATATATATATATATATATATACACACATACAGATATTACAGCGTTATACTATGTAGTTACAGTTATACGATCACATAATACGATGGTATATTTTGTTTCTGGAACAGGTGTGTCCTGCATGGTCATAGGAGAGGCAATGAAACGGTTAAATTCTCTGCCTATAGAAAGTTTTGCCGACCATAGCCCTTGGTTTGATGGCCCAGTGATTCCCAAGCCCCCCATCCATCCCCGACCTACCAGTCAGACTGTCATAGCACTCGATCTCTGTGGTCTCCACCTGGACCTTCTGAGCATCCGTCAGCCTGGCCCCGTCCCTGCTGTTGGCTTTACCATCCTCCCTGCCTTCATGAACGCCCTTGAGCACCAGCAAGGCCCGATGGTACTTGCCGATGGCATCCCGGAATTTCTTGTCCTTGTAGCATCGATTCCCTTCGCTCTTGAACTCCACCGCTTTCTGAATCCGACCCTCCATCTCCGGCTCAGGGCCCGGCGGCAGCCTCCCACCACCAACACTGGCCTTCTGGTCCGTCATGGTCCTCAGCGAAGACCCATGTTGGGAGTATCCCAGAGCCTTCTCCCTCTGAATGTATGTGCTCTGCATCAGGGATGCAAGGATGCTGCAAGAGGAGGAGGCGACTGATTGTTTCCAGCATCAGTGCAACACCAGCTGCATTGTGGGTACCACACGGCTCAGCTGTCTGATTTAACCCCTCACGCATCTCTCAAAGCATCATCCAAAAAGGCCTCGCTTCCCAGCATCAGATCACAAAATCCTGTAATAATGGCTAACGACTAACCGTCCCTTCTGCAAAGGATTAATGATGTCACTTAGTAACAAGACGTGCAAGAAAAATCTGTAAATATTATCTATAAGTAACCATTACACCTAATTATACCAATAAAATCGTGATACTAATTAGACGTTTCATGGGAGTTTATTCACTCATCTCAGTAACTTTCCAGCTTGGGTGATTTTTGGTCCTAAAATTTTCACTAAACCGTGTGTTTTATTTAGAAAAAAAATTAAAATAACTCGCACTCGAGGTCATTCAATAAAATAGGAATTGGGGGGGAACGTAGAAGGGAATCTGGATCACTCAGTAAAAATCCAGAATGTGAATGAGCTGTAGTTATACGGATTGACGCAGACATTTACAGAAGTAATTTGACATAATCGGGATTTCTAATGTGTGAGGGGGGGTCATGTTATAAGGCTGAGATATATTGTGGGGGGTCTATTGAAGTATGAAGGTGGCAGACAGGGGAGTAAGCTGCAGATAAGATGATATAGAGAAAACACTGCAAGCTTACTCTCAGAGGGATTAATTAATGCAATCAATTAATTAATTAACCTTTTATTCTCCAGCACGGCATTTAAAACCCCAGACATTCAGGGTTTTATTCAGTAAATTGTAAACATAGGAATTGTACAGTGACAAAAATCAGTTCAAAAAATGAAAAGTCACACTTAAATATCACATATCAAATATCACTTCTCTTCTTTTTTGTAAATCTTTATTTTTGCATGCGGTGGAAAAAACAAACATGTTGGTAATTCCACATATGTGTGAACATGGCTCATAAAAATTTTCAACATGGTATAAACTGGTGAGGAACACTTCGCACATTTTTGTAAAATTTAGTGGGCTGAAATGTTGTATCGAGGGCCTTAACTGGTGAGAGTGTAGGGGAATATACACCCGTCTATGTGTGCCAGCGCGAGTACTTTGGAGACATCTAGCGTGTGGGGCGTGTAGCGTCCAGTATGCCTTTCCCTGTGTAGGTCAAATCCCACCCGATCCCTGATATCTGTGTAAGAATGATGCTCCATATGGGGTCCAGGGCTAGAGCCGCGTTTGGTGTGTGGGGCGCTATGACGTTCCCCTTAGTGGCTCCCTATGTGGTTTTGGTCTATTTCTGTTATACCTTCTTGTAGGAGCTGCATGGTTATCGCCTGGACCGGAGGTGCGCTGTGTGGCATGGCTATTTACAGTGATGAAGGTGGCTATGTGTAAGCGCGAGGTAACGAGTGTTCGAGTCTAGTAGATGTCTAGGTGGGTGGGAGGTGAGTAAAAGCCTCTGTGTGAGGTCATTAGAGTATCTATTATGTAGAGCTCCCTTGCTTGAAATGCCCTGTTACCCTAGGGCGGGGGGGGGGGGGGGGGGGGGAGAGGGTCACCAGGGCCAGTTGGTGAAGCCTCCAACGGGTCATTATCTTATTGCAACTAAAAAGGAGGTGGACCAGAAACATAGAGGTCTGCAAACATTGCTAACTTTGTTATTGAGAGAGTTCAATAATAGTCCAAGGGTCTCAGACCCGGTGAGGTATTTCAGGTCTTGGTGTCTCCACGGGGTCTTGTTGCTGCCGCTGTTGGCACCTCCACACTCCTGGGTCGGTGGCCTGGTTGCGGCGGTGAGGTTGTCGTCGGAGTTTGGAGTCCCAGTGTTGCCATTAGAGCAGGTCCTTCGGAGGGGTCCATGACCTTATAATGCTTGTTGTCTTTGGTAACCCACAGGGTTCCCGGAGTGGACCACTTGTAGGTGATGCCTGCTGCGTGGAGTGGTTTAGTAAGTGGTTGCAGTTGCTTACGCCATAGTAGTGTGGCTCTGCTCAAGTCCTGGAAGAATGATAGTCGGCAACCCTCAAATTCCAGAGGTGTCTTTCCCTGTAGCGCTGCTAAGAGTCCTAGCTTGTCTGACATGGACTGGCACCGTAGTAAGATGTCTCGTGGGGCTGCTGTAGGTGCTTGCAGGGATTTCGCAATTCTATATATTCCATCGAATAGGAAGGTTTTGGCTTGTCTGGCCGGGAGTAGTGCGGCTACGAGGCGTCTGATGAAATGTGGTAGTTCCTCCAGCAGTACGGATTCCTGCACCTGTGTTCAGAGTATTTGTTTTTTAACTGTTTTTATTTGCTTTTTATTTTGTGATTTATTTATTTGTTTTTTTCTGCTCCTGTGGACCTTGCAACAAGAGACCTCCACCTGAGTGTGATGTGCCTATTTTACACTTCGATTTTGTAAGTGTTACTATTAATAAACGTGTTAATTTTTACTGAGATACTCTGCACTATTATTCTCTCTCTTCTTCCTATATATACCACTGATGTTCCAAAGCCCAGAAGCTGCTATACTTATCTATTACGATATGCCTACAATCAAACTGAGTTTGTGAGTGCAATCAACACTTAGTTTAAATTCATATCTTTTTGCAAACAATATTGCCCTATGTCTGCCTCTATTATTGTATTGTAGATTGCCGTTTTGGTATTTTTTCTGGATTCCTGCACCCCCCTGATTTTGACGTTTTTGCGTCTCCCCCTGTCGTCCAGCAGGTTGACTTGTCTAGATAGGGTAGTCTGAGTGGTGTGCATTTTTTATACTTTCTCCTCCAGCTCTTGTAGGCCCTGTTGTAAGGTCCCCACTACCGTTTCGGTGGCTTGTGTACGTGCTGTCACTGCAAGCACATCACCTTTCAGCGCTGCCAGGTCAGCCTCCCACATTTGCTTGAGGTTCTGCTGTAGGCCTGTCAGCATAGCCTGGATATCGCTCCTGGATGCTGGGGCATTTTCCTCTGTTACCCGTGAGTGAGCTGGGTGACAGGGAGTGAGTGGCGGGCTATCTGTTGGGTCTTCCTCCTCTGAGGGTGGTGGTGAAGCGTCTCGTTGAGACGTGGGCCGCGTTGCGCCTGGGGCCTGTAGCATCTGGCTTATGTCGCGCTGTGGCTTAGGGGTATGTGTGGGTAGCTTCTGAGATTTGTGCCCCATCTCACCTGTGTGTGGCAGGTTAAGGTACCAGTCGTCTAAGTCTGGTGCTCCCCAGGGCCAAACTCCTTCCCCTGAGTCTCTCTGCCGTCCGCCCGCGTGGTAGGCCTTGCCGCCTCGGCGTCGTGTTTTTGAGCCGGGCGTGTGGAAGAACGGCATCGGCAGTGTCGGCTGTCTGTCCCGGACTCAGACCGAGATTCTGCGACCCAGGTTGGTGTCGGATGCCCTCAAGGGACACTCCAGACTCCTAAAGCACTTTAACTTGCTGAAAAGCTTTGTATGAAATTGGCACTTTTACAAAAGAACCTGGTTACACCCCCTGGATGTCAGCCAGACAACAGGTCCTCTTACTTCCTGGTTATTTAGCACAGTGGAATTAAAATAATCTAAAATTGCCCAGAGCACCTGCCTTGCAAAGAATTATCATTGAGCTGCATTGGGAAGTCTGTGATTGGACAGCCACAGAAAGGGGAGAGCCTGCAAAGGCTGCAGACAGTCGATCTGCAGCTTTTGCAAGTGGTATTTATATATACTCCCAATGAAACAATGTAGAATTAAATGTTTTCATTGAAGCATATCTACTAATTTATTCAAATTTTTGTATTTGGGCAGTGGAGTGTCTCTTTAACACACACACACACCATAACCACTAAAACAAAGCAAACTGACATTCACAGACCATTGAAATTCACGGTCACAAATACACAGCTACGGTAAGGTTACACAAACACTAAACAGTTATCTGTATTATCACAAGCAGAGAATAAAACAGTTAATCACATAAATACACACACAAGGACACGTTACCTCCTATGTCCCTGCATTCCACAATTCCCCCCAAAGAACAACCCAACCATCCATTCCTGAACCAGCACCCTCTCCCCACTTCCCAATCTAACTCCCCAAATAAATCACACCTGACAACAGGCTGGAGGGTAAAAGTCACGGCCGGCCACGTTTATTTGCAATTAATAAGGCATCCAGCTTAGAACCGTTTGAACGGGATGGCTGTAAAATAAATAATAATTAACAAGGATGGTGGTGGTCGCTGAGGGACTAACTGAACTCCTCAGGCCCCAAGAGGACGCGGATCAAATCGAATCCTGCAGCGGAGCCATAAACGACAGCAAGGGAGATCGTCTGCCAAACCAGCTCCACCAAGGAGTAACAGGCAGGCGCCCCCCGATCAGGTCCTTGCCCAACAAGGGGTAAATCCCAGACACCTTACTGTCATAACTGCAGTCCACCATCTCTGCTACCATGTGCAAAGCCGCACCTTCCCGCCCAGGAGGGACAAGGCCGAAATAACATTAACAGCCTGGGACTTACAAGGCAAATTCAACCAAACCAACCCAGCCATTGGCTGCTTCCACCCCACTACAGCAGGGAGATACAAAATCCAGCGCCACCACCAAACAGACCAGAGAAAAGCAAACGGAGAGGGAGACAACAGGATATAAGAATGAAGGCAGGAGGCAGAGTGACCACATAAAGGTAACTATGTACTAACAATGTAACGCTTCCACTAACTGCCAGTCTTGGCCAAGAGGAAGCCCTATTAATTCCACATGATGCCCTCTAGGGGGCACTACACTCCCAATCTGAGTGTTGCTGCCCGTATACCTGGTCCTCTCACCCCAATTTACCCAAACTCCCTGGCCTGTACCCCAACCCCTGAAACAAATATATTAATACTCCCACAAACACCGATACAAACAAATTCCAGATAAATAAAACATATTCCTAAAAAGTATATCACTTTATTGAACGTGTGTTTCTCTTTTCTATTTTTTTTCCTTTACATCAAACTCAACTTAAACAGAATGAAAAATATTTTACAATATAATATCTACATCTCTACACACACAGATTGTCACATCTAACACGGCAACATTTAAAAATCAGAAGAAAAAATAAATCAGTACAATAAAAAAAAAAAAAATCCTAAAATGAATACAATTTAATATTCTGATTGTGCAGTTGGTTGGGGAGGATCAGCACCTAGTGTGTTAATCATACCGGTATAACTATAAGAGGCATCTCTGAATACTGCAGAGAGATCACTTCTGAGTCTTTCACCAGTTATGACACAGTTTAAAGTTATACAGAAAGGCTAAAGTTAGACCGCGACGACAGAGAGAATGGAAGACCAGATTTATTATAAAAATATTGGTTTAAAAATAAAAAATGTCATGGGTGTTCACGGCCTCTCAATACAGGATGATTTTTAGTAGAATATTCCCTCTGTCGATGTCTAATCCCCACAAGGGATGTTCTAATGGTTCACCAACGCATTCCGACTGACACTAATCGATTTTACAGCACAGTCAGAGGATATTCAATAAACAGGAAACGGACCAATGATTTTCAGAACTTTGGTAAAAATTTTAAAAAAATTAAAACTAGAAAAAATATTTTCCAATTTGGTCTAAAATCTGAAATTCTCTCTTGGATTCATGGCAGTCCCCAGTTTAGTGAATATATCGATGGCAATATTAGCTCTATGCTTGTAAAAAGCACTCACATATACATCATGCGCATGCTGTACATAATTCACAGAACGTTTCTAGACAGGACGTTTCTTTTTAAGGAATTCTCCACCGGACATCCCGCACCTCTTCATAATATAATAATAATAATGTAATATAACCTTAACAAAAACAGACATTTAAAGAGATACAGAACATTATACACATACAACGAACAAAAAGTTTTAAAGAATGAAAACAAAAAATTGAAACATTATTTAGATCCCACATGTGGATGTGTTTGATAAACAAACACTGCAATTTTTAAATAATCCAAGCCATTATTTATTCATGTCCTGATACCAACAAGCCTCATGCTGAAGCGGAAACGCATTTCGCTGGGTTTGTTAGCGATCGAGACGGAAGGATTTACATCGGTCATATTATTTTCTGATGTGGGAGTAAAATAGTTTATAAGGCTCTGTATATTTTAATAACACATTAACATTTCATTTTAGCATATTAAATATTCATTTATAAAATATTAGAATTCAGAAAAGGTCTACGTTGGTATTTGAGTTGACCTAGAGTGCGATCCGATGCAGTTCTTGAGGAGGTCCATGGTTGGAACACGCAGAGTCTCAGACAGGGATCACTGAGAGGGAACTAATGCAGCGGATGAGGTTTTTGGCGTTTAAGGCGGGCTCGGTGCTCACTTCGTGTTTCTGAGGACGGGAGTATTTCTGCCATGTGGATTTGGCTTCGCCTCGGAGGGCAAATTGGGCCATGAGCTGCTGGCTGCTGATAAGTTCTGCGTCTCTGGGAAAAAAAGAAATAAATCACGTTAAGGAAACACAAACTAGACACTCTGTTTCAAGAGAAACTAATGTTACAAAAACAAAATCTGACAACTGGATTCTGAAGCGGAGATGCAATTCATTTCCTTAGCATTAAGAGAAACTTAACCAGAATGGTTTTCACTTTTAAAATGTAAAATTTGCGAATATGAAGAGGACTTTAACCCCTACGAGTGCTAATGAAAATAACTGCTAAATAGATTCAAAATGTTGTCCTGAGTTTAAAAACACCCAGTGTTTACATGCTTTTTTTTGCTTTTTTTGCAAGTGATAGGGCTATAGGTGCAAATAGGAAATTGCGGTTTTAAAATATATATTTTAAAATGTATCAATAGTGACATTGTAACACTATTATCTGTCATAAATTTCTGAATACCACCCCACATGTACAGATTTTTTTTTTTTAAAGTAGACAACCCAGAGTATTCAATAGGGGGTTTGTCCAGTCTTTTTAAGTAGCCACTTAGTCACAAACACTGGCCAAAGTTAGAGTTCATATTTGTTTGTGTGCGAAAAAAAGTAAAAAACTAAATTGAACGCTAATTTTGGCCAGTGTTTGTGACAAAGTGGCTACTAAAAAAGACTGGACATACCCCATTTGCAATACCTTGGGTTGTCTTCTTTTGCAAATTGTATGCCATCATGGGGGTAATTCTCATTCCTGGGCTACCATACGCTTTCAAAGGGGAACATAACCAACCTGCCAATTTTCAATGTAAAAATATTTGACCGTTATATTTGACCCTGTAACTTTCAAAAACGCTATAAAACCTGTACATGGGGGTACTGTTATACTCGGGAGACTTTGCTGAACACAAATATTAGTGTTTCAAAACAGTAAAACGTATCACAACAATATCATCAGTAAAAGTGCTGTTTGTGTGGGAAAAATTCAAAAAAAGTCACTTTCAAAGACAATATCATCGCTGTGATAGTTTTTTTTTTAGAATTCTTTATTTTTGTAGTGCTTAGAGAAGAATAGACAGTTTCATGGCGAACATTGACAGCACAATTTTTAAAAGGAGTCAGGCTAGATATAAATGTCTACAACATTAGTTTCAATCAGGCTGATAGTTACGAAAAGGTAGGATAGACATTTTGGTTAATATCAGGAACTTATAAGGTTTAACATACGGTGTGCAGGCTTAGGTAATATGCTATGGATCCACTGCGCCACTTCCACACTGTTCAGTGACTCACTATATTGTATGTTGCATTATGATTAGAGTCCTGCCTAGCAGGTTGGTCCCAGTGCCTATGTTTATGTGCTTATAGTGTCTCAGCATATGTTAAACAACCTAGTCTGACCATCTATTGCTGCCTAACCAGTGAAGTAATCACAAGAATGTTAAGATCTACGTTTGTGGTACCTGTCTGGGAATTTCAAATGTAAACATTTCTATATGAGCAGGTGTAACAAGGCAGGGTATTCTCTCTAATTGGTATGACACTGCTATTGGGAGTGAGTTAGTGAGATGTGCTTACTGGGTACGTTAGTATGCTTAGGGATCCAGAGACATGCTACTGTCCAAAGATATGCTGCGCTCAGTCATAGTATTGTATAATATGCTAATCCTAGTTTAACAGCTTTAAACAGAATTTCACGGTAGAGGCAGTCTAAGTTATACTAATAAAACACGTAAAATCATGTTACTATTGTCACAGAGCTTGCTTGTCCCAGGAGGTGTTTTACAGGTTCTGTCCATAGGGAAAGGGAGCATCAGGCCAGTGAAATCAGGTGAGGTAGGTTGCGCCGGTCAGGCAACATGGGGTGATGTGGCATCATGACGGTGACCTTTGCTCAGTTCTCTTTGTGGGAGCTGTGCGTGGTGATGTAGGGAGGTCATGGGCCCCATGGTGCTTGCCTCAGAGTCGGTCAGCCAATACCTGATGCAGGCACCTCATTGAACTGCAGTTCAGTAAGGGGATTCAGGCCTCTGGGCACTGGTGTGGTCGTGTACGGTTGTTTAATCCCTTGAGTAGGAGTGCCCAGGTACGCTGTGGGATATTGGCGGGGTTCCGCCTTGGGGCCCGTCTGCTTCTTTTTATGTGTGTTCTTGTGCTTGGCTGAGGTATGTGGTCTGTTCCGCCTTCCCCTTGGGACCTTCCTCGTCGCTCGAACCTCGGCCTGATACACAGTGTGTGAGGGGTGCCGGTCAGGTGGTTGGCTGCTTGCCTGTAGGGAGGCTTGTTGTCTTGCCCGGCTTTCTAATTTGAGCCAAAAGGCGTTGAAGATGGCCTCCAGCTTGTCCTGTAGTTCGGTCTGATGGCGGGGAAGGCGCGTGGCTTCCGCCATGTTGGGTGAGTCGACCGGCTTGCTCGGCATCGCCTCTCCCTCTCTCCAGACGAGAGCAGTACTCACGGGTCGGACTGTGATTACCCCCAATGGTCCCGGGGGGGGTAACGGGGTGCATGTTTCACAGGAGCCGCTGCAAGGTAGCCCCCGAGCGGGAGGTCGGCCGCCTCTCCCGCCCGGTGCGCACAAGGCCGCATCCTGTCTCAGGCTGGCGGTTCAGCTCCTATCGGGTCTCCGATCCCCGCCACTGGCTCCAGCAAGGTCTGGCCTCTGGGTGGGCTCCAACTGTCGCTGGACTCAGACTTTGTAGGGTCTTTTAGTGCGGTAGATGCCAGGGTTGTAGAGGAGCTCAAGTGAGATGCGTCTGTCCACCATTAAGGTCAGGCCCCGCCCCCCGCTGTGATATGTTTTACTGTTTTGAATCACTAATATTTGTATTCAGTGAAGTCTCCCGAGTAAAACAGTACCCCCCATGTACAGGTTTTAGGGTGTCATAGAAAGTTACAGGGTAAAATATAGTGCTAGCAAATTAAATTCTCTGGAATTTCGGTCTGGGTTGGCAGGCAGGTCTCTCAAATTGCAATCATTAAAATTACTTAATTATGTAAAAATATTACATAAATACACACGCAGAATTTAAATATATATGCATATTTATATATTTGAAGTCTACGTGTATATTTATATAATTATTTATGTAATTTTGTATATGGACATATGTAAATTCGTATTATTTTTATATATATATATATATATAAAAATAATACATATATATACATATATATATATATATATATATATATATCTACATACACACACACACACACACACACACATATATATATACACACACAATTTCATTCCAAGTGTATTTTGAGATATATATATATTTTTTAATATCAAAATACAGTTCAAATAACATTTCATATAGACGACATTTTTTTAAATTTTTACATTATTTTTATTTAATTTACCTATTTTTATTTTATAATATATATATATACACACACACACACACACACACACACGTGTGTAATTTATTTATAAGTGTATTTCTATATAAATATATGTATATATTAACATAAAAATACACTTAGTATGACATTATATATATGATATATAGACATACATATATAATTCTATTTTTTTTTATTAACATTAACTTTATTTTTTTCACACTAGCAGGGAGACTGCCTGTCAGCACAGACAGTCCCCCTGCAGGCAGACACTAGGACATCTATTGTGACCATGTGACTGCTCTGTTGAGCGATCACATGGCCACAGGGGTCCTAATTCACCATGGGGAGAATGTCTTTGCTGCAGGCAGTCTGCCCACACCGGGAGCACCGCCGATCGCCGCCGGGGGAACGACGGCGATCGGGTAAGTACATAATACCATTGCGACGTTTCAGGACCGTCAGCGGTGTCAACGGTAAAATACTGATGATGGTCCTGAACCGTCCACGGTCGCGAAGGGGTTAAAGGACCACCATAGGCACCCAGTCTAGTTTATCTCAATGAAGTGGTGTGAGTGCGATGACTGTCATTCTAGCCCTGCGATGTAATACATTGCCGTTTTGTAGATACAGTAATGTTTTCATTGCAGGGCTAAACACCTCATGTGGCTGCCTGTCTTCTCGACAGAGGGTGCTTCCTCTGGTTCGACCAAGCTTGTCTCATTTGTGTGACGTTTGGCGACGAACGTCAGCAAGTGCTGATCATAGGTTAGCATTGGATTCAATAATTTGCTATAAAAAACATCGGATTGGATGAGAAGACTGTGGGGATATTTATGGGATAATAATAGTAAACAGTTGAGAATTGCCCACTATTTCAATTCTCAGATCCCAAAGATCGTTATCGTGTAAGTGAAATGTATTCCATATAAATAAAATCACAGTTTGTTATAAAAATAGATACAATTTATTGTGACAAATTAAATAATAATAATATGTAACATGCGTGATAATAATTAATGAATATTCAGTATAACATGAGTATGCAATACAAATGGCAATACATTCCAATGGCTGACACAGTCTTAATTGTCAAGACAAGACCCATGACGGTAGTTCATAGAAAGAAACGAAAGTGAAACTTACACACACAGAGCTTGCAGCTTAAGGCCACAAAACCTAGCCAGCAGCCAGAATAACCCTTTCAATGCTGGCTAGACCTCCTAGATAATTAAGATCTATTCTCATGTAATTTTAAATAAAATAACATTTAAACCAGCTCACTAGTCATTTCCTGGAACCATCCAATAAGAGTAATCTACTATGTTCTATAAGCAGAATTTTAACTTGCCTAAACAGATATTTTATCTTATTTTAGAGCAAATCAATACACCTGGATAAATATCACGATATGCCAACATGTGATAAATCACATAAATACATAATTATTCTATTCCCATCTGCAGATTGGGATATTATAACTATATATTCTTTAGTAACTAAGATTTCTAAATATCGAAATCTAATCGTGATTTATCCAGTCATATATCATGCTATTAGAAAAAAAATAATTACTTTAGATTAATTAAATGAAACCAGTATAATTACCAGTTGAGTAGATATTTTCATCAGATTAGTAGGTAGTCTCAGGAACTGAATGGATGCGTGATTGGTGTGTAAGAAATTCTGAGTGCCCTGGAGTGGATATCTGTCATGGATTTCTCTGCATTGCCCCCGACTGCTCACCACTTTGCTTCCTTTGCTTTCTCTGCATACCTCTCTCTTCCCTTTGTCTTGATTTTTTAAAGGGAAAATTCACTAGGTGATACACCAATAGAAAACTGGAGGTGTGGTTACCTTCCAGATAGCAATTTAAGTATTTGGTCTATAGAGGGCAGTCTCGTCCCACTAAACATTCCTATCCAGGAAAGAGAGAACTTTTCCTGGTGGCCACCCTGACGCCACTCAGCCTATCTCCATGGCTATCCACAATCCAAACTTTCTGTCAGTTCAAAGAGCTTCCCCGGGCCCTCTTCAGACTATGCGTCTGGCAAATTCTGCTAAAATTTCCAACATGACAGTTATAACTAAATATGACCCCTAAACTTACAATGGGACGTTATACAATATCGAAAGCAAAATTAAATTATTTAATCCTCTCTGTCACAAATGTCTGGGCCTAGAATCTATCATACTCCATTAGCATTTAGACAGTCTGTCCATCCCCCGTTCTCATTTCTTATCAACAGGTTTGTATATACCAAGCATTCCTTTAGCTCTGGCAAAGCGGTCAGTTTTACAGAAGGGATAGAAATCTTGTGTCTTTTGCTAGCTTGAAGATAACAAAATAGAGTCTGCTCTGTTCAGAATGATTCAGGCAATATACACTCTAATCTCTTTCATAGCACAAAATGTCCGCCGACATAAATACCCTGACAAGACTAATTTGAGACAGCCTGCAGGATGGCATGAGAAGAGGGAGAGTTTTCATTAGGAAGTGGCATCTGGTTAATTCACAGCTATTAAGGAGTTAAATCATTTTTGTTTATGCAGCCCTAGCCACACATCCCCTGACTGTAACTGACACAGTCTGCATGACACAAAATGGTTTTATTTTCAAATTAATGTTAAGTTACTTTAAAACTTTTTATCTCCAGCTCTTTACTGTAAATTTTACTTTAATTATATACAGGAATCTCCTGCAGGGTCTAGTAAGCTATTAACATAGCAGGAGAAATGAAATTCTCAATCAAACAGAATTTGCAATAAAGGAAGTATAAACAATAGATGACTCCTTACAGGAAGTGTTTAGGAAGACTGAATAAGTTACATGCAGTGAGGCCTGACTACTGCTGCATCAACAAACCGATTTAACTCCTAAATGGCAGAGAATGGATTAGTGAGACTGGAGGGAAATCAGCCATACACCAAAACTGCTTCATTAAGCAAAAAACATTTGGTGACAATAGCGTCCCTTTAATTTGCTTACAGCAGCCAAACAAAGTAAACAAACGCTGCTTCAGGATGATGTTTGTTTAATTAGAGACAGGTGACTCGATGTCAGTAGAACATAAAAATACAGACCTATAGGAGTAAAGGTGGAGGACTCCAGGCCACTTCAGATCTGAGTTCAGGGATCTGCATTCAAGAGCTAGGACCATGTGCGCCAAACGAAGGGCGGCACACGCCAAGAGAGCTGGCTCAATCGTCAGTCCGTCCGCCTCCCGCAGTGTCAGCTCCATAAAGTACATGGCGAGGTAGAGAGTCTGTAGGGTAGGAGGGTGGACATGGGGTAACTGGGGTTTAGAGCGAACATAGTGTGTCGTGGTTTGGTTTTCAGAGACAGCATTACATTGCAAATTACTGGTCACATTTTACAATGTTTTGGGGAGGAGTGATCTTGTATTCAGGACCAGCCATTTAAATCCATTCATTCCTACTAAAAAAAAATTGGAAATAGCCTTATCAGCCTTCGATATTAATTGCCAGGTAATGCAGGTGAACAGGCAATGAGTTTGTGTTTTACAGTAAGAAGCTGATAATAAAAGATATCTTGCACACACACACTGTTTGCTCCTTGGTGCCATCGTACCTTTTCTGGGCATTTCCCAGTAATGGAGAGGAGACGCAGGAAGTATAAGGGCTGTGTGTAGCGCAGGTCGAACTTCAGTCGGTTTAGCACCTTTCTCTCCATCCTCATGAGATCCTTCTTGCTGAATGCATCTTCCATCATGAAGCAGAGCTCCGCTGGCTGTGAGATTTAGAGAGAGACAGCGGATCATCTTTACGGCCATTTACCATGGATCCAGTCACTGCATACATGCGCATATTAGTATCGCTCGACGGAATGACAGGGATCTGAGAAATGTCTATTAACGGTCACCCTGTATACCTGGGATACGGCTATTTACTAACCCTGTATACCTGGGATACGGCTATTTACTAACCCTGTATATCTGGAATACAGCTATTTACTAACCCTGTATATCTGGGATACAGCTATTTACTAACCCTGTATATCTGGGATACAGCTCAGTTCTTTACTAACCCTGTATATCTGGGATACAGCTATTTACTAACCCTGTATATCTGGGATATAGCTATTTACTAACCCTGTATATCTGGGATATAGCTATTTACTAACCCTGTATATCTGGGATATAGCTATTTACTAACCCTGTATATCTTGGATACAGCTATTTACTAACCCTGTATATCTGGGATATAGCTATTTACTAACCCTGCATATCTGGGATAGAGCTCTTTACTAACAATGTATATCTGGGATACAGCTATTTACTAACCCTGTATATCTCGGATATAGCTATTTACTAACCCTGTATATCTGGGATACAGTTATTTACTAACCCTGTATATCTGGGATACAGCTATTTACTAACCCTGTATGTCTGGGATACAGCTATTTACTAACCCTGTATATCTGGGATACAGCTATTTAATAACCCTGTATACCTGGGATACAGCTATTTACTAACCCTGTATATCTGGGATACAGCTAGTTATTAACCCTGTATATCTGGGATACAGCTATTTACTAACCCTGTATATCTCGGATATAGCTATTTACTAACCCTGTATATCTGGGATACAGTTATTTACTAACCCTGTATATCTGGGATACAGCTATTTACTAACCCTGTATATCTGGGATATAGCTATTTACTAACCCTGTATATCTGGGATATAGCTATTTACTAACCCTGTATATCTGGGATATAGCTATTTACTAACCCTGTATATCTGGGATATAGCTATTTACTAACCCTGTATATCTGGGATACAGCTATTTACTAACCCTGTATATCTCGGATATAGCTATTTACTAACCCTGTATATCTGGGATACAGTTATTTACTAACCCTGTATATCTGGGATACAGCTATTTACTAACCCTGTATATCTGGGATATAGCTATTTACTAACCCTGTATATCTGGGATATAGCTATTTACTAACCCTGTATATCTGGGATATAGCTATTTACTAACCCCATATATCTGGGATATAGCTCTGTACTAACCCTGTATATCTGGGATATAGCTATTTACTAACCCTGTATATCTGGGATATAGCTATTTACTAACCCTGTATATCTGGGATATAGCTATTTACTAACCCTGTATATCTGAGATAGAGCTATGTACTAACCCTGTATATCTGGGATAGAGCTATTTACTAACCCTGTATATCTGGGATATAGCTATTTACTAACCCTGTATATCTGGGATATAGCTATTTACTAACCCTGTGTATCTGGGATATAGCTATTTACTAACCCTGTATATCTGGGATATAGCTATTTACTAAGCCTGTATATCTGGGATACAGCTATTTACTAACCCTGTATATCTGGGATATAGCTATTTACTAACCCTGTATATCTGGGATATAGCTATTTACTAACCCTGTATATCTGGGATACAGCTATTTACTGACCATGTATATCTGGGATATAGCTATTTACTAACCCTGTATATCTGGGATATAGCTATTCAGAGGCGGCTCTAGACTTTATGAGGCCTTAGGCGAAACTCAAACATGAGGCCCCACTAACAAAAAAGTGTCACATATACACATTGATGCGCTGTCTACCTGTGTATGTGCCTGAGAGTGTGTCTGACGGAGTATCCTTGTGTGTGAATGTATGTCTCTGTGAGCATGTTTGCATTTTTGTCTGAGACCCTATGTGTATGGGGTAGCTGCTTGAAGTGTGTTGTGTGTATAGGAGGGTGATGGTAAGAAGGAGAGGCGGGTGATGGTGAGAGGGGGTGATGGTGACAGGAAGGTGATGGTGTGGGGGGTGATTGTAATGTGAAAGGGGTGATGGTGATGTGAGAAGGAGGGGGGGGTGATGTGAGAAGGAGGGGGGGGTGATGTGAGAAGGAGGGGGGGGTGATGTGAGAAGGAGGGGGGGGTGATGTGAGAAGGAGGGGGGGGTGATGTGAGAAGGAGGGGGGGTGATGTGAGAAGGAGGGGGGGTGATGTGAGAAGGAGGGGGGGTGATGTCAGAAGGAGGGGGGGTGATGTCAGAAGGAGGGGGGGTGATGTCAGAAGGAGGGGGGGTGATGTCAGAAGGAGGGGGGGTGATGTCAGAAGGAGGGGGGGTGATGTCAGAAGGAGGGGGGGTGATGTGAGAAGGAGGGGGGGTGATGTGAGAAGGAGGGGGGGTGATGTGAGAAGGAGGGGGGGTGATGTGAGAAGGAGGGGGGTGATGTGAGAAGGAGGGGGGGTGATGTGAGAAGGAGGGGGGGTGATGTGAGAGGGAGGGGGGTGATGTGAGAGGGAGGGGGGTGATGTGAGAAGGAGGGGGGTGATGTGAGAAGGAGGGGGTGATGTGAGAGGGAGGGGGGTGATGTGAGAGGGAGGGGGTGATGTGAGAGGGAGGGGGGTGATGTGAGAGGGAGGGGGGTGATGTGAGAGGGAGGGGGGGTGATGTGAGAGGGAGGGGGGGTGATGTGAGAGGGAGGAGGGGTGATGTGAGAGGGAGGAGGGGTGATGTGAGAGGGAGGGGGGGTGATGTGAGAGGGAGGGGGGGTGATGTGAGAGGGAGGGGGGTGATGTGAGAGGGAGGGGGGTGATGTGAGAGGGAGGGGGGTGATGTGAGAGGGAGGGGGGTGATGTGAGAGGGAGGGGGGGGATGTGAGGGAGGGGGTGATGTGAGAGGGAGGGGGGTGATGTGAGGGTTGATGGTGAGGGGGGTTGATGCTGAGGGTGGTGAGGGGTGATGCTGAGGGTGGTGGGGGATGGTGAGGCTGAGGGTGGTGGGGGATGGTGGTGCCTGATGCTGAGGGTGGTGTGGGGGGCAGTGAGGCTGAGGGTGGTGTGGGGGGTAGTGAGGCTGAGGTTGGTGTGGGCGGTAGTGAGGCTGAGGTTGGTGTGGGGGGTAGTGAGGCTGAGGGTGGTGTGGGGGGTAGTGAGGCTGAGGGTGGTGGGGGGGTAGTGAGGCTGAGGGTGGTTGGGGTGGTGATGCTGAGGGTGGTGTGGGGGGTAGTGAGGCTGAGGGGGGTGGTTGGGGGTGGTGATGCTGTGGGTGGTGTGGGGTAGTGAGGCTAAGGGTGGTGGGGGGTGAGGCTGAGGGTGGTGGGGGGTAGTGAGGCTGAGGGTGGTGGGGGGGTAGTGAGGCTGAGGGTGGTTGGGGTGGTGATGCTGAGGGTGGTGTGGGGGGTAGTGAGGCTGAGGGGGGTGGTTGGGGGTGGTGATGCTGTGGGTGGTGTGGGGGTAGTGAGGCTAAGGGTGGTGGGGGGTGAGGCTGAGGGTGGTGGGGGGTGAGGCTGAGGGTGGTGGGGGGTGAGGCTGAGGGTGGTTTGGGGGGTAGTGAGGCTGAGGGTGGTGTGGGGGGTAGTGAGGCTGAGGGTGGTGTGGGGGGTAGTGAGGCTGAGGTTGGTGTGAGGGATAGTGAGGCTGAGGGTGGTGGGGGGGTAGTGAGGCTAAGGGTGGTGGGGGGTGAGGCTGAGGGTGGTGTGGGGGGTAGTGAGGCTGAGGGGGGTGGTTGGGGGTGGTGATGCTGTGGGTGGTGTGGGGGTAGTGAGGCTAAGGGTGGTGGGGGTGAGGCTGAGGGTGGTGGGGGGTGAGGCTGAGGGTGGTGGGGGGTGAGGCTGAGGGTGGTTTGGGGGGTAGTGAGGCTGAGGGTGGTGTGGGGGGTAGTGAGGCTGAGGGTGGTGTGGGGGGTAGTGAGGCTGAGGGTGGTGTGGGGGGTAGTGAGGCTGAGGGTGGTGTGAGGGATAGTGAGGCTGAGGGTGGTGGGGGGGTAGTGAGGCTAAGGGTGGTGGGGGGTGAGGCTGAGGGTGGTGGGGGGTGAGGCTGAGGGTGGTGGGGGGTGAGGCTGAGGGTGGTTTGGGGGGTGGTGGGGGTTGAGGCTGAGGGTGGTTTGGGGGGTAGTGAGGCTGAGGGTGGTGTGGGGGGTAGTGAGGCTGAGGGTGGTGGGGGTAGTGAGGCTGAGGGTGGTGGGTAGTGAGGCTGAGGGTGGTGTGGGGGGTAGTGAGGCTGAGGGTGGTGGGGGTAGTGAGGCTGAGGGTGGTGGGGGTAGTGAGGCTGAGGGTGGTGGGTAGTGAGGCTGAGGGGTAGTGAGGCTGAGGCTGGAGGGGTAGTGAGGCTGAGGCTGGAGGGGTTAGTAAGGCTGAGGGTGGTGGGGGTAGTGAGGCTGAGGGTGGTGGGGTAGTGAGGCTGAGGGTGGTGGGGTAGTGAGGCTGAGGGTGGTGGGGGTAGTGAGGCTGAGGGTGGTTGGGGGTTGTGATGCTGAGGGTGGTGCGGGGGGTAGTGAGGCTGAGGTTGGTGTGGGGGGTAGTGAGGCTGGTGTGAGGGATAGTGAGGCAGAGGGTGGTGGGGGGGGGTAGTGAGGCTGAGGGTGGTAGGGGGAATGAGGCTGAGGGTGGGGGGTAGTGAGGCTGAGGCTGGTGGGGTTAGTGAGGCTGAGGGTGGTGGGGGTAGTGAGGCTGAGGGTGGTGGGGGTAGTGAGGCTGAGGGTGGTGGGGGTAGTGAGGCTGAGGGTGGTGGGGTTAGTGAGGCTGAGGGTGGTGGGGTTAGTGAGGCTGAGGGTGGTGGGGTATTGAGGCTGAGGGTGGTGGGGGTAGTGAGGCTGAGGGTGGTGGGGGTAGTGAGGCTGAGGGTGGGGGGATGGTGAGGCTGAGGGTGGGGGTAGTGAGGCTGAGGCTGGTGGGGTTAGTAAGGCTGAGGGTGGTGGGGGTAGTGAGGCTGAGGGTGGTGGGGGTAGTGAGACTGAGGGTGGTGGGGTAGTGAGACTGAGGGTGGTGGGAGGGTGAGGCTGAGGGTGGTGGGGGTAGTGAGGCTGAGGGTGGGGGGTAGTGAGGCTGAGGGTGGTGTGGGTGGTGAGGCTGAGGGTAAGGCTGAGGGGGGTGAGAGCCTACCTTTCCTGGTGGTCACCCTTCCCTGGTGGTCCAGTGTGGGCTCCCTGGTGGTCTGGTGGCCATTGCTGCCTTCCGGTCTGCAGCTCCACAGAGCTGCAGACCATGTAATCTCGTGAGATGTCAGAGCGTTGCCGTGGTAACCCGCGGCAACGCTCTGATTGGCCGGTTCTCGCGAGACACATGGTCTGCAGCTCTGCTGACTGCGGAGCTGCAGACCGGTGTCTGCGGTGGCCGGGCAGCCAGGAGGGGCCTCGCACCCGGCGGCATACCGGGCAACCCGCCGGGCCCCCTCCTGGTGTCAGGTCCTCGGTCACTGACCGAGGACCTGACACACTCTGCCAACAGGCGGTTTAGGCGGCCGCGAGGCCCCAGCCAGCGCGAGGCCTTAGGCGGCCGCCTAAACCGCCTAATTAGAGGGCCGCCTCTGTAGCTATTTACTAACCCTGTATATCTGGGATACAGCTATTTACTAACCCTGTATATCTGGGATACAGCTATTTACTAACCCTGTATATCTGGGATATAGCTGTTTACTAACCCTGTATATCTGGGATATAGCTATGTACTAACCCTGTATATCTGGGATAGAGCTATGTACTAACCCTGTATATCTGGGATATAGCTATTTACTAACCCTGTATATCTGGGATATAGCTATTTACTAACCCTGTATATCTGGGATAGAGCTATGTACTAACCCTGTATATCTGGGATACAGCTATTTACTAACCCTGTATATCTGGGATACAGCTATTTACTAACCCTGTATATCTGGGATATAGCTGTTTACTAACCCTGTATATCTGGGATATAGCTATTTACTAACCCTGTATATCTGGGATAGAGCTATGTACTAACCCTGTATATCTGGGATATAGCTCTTTACTAACCCTGTATATCTGGGCTATAGCTGTTTACTAACCCTGTATATCTGGGATATAGCTATTTACTAACCCTGTATATCTGGGATACAGCTATTTACTAACCCTGTATATCTGGGATATAGCTATTTACTAACCCTGTATATCTGGGATATAGCTATTTACTAACCCTGTGTATCTGGGATATAGCTATTTACTAACCCTGTATATCTGGGATATAGCTATTTACTAACCCTGTATATCTTAGATACAGCTATTTACTAACCCTGTATATCTGTGATATAGCTATTTACTAACCCTGTATATCTGGGATATAGCTATTTACTAACCCTGTATATCTGGGATATAGCTATTTACTAACCCTGTATATCTGGGATATAGCTATTTACTAACCCTGTATATCTTAGATACAGCTATTTACTAACCCTGTATATCTGGGATATAGCTATTTACTAACCCTGTATATCTGGGATATAGCTATTTACTAACCCTGTATATCTGGGATACAGCTATTTACTAACCCTGTGTATCTGGGATATAGCTATTTACTAACCCTGTATATCTTAGATACAGCTATTTACTAACCCTGTATATCTGTGATATAGCTATTTGCTAACCCTGTATATCTGGGATATAGCTATTTACTAACCCTGTATATCTGGGATATAGCTACTTACTAACCCTGTATATCTGGGATACAGTTATTTACTAACCCTGTATATCTGGGATACAGCTATTTACTAACCCTGTATATCTGGGATATAGCTATTTACTAACCCTGTATAGCTGGGATAGAGCTCAGCTATTTAGTAGCCATGACAGAGACCCCTATTTAATGATGCATACACGGTCGGGCAGTGCCGTTCTTGCTGACCTCAGGTATGAGACTCTCCTCCACCTTGCAGGCAATGAAGAGGCAGGTAGACGCCAGGAGCTGCAGCATGCTAGTATGGATCTTATGGGACCTTATGTAGGAATTCATCAGGTACACAGCGAGATAGAGAGTCTCCTCCTCCAGCGCCAGATATTCCTGCATTATAATAAACTGCATTATAATAATATCAGCTCCTGCCGTGGGACATCAACAATGGCTGCTACATATCCCATGATGCTTTGCAGTTAGCCTGGAACACCATGAACCGTGTACAGGGCCAAAATCTGAGGTGCCATCCGAAAATGATCTTTCTCCCATTTTCCCTCAGCCAGCTTACCGCAATTGTAGCGCTGCATTTTCCCTTGTTTTTCCAAATTCCTCGAGGAATGTAACACCAAAGAAATAGCACAGCATGACAGAACAGTGGTCTTAAATCAGGACTGCCCCAGTAAACCAAGGACGCTTGGGATGTATGGTGTCACTCAAATTGTTAAACGTTACACCCTTGTTACAGACTTTTTAAATTAGAAAAATACATTTTAGGACAATATTTCTCCGATAGAAAAACAGTTAAGAATTGGAAAATTCACTATTTAGAGCAAAAATCCATTGTCTGCAATCCTACAGTGTTAAATAAACAGCAATGCAGAGACAGGCCATACGGATTGGGCTGAAAACATTGAAGGTAGTGGGAGTTGTAATCCAGCAATGAGAGACTAGAGAGGGTGGCTGAGGGGGAGCCAGCGATGCAGACAGAGATACTCACATGAACCTGAACCAACCAATCCAACAACACATTCCTCATCTCCGCTGTCACCGATTTAGGGATGTCCCCAGATCTGAAGACGTGGTAGCACTGAGTCCGCTGTAAAAATACAAAGGTTATTAGATCTGTTCCGCCACTCTCCCCCAATATACATTGCACAGAGAACGTGATATCTCATCCAGCGTGGGCGCCACCATATTCACCCTCATTTCTGGCACAGCCAAGGCATCATCTACATCCTGCTACTAACAAGA
Organism: Pelobates fuscus; assembly: GCF_036172605.1. NCBI lineage: Eukaryota > Metazoa > Chordata > Amphibia > Anura > Pelobatidae > Pelobates > Pelobates fuscus. The sequence continues at coordinate 8,471,343 of NC_086325.1, forward strand.
CCACCCCCGGGTTAGCCCCCCCATATTGAGAATTTTAACAAAAGATTATTCCATTTGTTAGATCTTTGTTAGATCAGGTTTGATCAACAATTTTTTTTGTTAGATCTACTTTAAATTATGCGATATTAACAATCATTGTCAGGGGGGGCTAACCCGTAGCCAGCCCCCCCTCAACAAAAATTTGTACAAAATGTTGTTGATTATGATAGCTCTACGTTAGATCAGGCAAATTTTTTGTTAGATCTAGTCTAATTACTGAGATATTGCATATATAATTAGGGGGGGCTGGCCCCCCCTCAACTGAAATTGTATTTTTTTTTTAATTGATTTTGGTAGATATTCGTTAGATCAGGTAAGATCAACAGTTTTTTTTGTTAGATCTATCACGCAAGAGGCGGTATTCACTACTTAACTTTGTGGGCGTGACTACGGGTTTGCCCCCCCTCAAATGAAATTTTAATTTTTTTAATTGATTTTGGTAGATATTCGTTAGATCAGGTAAGATCAACAGTTTTTTTTCCATAAGATCTATCACGCAAAAGGCAGTATTCACAATCTTATTTTAATTTTGCACATAAATATCAGTACATTTTCATATCAAGCCACAGGTGACATCATAATTTAGGGATTTGTTAACACAATGTGTAGATCATTTTCAATATTTCTTTTTTTTATTCTCTACATGCACAGTATTGAGGTGAGAAAGTCCAGCATATGCCCAGCCTGAAGTTATTAGTGATATTTGAATATGTATAACCTGAGTAATGCTGTGTATTACTGTGTTAATAAAGGGCATGCAGTGTGTGTCCGTGGTGTTGTATGTTTGTGGTAATACCGTATATACTCTAGTATAAGCCGACCCGAATATAAGCCGAGGCCCCTAATTTTACCCAAAAAAACTGGGAAAACGTATTGACTCGAGTATAAGACTAGGGCGGGAAATGCAGCAGCTACTGGTAAATTTCTAAATAAAATTAGATCCTAAAAAAAATATATTAATTGAATATTTATTTACAGTGTGTGTATAATGAATGCAGTGTGTGTGTATGAATGCAGCGTGTGTATGGGGGCAGTGTATGTGTGTGGGAGCAATAGTGTATGTGTATGGTGGGCAATGTGTGTATAGGGGCAGTGTATGTATGTGGGGGCAGTGTGTGTGTATGGGGCAGTGTATGTGTATGGGGGCAGTGTATGTCTGTGGGGGCAGTGTGTGCGGGGGCAGTCTATGTATGTGGGGGGCAATGTGTGTGTGTGGGGGCAGTGTATGTGTGTAGGGTATGTGTGTGATAAGGATGGGGGGCTTTTTTAATGTTTTTTTTTATATTTGATATGATTTTTTATTTTTTTTTATTTAAAATATACATAATGCCCCCCTCCCTTCTTACCTCTGTTTAGGGAGGAGGGGGACATTTCTCGATCCCTGGTGGTCCGGTGGGGAATCTCTGGTGGTCCATGTAGTGAGAGTGAACTCTAGCCCTGGTCTCCAGGGCTAGAGTTCACTCTCGCGAGATCCGGAGCGTTGCCGTGGCAACGCTCCGTGCTCGCGAGAGAAGGACCTGGAGGAGCTGCAGACTGAGCTCCCCTGGGTCCTCTCTCTCTCCCTCCTCTGCCGGCGGCCAGCAAACAGTGCCTGCGGACCGGAGAGGGAGATCTCTGATCTCCCCTTTGGTCCATGAAGGCACATTGCAGGGCTGGCGCTTAGACAGCGCCAGCCCTGCATTAGCCGGCAGGGGAGAGGGAGAACCTCGGATTCTCGGGGGGGGGGGGGGGATCCGCCAGTGACACTACTCCCATGAACACACTGCCCCCGACAGATAGCACCCCTCACACACACTGAGCCTCACACAGACAAGAGCCTGAACAAAGTGTCTGTCCACTGATAGAGCTATATAGGCTTAGAGAGCTTAGTAATATACTTAATTTGTATTTTTTTATTAAAGCATTTCTATATAAAATGCCAACACCTGGTGCAATCTCTCAAACACAACTTATTTATTTGCAGACAGTTATCCTTTAACTTCTACAATATGCGTCAATTGTTTTTAGGAAAATTCTAATTTTCTCATTATTTCCCTCTTTGTAAACCCTTTTCTCTAGAACACATGAGAGGCCTAAGTTTCTGCAAACATGCAGTTTTTCACATACAGAATAATTAACCACAGTACTGCAACACAGTACATCTCTGCCTTCTTGCGCCCCATATATAATGGCCTGCACATAGGTTAGCTGCCAAAAGTGCCGGATTGTTGGGACAGTCACGACTTCTGCTGTTCTGTCGCTGAAAATGTAATATTGTCATGCATACATGCACATGTCTGTAAGCATATCCATGCTGATAAACAAATATACCCATGGGAATTATACACTGAAAGCAGTTCATTTCTTACTTGCATATAAATATCCCATACACCTTAATCCAATACCCACCGTAACACACAGATGCTTACTTCTACCAGTATGTGTTTCTTTGACAACTCTTATAATGTGAGCGAAAATTATTATCCAATCAAAGAATAGGTCATACACAGCATTACTCAGGGTTATCCTTGCATCGTCCAATATCACTATTAACCACCGGCTGGGCATTTGCTGGACTTTATCCCCTAAATAATGTGCATGTATAGAATAAAACAATATTGAAAATGACCTACACATTGTGTTAACTAAACTCCAAGCAAATTCCTAAATTAGGAGAATATTTGTCTGTGGTATCTCCTGTTTATGATGACACGTGGCTTGACATGAAAAATCAACTGGTATTTATGTGCAAAATCAAAATAAGATTGTGAATACCACCACTAGTGATAGATCTGACAATCTAGAATGACAAAAACAGTTGATCATACCTGGTTTAATCCACCCCATCCTCCTCCATTCATAAAATGTAACTGTTCACAACAATGTAATGAAGCCATGTAAAGCGTTATTAGTTTGTAAGCTATGGACATCATGATTTTGCAATTGCGCTTGTACATTCTATTGTTACGAATATCTATCAAAATCAATTTCACTTGAGGGGGGGGCTAACCCCTAGTCACGCCCACAAAGTTAAGTAGTGAATACCGCCTCTTGCGTGATAGATCTAATGAAAAAACCTGTTGTTCTTACCTGATCTAACGAATATCTACCAAAATCAAATAAAAAAAATAAAAATTTCACTTGAGGGGGGGCTAACCCGTAGTCACGCCCACAAAGTTAAGTAGTGAATACCGCCTCTTGCGTGATAGATCTAACCAAAAAAACTGTTGATCTTACCTGATCTAACGAATATCTACCAAAATCAATTAAAAAAAAAAAATTTCACTTGAGGGAGGGCTAACCCGTAGTCACGCCCACAAAGTTAAGTAGTGAATACCGCCTCTTGCGTGATAGATCTAACGAAAAAAACTGTTGATCTTACCTGATCTAACGAATATCTACCAAAATCAATTAAGAAAAATTACAATTTCAGTTGAGGGGGGGCCAGCCCCCCCTAATTATATATGCAATATCTCAGTAATTAGACTAGATCTAACAAAAATTTTGCCTGATCAAACCTGATCTAACGTAGAGCTATCATAATCAACAACATTTTGTACAAATTTTTGTTGAGGGGGGGCTGGCTACGGGTTAGCCCCCCCTGACAATGATTGTTAATATCGCATATTTTAGAGTAGATCTAACGAAAAAAATCGTTGATCAAACCTGATCTAACAAAGATCTAACAAATGGAATAACGTTTTTATCAAATTCTCAATATGGGGGTCTAACCCGGGGGTGGTACTAACAAGCCAGATACTCCCTTCTCCTGGCACCTCCCTGGGGCTGGATGCAAATACATGAGTGTGTGTTGTGTGGGCGGTTGGGGGTGATGGATCAGCAGTTCTATCCTCCTAACACAGGATTGTAGGAACTGAAACATCAGCTACAAGGACAGGTTACTTAGGGATCGACCGATATTGATTTTTTAGAGCCGATATCGATAATCTGTGACCTTTCAGGCCGATAGCCGATAACTTACCAATACTCTGTACATTTACCAATTTAAAAAAATAAACTAGTTCTTCACAAATCTACTGTTATCTGAACATGTTGATTATTTCTTTTTTTTTTTTGCATTTTTTTAAATGAAGGTTAATGCACATAATATAAAGGCCAGTCTGAATTTTTTATATTTTCAAGAATATGTGTGTGTGTAGTGGATGCAGTGAGAGTATTTGATTAGTGAATGCAGTGTGTATGTTTGTGTAGTGGATGCAGAGTGTGTGTTTGTGTACTGTGTGTATAGTGAATGCAGTGTGTATGTTTGTGTAGTGGATGCAGAGTGTGTGTTTGTGTAGTGTGTGTATAATGAATGCAGTGTGTGTTTGTGTAGTTTGTATTTCATGAATGCAGAGTGTATGTTTGTGTAGTGTGTGTGTATAGTGGATGCAGTGTGCGGGTTTGTGTAATGTGTATATAGTGAATGCAGTGTGTGCGTTTGTGTAATGTGTATATAGTGAATGCAGTGTGTGCGTTTGTGTAGTGTGTATAGTGAATGCAGTGTGTGTTTGTCTAGTGTATATATAATGAATGCAGAGTGTGCGTTTGTGTAGTGAATGAAGTGTCCGTTTGTGTAGTGTGTATATAATGAATGCAGCGTGTGCTTTTGTGTAGTGTGTATAGTGAATGCAGTGTGTGTGTGTATAGTGAATGCAGAGTGTGCGTTTGTGTAGTATATATATAGTGAATGCAGAGTGTGTGTTTGTGTAGTGTGTATATAATAAATGTAGTGTGTGTGTTTGTGTAGTGTGTGTATAGTGAATGCAGTGTGTAGTGTGTGTACATAGTGAATGCAGTGTGTGTTTGTCTAGTGTATATATAATGAATGCAGAGTGTGCGTTTGTGTAGTGAATGAAGTGTCCGTTTGTGTAGTGTGCATATAATGAATGCAGCGTGTGCTTTTGTGTAGTGTGTATAGTGAATGCAGCCACAGAGCTCTACGTACGTGGTCATACAGCCACAGGGACACAGAGTTCTACGTACATGGTCATACAGCCACAGGGACACAGAGCTCTACGTACGTGGTCATACAGCCACAGGGACACAGAGCTCTACGTACGTGGTCATACAGCCACAGGGACACAGAGTTCTACGTACGTGGTCATACAGCCACAGGGACACAGAGCTCTATGTACGTGGTCATACAGCCACAGGGACACAGAGCTCTACGTACGTGGTCATACAGCCACAGGGACACAGAGTTCTACGTACGTGGTCATACAGCCACAGGGACACAGAGCTCTACGTACGTGGTCATCCAGCCACAGGGACACAGAGTTCTACGTACGTGGTCATCCAGCCACAGGGACACACAGCTCTACGTACGTGGTCATCCAGCCACAGGGACACACAGCTCTACGTACGTGGTCATCCAGCCACAGGGACACACAGCTCTACGTACGTGGTCATACAGCCACAGGGACACACAGCTCTACGTACGTGGTCATACAGCCACAGGGACACACAGCTCTACGTACGTGGTCATACAGCCACAGGGACACAGATCTCTACGTACGTTGTCATGCAGCCACAGGGACACAGAGCTATATGTACGTTGTCATACAGCCACAGGGACACAGAGCTATATGTACGTGGTCATCCAGCCACAGGGACACAGATCTCTACGTACGTTGTCATGCAGCCACAGGGACACAGAGCTATATGTACGTTGTCATACAGCCACAGGGACACAGATCTCTACGTACGTGGTCATCCAGCCACAGGGACACAGATCTCTACGTACGTTGTCATGCAGCCACAGGGACACAGAGCTATATGTACGTTGTCATACAGCCACAGGGACACAGATCTCTACGTACGTGGTCATCCAGCCACAGGGACACAGATCTCTACGTACGTTGTCATGCAGCCACAGGGACACAGAGCTATATGTACGTTGTCATACAGCCACAGGGACACAGATCTCTACGTACGTGGCCATACAGCCACAGGGACACACAGCTCTACGTACGTGGCCATACAGCCACAGGGACACACAGCTCTACGTACGTGGCCATACAGCCACAGGGACACACAGCTCTACGTACGTGGTCGTACAACCACAGGGACACAGAGCTATATGTACGTTGTCATACAGCCACAGGGACACAGATCTCTACGTACGTGGTCATACAGCCACAGGGACACACGGCTCTACGTTCGTGGCCATACAGCCACAGGGACACAGAGCTCTACGTACGTGGTCATACAGCCACAGGGACACACAGCTCTACGTACGTGGCCATACAGCCACAGGGACACAGAGCTCTACGTACGTGGTCATACAGCCACAGGGACACAGATCTCTACGTACGTTGTCATGCAGCCACAGGGACACAGAGCTATATGTACGTTGTCATACAGCCACAGGGACACAGAGCTATATGTACGTGGTCATCCAGCCACAGGGACACAGATCTCTACGTACGTTGTCATGCAGCCACAGGGACACAGAGCTATATGTACGTTGTCATACAGCCACAGGGACACAGATCTCTACGTACGTGGTCATCCAGCCACAGGGACACAGATCTCTACGTACGTTGTCATGCAGCCACAGGGACACAGAGCTATATGTACGTTGTCATACAGCCACAGGGACACAGATCTCTACGTACGTGGCCATACAGCCACAGGGACACACAGCTCTACGTACGTGGCCATACAGCCACAGGGACACACAGCTCTACGTACGTGGCCATACAGCCACAGGGACACACAGCTCTACGTACGTGGTCGTACAGCCACAGGGACACAGAGCTATATGTACGTTGTCATACAGCCACAGGGACACAGATCTCTACGTACGTGGTCATACAGCCACAGGGACACACGGCTCTACGTTCGTGGCCATACAGCCACAGGGACACAGAGCTCTACGTACGTGGTCATACAGCCACAGGGACACACAGCTCTACGTACGTGGCCATACAGCCACAGGGACACAGAGCTCTACGTACGTGGTCATACAGCCACAGGGACACAGAGCTCTACGTACGTGGTCATACAGCCACAGGGACACAGAGCTCTACGTACGTGGTGTACAGCCACAGGGACGGGATTTACAGGGTTTCTCTCACCATCATGTAATTGAAGATTTCGGCAGCATATTCTTGTTCGGCGAGTATATTCATCGCTAGCATAGTCCGAGCCAGCTCCTCACTCCACATGGATAACGAGGGGGGACCAGGGGGGACCCCATTACTGATACCCACATTGCACTGACTGTTCGTGCTCTCAGGAGCTGCGAGAGAGTGGAGGTGTTAGGGCGTCTATAGATATCTGACCTGGCTGCCAATCATTACTGTAAATTTTACGTTTAAAACAGAACTTTCCAACAAAGTACAAAATGCCAGCATCGTCTGAAATGGTAAAAAAACGAATAACCATCCTATGCAGCATTTTACAAACATAAAAGGATTGGGGAGTCTGTGGCAATAATCGCCCAATATTATCACACACACAAATCTTACCTGGTTTTTCTGATGGATTCAGCAACACACCTGCAGCCTTGTGTGCTATACAGCCCTTCACACACGTCAGCAAGGACTTCTTCTACCGACACAAACAGAGAGAAAACACTAAACACAACGGACAACGGCAGAGACACAGACAGACAGACAGACAGGGCGGCAGTAAGGGGCTCATATCTGACAACATTCAAGTGAATTTTAGGGGATTTATTCACTGTAAGTAATTGAAATCTAAATTACAAAATGTAGAGCAGAACTGCCGCAGTCTGTAGATTCGAGTCATTACCTGGCCCTTGGGTGTGCTAGTTGTTAAAAAAGAAAGATGATGATTTTTTAACCTGCAGTTTTAGATACAGCCACAAGGGGGAGCTGTATGGGCAGTTCTCGTTGCTAGGTAAACACAGAGAATAAATGTCCCCAAAGCAGAATGATAAGTCACATTTACCTTTTTGTCACCCGTTTTACACATTATTCTGTTGTTGTCCTTTGTCTTAAATGGTTCTCTCTTCGAATCCATCAGTAAAATCACTGAAATCAGTTCAATCAATCAGACGAAAGTTAAAATATAATCAACAAACTCTGTAAATTTTGCCCAATAACGCCTAATAACATCATTATAACCTCCCTATAACTCCTCCTATTACTCCCTATAATTCCTCCTATTACTCCATATAACCCTCCCTAGAACTCCTCCTATTACTCCATATAACCCTCTCTATAACTCCTCCCATTACTCCATATAACCCTCTCTATAACTCCTCCCATTACTCCATATAACCCTCCCTATAACCCCTCCTATTACTCCATATAACCTCCCTAGAACTCCTCCTATTACTCCATATAACCCTCTCTATAACTCCTCCCATTACTCCATATAACCCTCCCTATAACCCCTCCTATTACTCCATGTAACCCTCCCTATAACTCCTCCTATTACTCCCTATAATTCCTCCTATTACTCCCTATAATTCCTCCTATTACTCCATATAACCCTCCCTATAACCCCTCCTATTACTCCATATAACCTCCCTAGAACTCCTCCTATTACTCCATATAACCTCCCTAGAACTCCTCCCATTACTCCATATAACCCTCCCTATAACCCCTCCTATTACTCCATATAACCCTCCCTATATCCCCTCCTATTACTCCATATAACCTCCCTAGAACTCCTCCTATTACTCCATATAACCCTCTCTATAACTCCTCCCATTACTCCATATAACCCTCCCTATAACCCCTCCTATTACTCCATGTAACCCTCCCTATAACTCCTCCTATAACTACATATAACCTCCCTATAACCCCTCCTATTACTCCATATAACCCTCCCTATAACTCCTCCTATTACTCCAGATAACCCTCCCTATAACTCCTCCTATTACTCCATATAACCCTCCCTATAACTTCCCCTATTACTCCATATAACCACCCTATAACCCCTCCTATTACTCCATATAACCCTCCCTATAACTCCTCCTATTACTCCATATAACCCTCCCTATAACCCCTCCTATTACTCCATATAACCCTCCCTATAACTCCTCCTATTACTCCATATAACTCCTACTATTACTCCATATAACCCTCCCTATAACCCCTCCTATTACTCCATATAACCCACCCTATAACTCCTCCTATTACTCCATATAACCCTCCCTATAACCCCTCCTATTACTCCATATAACCCTCCCTATAACTCCTCCTATTACTCCATATAACCCTCCCTATAACTCCTCCTATTACTCCATATAACCTCCCTATAACACCTCCTATTACTCCATATAACCCTCCCTATAACTCCTCCTATTACTCCCTATAACCCCCTTATTACTCCATATAACCCTCCCTATAACTCCTCCTATTACTCCATATAACCCTCCCTATAACTCCTCCTATTACTCCATATAACCCTCCCTATACTGCCTATAACTCCTCCTATTACTCCATATAACCCTCCCTATAACTCCTCCTATTACTCCATATAACCCTCCCTATAACTCCTCCTATTACTCCATATAACCCTCCCTATAACCCCTCCTATTACTCCATATAACCCTCCCTATAACCCCTCCTATTACTCCATATAACCCTCCCTATAACCCCTCCTATTACTGCATATAACCCTCCATATAACTCCTCCTATTACTCCATATAACCTCCCTATATCCCCTCCTATTACTCCATATAACCCTCCCTATAACTCCCCCTATTACTCCATATAACAATCCCTATAACCCCTCCTATTACTCCATATAACCCCTCCTAATACTCCATATAACCCTCCCTATAACTCCCCCTATTACTCCATATAACCCTCCCTATAACCCCTCCTATTACTCCATATAACCCTCCCTATAACTCCTCCTATTACTCCCTATAACCCCCTTATTACTCCATATAACCCTCCCTATAACTCCTCCTATTACTCCATATAACCCTCCCTATAACTCCTCCTATTACTCCATATAACCCTCCCTATACTGCCTATAACTCCTCCTATTACTCCATATAACCCTCCCTATAACTCCTCCTATTACTCCATATAACCCTCCCTATAACTCCTCCTATTACTCCATATAACCCTCCCTATAACCCCTCCTATTACTCCATATAACCCTCCCTATAACCCCTCCTATTACTCCATATAACCCTCCCTATAACCCCTCCTATTACTGCATATAACCCTCCATATAACTCCTCCTATTACTCCATATAACCTCCCTATATCCCCTCCTATTACTCCATATAACCCTCCCTATAACTCGCCCTATTACTCCATATAACCCTCCCTATAACCCCTCCTAATACTCCATATAACCCTCCCTATAACTCCCCCTATTACTCCATATAACCCTCCCTATAACCCCTCCTATTACTCCATATAACCCTCCCTATAACCCCTCCTATTACTCCATATAACCCTCCCTATAACTCCCCCTATTACTCCATATAACCCTCCCTATAACTCCTCCTATTACTCCATATAACCTCCCTATATCCCCTCCTATTACTCCATATAACCCTCCCTATAACTCCCCCTATTACTCCATATAACCCTCCCTATAACTCCTATTACTCCATATAACCCCTCCTATTACTCCATATAACCCTCCCTATAACTCCTCCTATTACTCCATATAACTCCTCCTATTACTCCATATCACTCCTCCTATTACTCCATATAACCCTCCCTATAACTCCTCCTATTACTCCATATAACCCTCCCTATAACTCCTCCTATTACTCCATATAACCTCCCTATAACACCTCCTATTACTCCATATAACCCTCCCTATAACTCCTCCTATTACTCCCTATAACCCCCTTATTACTCCATATAACCCTCCCTATAACTCCTCCTATTACTCCATATAACCCCCCCTATAACTCCTCCTATTACTCCATATAACCCTCCCTATAACTCCTCCTATTACTCCATATAACCCTCCCTATACTGCCTATAACTCCTCCTATTACTCCATATAACCCTCCCTATAACTCCTCCTATTACTCCATATAACCCTCCCTATAACCCCTCCTATTACTCCATATAACCCTCCCTATAACCCCTCCTATTACTCCATATAACCCTCCCTATAACTCCTCTTATTACTCCATATAACCCTCCCTATAACTCCTCTTATTACTCCATATAACCCTCCCTATAACTCCTCCTATTACTCCATATAACCCTCCCTATAACTCCTCCTATTACTCCATATAACCCTCCCTATAACTCCTCTTATTACTCCATATAACCCTCCCTATAACCCCTCCTATTACTCCATATAACCCTCCCTATAACCCCTCCTATTACTCCATATAACCCTCCCTATAACTCCTCTTATTACTCCATATAACCCTCCCTATAACTCCTCCTATTACTCCCTATAACCCCCTTATTACTCCATATAACCCTCCCTATAACTCCTCCTATTACTCCATATAACCCTCCCTATAACTCCTCCTATTACTCCATATAACCCTCCCTATAACTCCTCCTATTACTCCATATAACCCTCCCTATAACTCCTCCTATTACTCCATATAACCCTCCCTATACTGCCTATAACTCCTCCTATTACTCCATATAACCCTCCCTATAACTCCTCCTATTACTCCATATAACCCTCCCTATAACCCCTCCTATTACTCCATATAACCCTCCCTATAACCCCTCCTATTACTCCATATAACCCTCCCTATAACCCCTCCTATTACTCCATATAACCCTCCCTATAACCCCTCCTATTACTCCATATAACCCTCCCTATAACTCCTCTTATTACTCCATATAACCCTCCCTATAACTCCTCCTATTACTCCATATAACCCTCCCTATAACTCCTCCTATTACTCCATATAACCCTCCCTATAACTCCTCTTATTACTCCATATAACCCTCCCTATAACCACTCCTATTACTCCATATAACCCTCCCTATAACCCCTCCTATTACTCCATATAACCCTCCCTATAACTCCTCCTATTACTCCATATAACCCTCCCTATAACTCCTCCTATTACTCCATATAACCCTCCCTATAACCCCTCTTATTACTCCATATAACCCTCCCTATAACTCCTCTTATTACTCCATATAACCCTCCCTATAACTCCTCCTATTACTCCATATAACCCTCCCTATAACTCCTCCTATTACTCCATATAACCTCCCTATAACTCCTCCTATTACTCCATATAACCCTCCCTATAACTCCTCCTATTACTCCATATAACCCTCCCTATAACTCCCCCTGTGTGTGAAATGAAATTCATTCATTAATCAAAGAATCTCCCCTGTAGCATACCAATGCTACATACAGCTGTCAGCTAAATCTGGCTATTTATTGTTATTATTAAAAAATAAGTGAATAATAAATCGAGCCGAGTGGCTTTAGATTTCTCTATGTGTAATAACTACCAATCATTACTAGACTATAAACCCTTTAGATAAAAGGTGGATTGATAGAGCAGTATGGCTCGCGATTCCTCCATGTATTCCTAGACACGGATCACGGATACACGGATCACGGATACACACTATCAAGCTGTACATGAACGGTGTAGAATGCTGCCAGAGGGAGATCAGTCACCAAGACATTCTGCAGCGTCTGAATGCTACACACAGAGTGGTAGCACTTTTCACGCGATGCCCAGAACATAAAGACGTTCTGCAAACCATGGTTGTCGTGGAGGGCGCTGCGGTTATGTAGGTTTAACCCGTCGCTCTCTATATTGCCATAAAGATCCCAATTATGTTATAACATGCCCGCAATTTGCTGTTTAGAGAACATGCCTTGCAATGTATACAGCTTACATAGAATCTAAACACAGGGATTGTTCTCTAACCTGGAAATGTGCCAAATGGACAGTAAAGGAGGAGACTAGATTTAAAAGAAGAAAAACTACCACAACAAGAGGACATAGTCTTAAATTAGAGGGACAAAGGTTTAAAAATAATATCAGGAAGTATTACTTTACTGAGAGGGTAGTGGATGCATGGAATAGCCTTCCATCTGAAGTGGTAGAGGTTAACACAGTAAAGGAGTTTAAGCATGCGTGGGATAGGCATAAGGCTATCCTAACTATAAGATAAGGCCAGGGACTAATGAAAGTATTTAGAAAACTGGGCAGACTAGATGGGCCGAATGGTTCTTATCTGCCGTCACATTCTATGGACAAGGGGAATTTTAGTCCAAATTGGTTAAAAGGGCCATTTATTCTGGCTCAGCTAATTTAGCCCAATATTTGTGATTCTATTATTTATTCTGCATAATTCCGAATAAACACATGGCATTCTGTGATCCTGGCTGTATAACTTGCTCCTGTAACTCCCAGAGCCGTGTTTTCACGCTTAGACTCTGAATATTCCTCTCCCGATTACACATTCCAAGCGGAAGCCTTCACTCACCTCTGGCTATCACCCAACGACCGTCACTCAGCTCCACGATCCTTCAATCTGCCTTAATTGCTGTGGAATTCTGGGTAATCCTTTCACATGGACCAGGCTAAAGTGAGGAGCGGACATCTGACTGCTTTAATGTGAACATTTGGGGTGTTTTATTTGTAATTAAAGTTTTTATCACAGAAAAGACTAATACTACGTCATACAACAAAAACGGTCAATTTCGATAATTTAAGAAATATATCAAGAAACCGGTATGGAGAGGGAACTCAAGGGGAGGGAACCTGGGGCTTTAAAAAAATGTTTTAAAATCCACTAATTTCAGTAATTAAACACTTTACTAATGCTCCTGCTAAACGCTCTCTGTGCAGTCATTTAATAACATTACACCGAGTATTAAACCCAAATCTCTCCAGAATAAACGGTTTGTTATATATTGCCGTCTTCCCAGAGTGGCCTTATGCAAAAATTAGATCCAGCCATTAATCCCAATCAAATTCATTTTTATCAACACACAAATGCATCGTTACTGGATTTACCCGTGGAGCAGAATTGACTGAATAAGAAAATAAATAATTATTACTCCATATAACCTCCCTATAACTCCTCCTATTACTCCATATAACCTCCCTATAACTCCTCCTATTACTCCATATAACCTCCCTATAACTCCTCCTATTACTCCATATAACCTCCCTATAACTCCTCCTATTACTCCATATAACCCTCCCTATAACCCCTCCTATTACTCCATATAACCCTCCCTATAACTCCTATTACTCCATATAACCCCCCTCTATTACTCCATATAACCCTCCCTATAACTCCTCCTATTACTCCCTATAATTCCTCCTATTACTCCCTATAATTCCTCCTATTACTCCATATAACCCTCCCTATAACCCCTCCTATTACTCCATATAACCTCCCTAGAACTCCTCCTATTACTCCATATAACCCCCCCCTATTACTCAATATAACCTCTCTATAACTCCTCCTATTACTCCATATAACCCTCCCTATAACCCCTCATATTACTCTATATAACCCTCCCTATAACTCCTCCTATTACTCCATATAACCCTCCCTATAACCCCTCCTATTACTCCATATAACCCTCCCTATAACCCCTCATATTACTCTATATAACCCTCCCTATAACTCCTCCTATTACTCCATATAACCCTCCCTATAACCCCTCCTATTACTCCATATAACCTCCCTATAACCCCTCCTATTACTCCATATAACCCTCCCTATAACTCCTCCTATTACTCCATATAACCCTCCCTATAACTCCTACTATTACTCCATATAACCCTCCCTATAATCCCTCCTATTACTCCATATAACCCTCCCTATAACCCCTCCTATTACTCCTTATAACCCTCCCTATAACTCCTCCTATTACTCCATATAACCCTCCCTATAACTTCTCCTATTACTCCATTTAGCCCTCCCTATAACCCCTCCAATTACCGCCTATAACCCTCCCTATAACTCCTCCTATAACTCCATATAGCCTCTATATAACTCCCCCTATTACTCCATATAACCCTCGCTATAATCCCTCCCATTACTCCATATAACTCCTCCTATTACTCCATATAACCCTCCCTATAATCCCTCCCATTACTCCATATAACTCCTCCTATTACTCCATATAACCCTCCCTATAACTCCTCCTATTACTCCATATAACTCCTCCTATTACTCCATTTAACCCTACTTATAACTCCTCCTATTACTCCATATAACTCCTCCCATTACTGCCTATAACCCTCCCTATAACTCCTCATATTACTCCATATAGCCTCTCTATAACTCCCCCTATTACTCCATTTAACCCTCCCTATAACTCTTCCTATTACTTCATATAACCCTCCCCATAACTCCTCCTATTACTCCATATAACTCCTCCTATTACTCCATATAACCCTCCCTATAACTCCTCCTATTACTCCATATAACCCTCCCTATAACTCTTCCTATTACTCCATATAACCCTCCCTATAACTCCTCCCATTACTGCCTATAACCCTCCCTATAACTCCTCATATTACTCCATATAGCCTCTCTATAACTCCCCCTATTACTCCATATAACCCTCCCTATAATCCCTCCCATTACTCCATATCACCCTCCCTATAACTCCTCCTATTACTCCATATAACTCCTCCTATTACTCCATATAACCCTCCCTATAACTCCTCCTATTACTCCATATAACCCTCCCTATTACTTCATATAACCCTCCCTATAACTCCTCCTATTACTCCATATAACCCTCCATAGAACTCCTCCTATTACTCCATATAACTCCTCCTATTACTCCATATAACCCTCCCTAGAACTCCTCCTATTACTCCATATAACCCTCCCTATTATTCCATATAACCCTCCCTATAACCCCTCCTATTACTCCATATAACCCTCCCTATAACTCCTCTTATTACTCCATGTAACTCCTCCTATTAATCCATATAACCCTCCCTATAACTCCTCCTATTACTCCATATAACCCTCCCTATAACTCTTCCTATTACTTCATATAACCCTCCCTATAACTCCTCTTATTACTCCATATAACTCCTCCTATTACTCCATATAACCCCTCCTATTACTCCATATAACTCCTCCTATTAATCCATATAACCCTCCCTATAACTCCTCCTATTACTCCATATAACCCTCCCTATAACCTCTCCTATTACTCCATATAACACTCCCTATAACTCCTCCTATTACTAGTTATAACACCTACTATTACTCCATTTAACACTCCCTATAACTCCTCCTATTCCTCCATAAAACGCCACCTATTCCTCCATATAACCCTTCCTTCAATTTAGGTGATCAAAAGTCGCGTAGGAGGCAGGAAGTGCCCAGAGTGGCTGGTTGATTGACAGCCAATAGAGGCAGTTTTAATGTAATTACTGCAGTTTTTTTTTTAAAACTGCAATAAAAAAAACAAAACACTGCAGGTTTAAGGGGACAGGGTCACTACACTCAGACCACTTCAATGAGCTGAAATGGTCTGGGTGCCTATTGTGTCCCTTTAACTCTCCCTATAACTAATCCGATTGCTCCATAATAGAGTGGAGGTGAAAGTAATTAAGGCTTGTATGTATACAGTTAGTAATGCAGGGGTTAATCTCCATCTGTGCAGAATACGTTTTTAAAAACTTTTTTGGGGTGATAGGTCAGTATAAATGGCTATTCAGTCATATCATAAGATACATCACCATCAGCAATGAATTAGACTAGAATATATAAATCTGTAGCTTTTTATTAAATATCATTTTAGGTTCATCGTCTGTTGCTGCTGTTGTTCCAAAAGTAATGATTTCCCACTGTAGCTGTAATTTCAATTAAATGCTCAGAATTATATTTGCAGGAGGTGGTGTTCTTTGTGACAGATAGGTGGAGCCAGAAAACCCGTCCTGGGAAGAATTGCAGGTGGAACGTCATATCACAGGCCTTAGTTATATAGACAGATCAATGTGATGTGGCCAGAACCAAGCTAGAAATTGTGCTTACGCCTAGAGCGAAAACACGGATTCTGGAGAACGATGATCACTCTCCACCTCAGATATATCCGTGCAGTTCCCGTGGAACTTCCAATACATTGTTTAATTTCAAACATCAGGTAACATGGGACCAGTAAAGGCTAACAGTGATATGGAAAGGGTAGTAGATACCTGGAATAGCCTTCCAGGGGTAGCAATAACAGTGATTTAGAAAGGGTAGTAGATACCTGGAATAACCTTCCAGTGGGAGCGTTATCAGTGATATGGAAAGGGTAGTAGATACCTGGAATAGCCTTCCAGTGGGAGCAGTAACAGTGATAGAGAAAGGGTAGTAGATACCTGGAATAGCCTTCCAGTGGGAGCACTAACAGTGATATAGAAAGGGTAGTAGATACCTGGAATAGCCTTCCAGTGGGAGCAGTAACAGTGATATAGAAAGGGTAGTAGATACCTGGAATAGCCTTCCAGTGGGAGCACTAACAGTGATATAGAAAGGGTAGTAGATACCTGGAATAGCCTTCCAGTGGGAGCACTAACAGTGATATAGAAAGGGTAGTAGATACCTGGAATAGCCTTCCAGTGGGAGCAGTAACAGTGATATAGAAAGGGTAGTAGATACCTGGAATAGCCTTCCAGTGGAAGCAGTAACAGTGATACAGAAAGGGTAGTAGATACCTGGAATAGCCTTCCAGGGGAAGCAGTAACGGTGATATAGAAAGGGTAGTAGATACCTGGAATAGCCTTCCAGGGGAAGCAGTAAAGGCCGATAGTGATATGGAAAGGGTAGTAGATAACTTGAATAGCCTTCCAGGGGAAGCAGTAAAGGCCGATAGTGATATGGAAAGGGTAGTAGATAACTTGAATAGCATGGTATACAGTTGCAATCAAAATGATTCAACTCCAATTGAAAACAATCAGGTTCGTTGTCAAAAGGTACAGACTTTGAGCTGTTTGCAAT
Source organism: Pelobates fuscus (assembly GCF_036172605.1). Classification (NCBI taxonomy): domain Eukaryota; kingdom Metazoa; phylum Chordata; class Amphibia; order Anura; family Pelobatidae; genus Pelobates; species Pelobates fuscus. The sequence continues at coordinate 8,489,235 of NC_086325.1, forward strand.
GAACAAATCAAACTAAAGCAATTGAAATAGCTTAACACAAAGAATGCTTCAAGTGGTTTTCCCAACCACAACTGCAACTTATGACTTCTCCAGTATCGAAGTTATTTAACCCCTTCCTGGCAATAATCTTTAGTCCTTAGTAGAGCACACTTTTAGAGTTATGACCGGCGGCATACGAGATGCATAGCCAGACACCGTCTTCCGTCAGCGTTCCTGAGAAATCTTTTTTTACACCAATTCAGTAATATGCTTGTGTGGTACCCAGTCGGGGGGGCCAGGTGATCCGTTACAGCTTGGGTTTGCGTGCTGTACCTGCCTTGTAATCCCACCCGAGATTTTATATTGGGTTCAAGTCAGGTGACTGTGATGGCCACTGTAGAATTTTCAAGGCCATCTTCTGGGCAAGCCTTGGTGGAATTCGAGGTATGCTTGGGATCATTATCTTGCTGGAAAGTCCAATGACGCCCAAGCTTCAGCTTCCTCACAGACGGCATGACGCTTTCGCCCAGGATTTCCTGATACTTCCTTGCCTTCCACACGCTACAGGTTTTCAGTAAGGCAAAGCAGCCCAAGAGCTTCACTGAGCCACCACCATGTCTAACTGCAGACCGCATCCTTTTCATTCTTCTTCCTCCAGATATAAAGCCGATTAAAAGGGCCAAAAAGTTCCAGTTTTGTTTTAATTGCTCCACGGAGCAGAATTGATTTATTTATAGGATTTTGAGCATATTGGAGCCGACTTTTCTTGTGTTTTTGGGTCAGTAGTTGTGCACGTCTTAGAGTTCCTTTTTTTTTTTACAATCTGCTTACTCAAAAATCTGGTTGCAGCCACTGATAGATTCCTTTTTCTGTCCCGACCATGAAGCGAACTATGCTTCCACCGGTGTCTCTAAGAACATTCAGTGCCTTTGCCATCTTTTTGTATCCTTTTCCTTGTTTGTGAAGGGCAATGATCTCTTCTCTTAACTTTGTGGACCATTCTTTTTACTTGGCCATATTCCTAACATGCAGTCAAATGTGACACTCAACAAACCCTCTAGCGAGTGCAGATATTTCAAGTATTCCAGCTCAAGCACACCTGGTGCAACTAGTGGAGCCTTTGACTAGTTGTATCGGTATTTATGCAGTTGTGAGGGATTCTATTCAGGGAGTTCAATAATTTTGAGACTGGAGAAGTCATAAGTTGCATTTAAAGCATTCGTTGGGATGATATTCCAACTGCTTTTGTTTGATTTGTTCATTGCAAACAGCTGAAAGTCTGTAAATTTTGACAATAAAACAGATTTATTTTAAATGGGGGTTATATTAGTTTGCTTAAAACTGTATAATGTCACTTTACTATTTAAAGATGTGAAATGGGCCTGTAAACATTTTAGTTGACACAGGTGAATGAATATAAAAATAAAGATCTATATAAATACATTTTTAGAATATTGCTGAATTGACAGATGTGAAGCACCAGTGACAGTACCCACAGACCTCTTGAAAATAAAATGCATGATTTCTCAAAACAAAATGAGGGAAAACAACACTACACATGAGCATACACAAAAAAAAAAAATTCAGAATAACTAATTTCTGTTGCTGTTATTTTAAAGAAACATTGTAGGCATACAATAGTTAAATTCATTATCAAAATCCATTATGATGGTATAATTATTCAGGTTACTTACTAATAAAACTTTGTATTTACCGTGGAGGGGGAGGGGGGGCAACCATTTATTTATTAATGACAGTTTATGAGAATTAAGGACTCTCACATGTGGTTCTCAATTTGTACATAAACTTGAAAAACCTGTCTCTCCACCTGCTGTTGGATTGTACCACCCATAATGATCTGCAAACCAAGGGAATATTGCTTAAAGGGACACGGAGCACAAATCTTATGCGTTTAATAGATTTTGGCCTTATTAATATGCATGCTCAAATCTTTACAGTTTTTGCATAAAATAAATGTATTCTAGAATGATACACTATAGGCCTGCCTCCTTAGCCACACCCCCTCACTCCAGAAGAAGACTTCCTTATACATACTAAAAAAATGTACACGACTCAGCCACTGACATCACTGAATGGTCTGAACTACAAAGCAACCTGCATTTAGAAGGAGAGGACATATAGTAAGGATATCACTACCTGTTTGTAGATTCTCGGATTGTCTGCAAACAGGTTCGGAATGAAAAGCAATTCACTCAGAGCTGTTGGGGCTGAGACTGTGTGCATACATTTGACAAGGAAAATCTTTCGGACATGAGGGGGGCATGGCTAAGGAGGCCGGATTATGGTGCACTATTAAGCATGCACAGAAATACAGTCAATACAGCTGTATTGGGGCCGGAGTGTCCCTTTAAAGGAGGCATATGATCTGCATGCACAAATTTTCAAATATGTACAATGAATCTACTTCCCGGATATCCTAAATAAACCACTTACAACAAACGACAGCCCTCCACCACCCAACGCATTGCGTCATATAGTGTATATTAATTAACAAAACAAGTTTTTCTTAAAATATTTTATATCCACAAGGACAGAGTATGGAGGAGAAGCTGGATAATTAACCCAAACATTTACAAAAGTTAATTTCTGAGACACAAGTGAGAAGTTCCCCCCCTTACAGCATTGGATAATATTTAAAGGGACAGTCCCTGTAAGTTCAACTCATTCAATGTACTGGTATTTATTTCTATTACAATCTTAAGCTGATGTTTTATTTGGTATTAAGACTGCTGGTCAGTCCTATCAGGCACAAGTAAGTATTTTGTATATTATACATTATTTTTTCTATTTTCCTGCTTTTGTATGCTAATTATTAATCCGACATGAACACGTGATATGCTAAAACAAAAAACTGTGCACTCCAAGGGGAGAATAATGAAGCCTAAATAGTCACATAAGTCACAAACCTAAAATTAAATAACGGTTATGTTTTTAGGACAGAATACTTCCAAGGACGCAGATTATACGAAAACATGTACAAAACAGAACAAAACTCGCTGAGAGGACTGTCCCTTTAAATGTGGAAAAGCAAACATGACATTTCTACTGAGAGGGAACATTGCATTATTGCTTCACAAATATCTACGTTTTACTATAAATGACTAGAATGTTGCAGCATGTTGTTTGCTAAAGATAAACCTGAACAGGTAGATAAAGTATCTTTGGGGGGTAAGACTACCATTCCCCCCCGCCCTTTGGATAACCAATGAGTCGTACATTCCACAGACACAGTTTTGGGAACGTGGCATCGTAACTGGCCGCCGGCAATAAACAAACAAACAAACAAACAAACAAAAAAAAACACGTAATTTCTTAAAGTCACAAACTTTACCAATCCGAGTCAGATTCTGGTTACCTGAAGACAATTTGAATTACAAAACTCATCTAGGTCAGATTAATTAACTAAATGTTAAAATAGATCTAAAAGGTTCTCGAGTACATTTATTTGAAATAAAAATGGAAAATATTGCTTTTTTTTTTTTCTTCTTCTCCAAAACACATATGTACGTAAGGCAGATACATTCAGTCTGAGAAGTTAAGCCACTTTGAATATCCGGATAAACAGGAAAATTGGTGCAAGTCTCATTGGGGGGGGGGGGGGGGGGGGAAGGGAATAGTAACATTTTCAGCAATGCTGCTGTAGGAGACCAGAGAATATCCTGACTTGACAGAACAAATAGAAACTGCATTTTATTGCAGTTAAGCACCAGAATGCCTTATACTAGAGCACAGCACTGCAAATGATAAACACTACAGTCATCAAATTTATCTTTGCTGCCAATTTAAATCAGGGGATCTCTCTAGTAAATACTTTTGAAAGAGAAAAAAAAATGCAGTTCTCTATTACTTGCGTGTACCGACCAAGTGGGACCGCACCAGTAGTAACAAATGTTTTATTTTTTTAAATTACAAATTAGAAAGTTTCTCCTCGCCTTTTATACCCTGTCAACACCCAAATTTCAGAGGCGGAGCATTGTATTCCGAGCTGAATTGCTGACCTTAGATGTCAGTACCATTATAAGCAAATTACATGTCTCAGAGAGAGACACTGGGCTGTAGAAGGGACAAGAGTTGCAAAGAGTTCTGGGATGGTTATGGCTTACAATCCTGGCACTGCACCAGCAGTAAGAAGGCAAATAAAACAGATATTCCATCAGGATATTTTTAGGGGGCTGTGTGCCCATAAAGTATACCAAATAGTCAACATTGTGCAGGTGCTTCCTCTGCATGTTTGCAGTCTCTTAATGAGGGAAAGGGGACAGGAGGAAAATGGATATATATAGCTATATATTTCCACAATTCAGAAGAGAAAGGGATTTTTTTCTTTCAGTAGAAAGTCTTTAATGTTTCCCTCTTGTTCCTCTTTAAATATTGACCATTATTCCCGTATACTCGCGGAGTAAGAGAATTGGGGGAAATGTGCGCGCTGCTCCGACTCCAGAGATTCCAGTTCATCATCTGAAAAGAAAAAGAAATTATGTCAATGAGTTAAAAATGAAATATTTGGTTAAAGGGACAGTCCCATGTAGGAGCAAAGTGACCTAATGACAGCGACATGTTTAATGGGTTAAAGGGACAGTCCCATGTAGGAGCAAAGTGACCTAATGGCAGTGACATGTTTAATGGGTTAAAGGGACAGTCCCATGTAGGAGCAAAGTGACCTAATGACAGCGACATGTTTAATGGGTTAAAGGGACAGTCCCATGTAGGAGCAAAGTGACCTAATGACAGTGACATGTTTAATGGGTTAAAGGGACAGTCCCATGTAGGAGCAAAGTAACCTAATGACAGTGACATGTTTAATGGGTTAAAGGGACAGTCCCATGTAGGAGCAAAGTGACCTAATGGCAGTGACATGTTTAATGGGTTAAAGGGACAGTCCCATGTAGAAGCAAAGTGACCTAATGCCAGTGACCTGTTTATTGGGTTAAAGGGACAGTCCCATGTAGGAGCAAAGTGACCTAATGACAGTGACACGTTTAATGGGTTAAAGGGACAGTCCCATGTAGGAGCAAAGTGACCTAATGACAGTGACATGTTTAATGGGTTAAAGGGACAGTCCCATGTAGGAGCAAAGTGACCCAATGACAGTGACATGTTTAATGGGTTAAAGGGACAGTCCCATGTAGGAGCAAAGTGACCTGACAGTGACATGTTTAATGGGTTAAAGGGACAGTCCCATGTAGGAGCAAAGTGACCTAATGACAGCGACATGTTTAATGGGTTAAAGGGACAGTCCCATGTAGGAGCAAAGTGACCTAATGACATTGACATGTTTAATGGGTTAAAGGGACAGTCCCATGTAGGAACAAAGTGACCTAATGACAGCGACATGTTTAATGGGTTAAAGGGACAGTCCCATGTAGGAGCAAAGTGACCTAATGACAGTGACATGTTTAATGGGTTAAAGGGACAGTCCCATGTAGGAGCAAAGTGACCTAATGACAGTGACATGTTTAATGGGTTAAAGGGACAGTCCCATGTAATGGTAAAGGTATAAAAAGGAGACGCTGTATTCGGCACTCACATTTGTCTGGCGGTGTTACTGTTATGGTCTGAGCCGTAAACTCGTCATCAAAATATCTTGTGTCTATTTCTGAAGTGACTTGTGGTTTGAAAGGTGGGATCAGCTATATGAAAGAGACAAAGTTTAATTAAATGACATCAATATTTGTTTTACAAAATGCACAGAATAGAAGAAATAATTAAATAATAGATGATAAAGAAAAAATCCCCCCACTAGCCCAGCATTGTCAGGATCAATATTGAGTCTAAATGAAGGCATGTCATATATCACCATTTCTTTATATACAGAGCGCTTTGCTCAGCTGTGCTGCTGGGAGAGTGTTACCTTTCTCTCGGTGACATCTTGCCAATTGATAGAAGAAAAGAATCGATGGGCCATCACCTCTTGGGCATCATTGGGTCCCCCTCCGAGCCTGCAGGCGGAAGCCACAATCAGTTTATAGTACAGAATGATTTCTAATACTGCACTCCTAGCAGAGGACTCGGAATAGCCTGCTGCCCCTTCATGCCCAGTGAGGAGACTCCTGACCCTACAGATACCAGAGAATTGAGCCCGAGAGGGTCATTTGGGCGACAGTCAATGAGCTGATTCTGCCAAATATTCAATCCATCCGTGGATGTGGCCTCAGATTCTGATATCAGCTAATGCTAATTGGATGGCTCTCACTTTGCTCACAGTTGCTCAGTGCTGAACATGTCCTTTACAGCACTGAGTGGACGTTAATTTACACCGTGCGTTAACATGTGAGAACACAAGAAGCCCACCTACCTTAGCTTGGGGTCCTTTTTCAGGAGGCCGGCGAGAAGAGACTTTGCTTCAGGGCTCAACGTCCGTGGAAAGCGAATCTCCTCCATCAGGATCAGCTCAAACAGCCTCTCATGGTCCTGGTTGTAGAAGGGAAGTCGCCCGCACATCATCTCGTACATTACGACTCCCAGACCCCACCAGTCCACCGCTCGGCCATAGTCATTATCTTCCAACACCTAGAACCAAGTGGAGGCCAGAAAATGTTATTCAATCCCAGGGAAGACCAGGAAATGGCTTAGTGACAACTTAGCTTTTCATTCATACAATTAAATGCTACCAACCATAACAACCGCTTCCTATTCTAGTAAAGCTAGTCAATGTTTTTGATAAAAATAAACAACCGTGGGTAGGCCAGAGGGAGGTTGAACAAATACTTCAGCAGCTTCAGATGCTGTGGCACTTGACTCACACCAATCCTAAAACCCAGATAATAGACAAGCAAACTGGTTTTGCGTCATTATTTGTTTCAAGCTAAAGCCCCCAAGTTGCTAAATTATTACAGAATGGGTAATTTTTCTACCTCTTCTCAGATTAGATACTGAAAAGAAAGCACAATGTATGCGTTTTACCTCGGGGGCCAGGTATTCCGGCGTGCCACAGAAAGTCTTCATGGTGGCCCCATCAGTGATTCCCTCCTTGCAGAGACCGAAGTCTGTGATTTTCACGTGTCCATCTTTATCCAGCATAAGGTTCTCCAGCTGGAGAGAGAAATGAAAGGTCACACGAGGTAATGTGTTAGAATTCACGGATTGCAGACCAACGGTCAGGATAGTTCATTTATAAGTAACCTTTCAGCAAATGGGCAGCACAATCTAAAATTCACTGCACTCTTTTTTCTTTATTATTAGTATCAGTTTTTTGATATTGAATGTTTAATTTTACGGTTTGCTAACAGACAGGAGAACAATCCTGGCAGACTGGTCCCATGCTCGTGGGGGCACTGTAAACCAGGATTTCCTCCATACAGTCAGTCACTCCTGTGATTAATCTCACAGATTACGAAGGGCAAGATATTACAATGGGGAGAGTTGCTTGCGTTCTAAAAGCAGAGCAATCGCCAGGGAAACCAATGGAATGCTCAAATCTCAGAAATATCAGCAACAAAACAATGAGAGGAAGAAACAGTCCAAACATGTATTCCTTTTTGAAAAGATTAAAAACGTGCCCTATAGATCAGATCAACACATACCTTGATATCTCGGTATACAACATTTCGGGAATGCAGATATTCCAGAGCGGATACAATCTCAGCACCATAAAAACGAGCTCTGTCCTCTGTGAAAACGCGCTCGCGAGACAGGTGGAAAAAGAGCTAAGAAAACATATACTACGTCAATACCTGGATCAAAGTTTGGAAACAGGACTACAGTTCAACATCACATATTATATATTTATTTTTAATACAGAGTCATTCACTAAACAGTGAAAAGTTAGAAATTGTCCAGAGAATCTAAAGATTTTAGGTAAAAACAGCTAATATGCAAAAATGTTGCTATATCACCTACAATTTACATTTTCTGTGAATTCTTGAAGTATTGGTCCTCTTTACAGATCTGTCGTGGCTATGAAAACTTAACTCCTTAACGCTCAAGCTAATACAGGAGTAAATGCTGTTTTTTTTTTTACATTAATTAAAATCATAGCGAATTATTATGATCAAGTGAATGGAGACATAAGAAAGCATTTTATTTAACATATGCTGATTTATTATATACACATATACAGCTGCCTCGTGTTTAGAACAAAAAACTACAAAAAGCAAATACACTTCAAAGGAAACTGTCAATTCTTCAGAAATTCTTAAATAAAAAAGTGAAAACCATCTAAGACTTGTTAATCTTTTGTGTGACGCTATATTTTCTATAAAGTGTATATCAAAGATTACATCACAATCCAGAGCAAACGTTGCAGATGAAGACACAATGTGTAATTTCATCTCCTATCTCTGTCCCGACAGACAAAGCTTACAACAATGGCTGACACAGAGCTAAGATGGAGGCGCCCAGATTGAGAAATCCAAACATGGTTGGAAGTTCTACACTTGGTTTTATTTTTCACATATTTGTTAAACATAGGGAATATTGTTATTATAAAAAAAAATATCCAGGGAAGTCACGGTTGTCCTTTAAAAGCACGTTCTGCTAATTGTGCAAGGAAGAATTGTGGGACAATGTTCTGGAGTAAACGCTATGGAATGTTCAGGCTGACTGATCTATTTAGCGGTATTCTTGGAACCTTATACACCTTGATACAAGCTCCTATAGTACAAACACAAACCCAGATCTCACCTCGCCACCATTAGCGTATTCCATTACAAAGCAGAGGCGGTCACTGGTCTGAAATGCATATTTCAATGCCTAGAAGTCAGGAAACAACAAAACATTTCAACACACAAGAATAATAATAGTATATATTTGTATTAATTTTTACACCCACCCCCCCCCCACCCACTCTAATAAAGACCCTAAACCCAGTTAAGAATTAAAATGTGGGTACCGTTAAGAAGGGATGCCTTGTGTTCTGCAAAACTCTGCTTTCCGTAACAGTATGGGCAACTTCATCCTGGAATGATACAAGCAATGAGAGAACATTTCATCCTCAAAAACAAAATCTGCAATTTATGATATCATAGGTGTGTGTGAGGTCAGAGCCGATCTGGCACGACCGTGGGTATGGTGCAATTATTCCATCCAGGAAAGTGTGCAGTAAGAGATCCAGCTTAATGATAAGGAGTATATTGGGGTACCGTGACCTGATCGGAACCAATAGAATGATACTAGGGTCCCATGCAGTCACAGGGATAGCCTGCATTATTTTACCTTGGCAATGATGACCTCTTTCCGTAGAATCTTCATGGCATAATAACGACCAGTTGCCTTCTCTTTGACCAGGATAACTTTCCCAAATGTCCCCTTACCCAACAACTTGAGATAGTCAAAATCATTCATAGTCTAAATCACAAAAAAAAGGGGGAATAAAAAAAATTTAACTCTCAGATGTGCCACTCTGTGCATAAAACTGGTTTATAACAGGCATAAATGGTTCTGTTACAGTCACTGTGCGGGCATAAATGGTTCTGTTACAGTCACTGCGCAGGCATAAATGGTTCTGTTACAGTCACTGCGCAGGCATAAATGGTTCTGTTACAGTCACTGCGCAGGCATAAATGGTTCTGTTACAGTCACTGCGCAGGCATAAATGGTTCTGTTACAGTCACTGCGCAGGCATAAATGGTTCTGTTACAGTCACTGCGCAGGCATAAATGGTTCTGTTACAGTCACTGTGCAGGTATAAATGGTTCTGTTACAGTCACTGCGCAGGCATAAATGGTTCTGTTACAGTCACTGTGCGGTATAAATGGTTCTGTTACAGTCACTGCGCGGGTATAAATGGTTCTGTTAGTAATACAGTCACTGTGCGGGTATAAATGGTTCTGTTACAGTCACTGTGCGGGTATAAATGGTTCTGTTACAGTCACTGTGTGGGTATAAATGGTTCCGTTAGTAATACAGTCACTGTGTGGGTATAAATGGTTCCGTTAGTAATACAGTCACTGTGTGGGTATAAATGGTTCCGTTAGTAATACAGTCACTGTGTGGGTATAAATGGTTCTGTTACAGTCACTGCGCGGGTATAAATGGTTCTGTTAGTAATACAGTCACTGTGCGGGTATAAATGGTTCTGTTACAGTCACTGTGCGGGTATAAATGGTTCTGTTACAGTCACTGTGTGGGTATAAATGGTTCCGTTAGTAATACAGTCACTGTGTGGGTATAAATGGTTCCGTTAGTAATACAGTCACTGTGCGGGTATAAATGGTTCCGTTAGTAATACAGTCACTGTGTGGGTATAAATGGTTCCGTTAGTAATACAGTCACTGTGCGGGTATAAATGGTTCTGTTAGTAATACAGTCACTGTGCGGGTATAAATGGTTCCGTTAGTAATACAGTCACTGTGTGGGTATCAATGGTTCCGTTAGTAATACAGTCACTGTGTGGGTATCAATGGTTCCGTTAGTAATACAGTCACTGTGTGGGTATCAATGGTTCCGTTAGTAATACAGTCACTGTGTGGGTATAAATGGTTCCGTTAGTAATACAGTCACTGTGCGGGTATAAATGGTTCCGTTAGTAATACAGTCACTGTGCGGGTATAAATGGTTCTGTTACAGTCACTGTGTGGGTATAAATGGTTCCGTTAGTAATACAGTTACTGTGTGGGTATAAATGGTTCCGTTAGTAATATATAGTCACTGTGTGGGTATAAATGGTTCCGTTAGTAATACAGTCACTGTGTGGGTATAAATGGTTCCGTTAGTAATACAGTCACTGTGTGGGTATAAATGGTTCCGTTAGTAATATAGTCACTGTGCAGGTATAAATGGTTCCGTTAGTAATATAGTCACTGTGCGGGTATAAATGGTTCCGTTAGTAATACAGTCACTGTGCGGGTATAAATGGTTCCGTTAGTAATACAGTCACTGTGCGGGTATAAATGGTTCCGTTAGTAATACAGTCACTGTGCGGGTATAAATGGTTCCGTTAGTAATACAGTCACTGTGTGGGTATAAATGGTTCCGTTAGTAATACAGTCACTGTGTGGGTATAAATGGTTCCGTTAGTAATACAGTCACTGTGCCGGTATAAATGGTTCCGTTAGTAATACAGTCACTGTGCCGGTATAAATGGTTCCGTTAGTAATACAGTCACTGTGTGGGTATAAATGGTTCCGTTAGTAATACAGTCACTGTGCCGGTATAAATGGTTCCGTTAGTAATACAGTCACTGTGTGGGTATAAATGGTTCCGTTAGTAATACAGTCACTGTGTGGGTATAAATTGCTCTGTTAGGAATATAGTCACTGTACAGTATAAATGGTCCTGTACATCACACAGGCTAAGTCAGGTTTTCACTATGGCTTAGGTTATCGCATGCTAAATGGGCACTGTAGGGTGCCTCCATGCTCACCACTTTGGTACGTCCTTTGGACACAGCAACATCCATTTCCTCAGGACTCTGGGCATCACTGGGGGAATCAACCTTAATTTCCATGGGGTCTTCTTCCTCGGGCTCCTGGTTCTTTAAGCTGTTAGCCACCGTCTGTATGGCTCGCATCCATTCATCCCTGGAATAAAAACAGATGGTCAGGGTCTGCTCTGTGCCCTAAACCTAGCTCACAATACAAGGCAGCGGGAATCTGCATTCTCCATTAAAATAAAAAAAGAATCCAATCTTATTCTAAAGCAATGATGACAATCTCCAAAAATGTGCTTCTCAGATATTCTCAGCCATTGATGCTGCTTGAACACATGGTGTTCAGCTCAATAACTCTTCAGGGAAAGTTCACACTCCAATATTTACCCCCAGCTTTATACAATACACAAGGCCAACCATATACACGGCTTGCTGAGATTTCTATACGGCAATTTTTTTCCTTTTCTTTAAGACGTCTCCAGCAACAGATACTGGTGTTTAATGGCACTTTATTGTGTAAATCAGGAGAGATATCAAGGAAGGGCACCAGAGCGGTATGGACCCATGCCACAATACTTGCTCTTATGGTGACATTGTGCTAAATGGCTCAGGACGTAAAGATCACAAAATAGAGAAACTGTAGGAATATTGCGCCCTTGTTTATTATTTAACCATCACAAGTACAGCCGTGTTTGGCATAAGATGTCGGGTCTGGTACCTTTCCTCTGGGCTGTCCACGTGAAAAGTCCGCTCGATAACCGTTGTCCACTGCAAGCAACGGATCACAAATGTGTTCGGCCGTGGACGTTCGGTCTTCATGAGCTGGCATTCTTTTGTCAAAAAATAAATAAATTACATGGAGGTAGTAACAAAGCTGCGGTAGGAATATCGAAAACATTACGTGCCAAATGTATCATAGGAACCTGAACCCTGAAATTCTACAATTAAAAAGACACTACATTTTACTCAGCAAACTAATTAATAATAATTTAAAAAAAGCACGTTACTTTTAGTTCACTTCTGGTTTAAAGGCTCTACTTGCTGCCAGTTATGTTACAGTCTGTCCTAGCCCAGAGGGATGAGGGGATTGCAATGAGCCGTGCCCGCCGTACACTTACCTCCTACCGAGAAGTTATTGAGGGGAGGCATTGTTATATGATGTTCTGATGTCTCTGGTTTCTCTTTGTACCCAATAAAAGAGCCATCACTCTTCAGTAGGAAGTACCTGGGTCTCCATGTTTTAATATATTCCCCTACAAGGACAGATAAAAAACACATGTTCTTAAACACCCAACCAATGAAGACAGTCTGTAACAGGAGGGTAAAGGGACTTGAGCAAATCTTGGCAATAGCCCCCAGTGACACTAGAGGTCAGCAAAGAGACAGATTTAATCAGAACAATCCCTAACAGTATGTACAAAGCAAGTAGCACAATTAATAGAGGAAAATTAATTAAAGCAAAGTATTTTTTATTAAATAGAGAAGCAACAAGAAGATTACAAATTATAATCATCGTTTACCAACACTAAAAATAAAATGGGATGAGCACATTACAATCACTGGATGCAAATACAACACTAAGAACATTTTAGCTTTACAGTGATATGTATTCCTGCATATCACATTATTTTAGTCCATCTGCATTGACTGGCTTTAAAACCCCAAGTAATCAATTAGTTTATCAAAGTGTCTCTATATTCCGCAATGGTCCTTCTTTGAACCCAAATATTTAACCATAAACTCAAGCTAACAGCATCACGTCCCACGCAGTCTGCACTGTGCGCATGTATTAAATACTACAAAACAAGGTGTCCATCTCCCATCCTCAGGGGGGAATCACGTTACCCCTGAAAGGCTGCATCCTGCTAACTGGAGAAGGAATCCAAGACAGGGAAGGGTTAATATCGTCAACACTGTTACAAGAGTAGGTCAACCTTGCGGGAGGAAATTTAACACAGCTCACCCAAGATAGCAACTAATCAGGAAGCTTATTTTACCAGCTGTCTGTTAGCTTTGTCAAAGAAAGGCAACACTTTTCTCTGAAGGCTTCCTTCCTACAGCTTTAACGAACACACACATAAATCCACAAGTGACTGCTACGTTGACGCACACCTACCTAGAGATTGCAAACACCTGCCCTGCCCCAAATACCACAAAAAAAACAAAAGGAGGAAAATGTTAAAAAAGTATTAACTGGGTTGCCAAGTGTTTTGTACATGACACCGTCAGTTCCCTCTAGGCGACACACTGGGAAGAGTTCACCGTAAAATATTTAGGAACACTATACAGATCACGGTAAAAGTAAGAAATCCCCCCTACCCCTGCCAGACGGAATTCTCTGCAGTTCACTGTGACACCTATACCACATTTCCGGTACGGTCGCTCTCATGTCTTTCTACGAGCCCTTGCAGTTCAATCAATACAAAACACAGATACCGTACAAGTAGCTTCACAAATGGAGAAAAAAAAAAAACACCTAGAACATGAATGAAGCTATTCAGAAAATACATGCACGGTCATTCCAAATCATGTCTTTCATGAACAAAACTACTATCAGGTGCTGGATGTTTCATACACTCCTGGTAAACAGTGAGCTACGAGATATCTCTAGGGAGATGGCAGTACCAGGGTTCCTGTGAACACTCGGACACTTCCTAGTTCCTAAAGAAATGCATATGTACAAAAATTAAGGAAAGAGCGTTGTGATTTGTTTTGCTTTTGTACATCTATTTTTATGAATTTTCTCAATAATGCATTGAAGGGGGAAATGTTCATTTAGGGTCAGTATTACAGAGAGCCAACGTAGAGGGGCTTTCGAGCTCTTGGTTCTTGGTGGAGGTGTGTTTTTGTGTTTGGAATTTAGGTCTGGCATTTCAGGAATCCCAAAAAGGCAGAGAGAGGGTGACATGAAATCACAGGATGCCCCAGAGCACAGACAACAACCAGGCACGTAGTCCAGCAATCATATAAGAGGGCCGCTGTGCACTCCCCACTTACAGCTCGATACAGATTTAATGCATCATTAAACAGTGTACAATAAGTAGGGTTATATAATACACAGCCAACACAGCTGCTGCCTGTCACAAACAACTTGTTCTGGGAAAAAGACAGATTGCAACAACTCTCTTTATAACGGTTAGAATAAAACCAGTTTCTAATCCTGTCAGCCCTTTCACACTCCACCTAATAAACTACAACTCCCATGATGCTTTGCCAAGATGTGCTCTATAACCCACTACCAAATGGATCAGTTCAGGGTGTTAAGTCCTGCACTCGTTTACTGATCTGTGAAAATCATCTTGTGACTACTTGCAAATGACAACATACAGCTTATTGACGGTGTAAATTAAAATACGGTAAAAACTGCACATGGTCTTTTAAGAAATGTAAAGAAAAAAAAAGGTGATGGGTTTTCTTTAACCTATCTGATAGAATCCGTAGAGTAAGCTTTAACTTGACGATCAGTTAAACTGGTCATTACAAAATATGTAAGGCCCACTCAGATAGGGCAATCAGTGATCACTGTACTCTTATATTAGAGTAGTATTTAAACAGCGTGATCTTACAGTAAGGCCCACTCAGATAGGGCAGTATAGGGCAATCAGTGATCACCGTACTCTTATATTAGAGTAGTATTTAAACAGCATGATCTTACAGTAAGGTCCACTCAGATAGGGCAGTATAGGGCAATCAGTGATCACCGTACTCTTATATTAGAGTAGTATTTAAACAGCATGATCTTACAGTAAGGTCCACTCAGCTAGGGCAGTATAGGGCAATCAGTGATCACCGTACTCTTATATTCGAGAGGAATTTAAACAGCGTGATCTTACAGTAAGGCCCACTCAGATAGGGCAGTATAGGGCAATCAGTGATCACCGTACTCTTATATCAGAGTAGAATTTAAACAGCGTGATCTTACAGTAAGGCCCACTCAGATAGGGCAGTATAGGGCAATCAGTGATCACTGTACTCTTATATTAGAGTAGTATTTAAACAGCGTGATCTTACAGTAAGGCCCACTCAGATAGGGCAGTATAGGGCACTCTTATATTAGAGTAGAATTTAAACAGCGTGATCTTACAGTAAGGCCCACTCAGATAGGGCAGTATAGGGCAATCAGTGATCACCGTACTCTTATATTAGAGTAGTATTTAAACAGCGTGATCCTACAGTAAGGCCCACTCAGACAGGGCAGTATAGGGCAATCAGTGATCACCGTACTCTTATATTAGAGTAGAATTTAAACAGCGTGATCTTACAGTAAGGCCCACTCAGATAGGGCAGTATAGGGCACTCTTATATTAGAGTAGAATTTAAACAGTGTGATCTTACAGTAAGGCCCACTCAGATAGGGCAGTATAGGGCAATCAGTGATCACCGTACTCTTATATTAGAGTAGAATTTAAACATCGTGATCCTACAGTAAGGCCCACTCAGACAGGGCAGTATAGGGCAATCAGTGATCACCGTACTCTTATATTAGAGTAGTATTTAAACAGCGTGATCTTACAGTAAGGCCCACTCAGATAGGGCAGTATAGGGCAATCAGTGATCACCGTACTCTTATATTAGAGTAGTATTTAAACAGCGTGATCCTACAGTAAGGCCCACTCAGACAGGGCAGTATAGGGCAATCAGTGATCACCGTACTCTTATATTAGAGTAGTATTTAAACAGCGTGATCTTACAGTAAGGTCCACTCAGATAGGGCAGTATAGGGCAATCAGTGATCACCGTACTCTTATATTAGAGTAGTATTTAAACAGCATGATCTTACAGTAAGGTCCACTCAGCTAGGGCAGTATAGGGCAATCAGTGATCACCGTACTCTTATATTCGAGAGGAATTTAAACAGCGTGATCTTACAGTAAGGCCCACTCAGATAGGGCAGTATAGGGCAATCAGTGATCACCGTACTCTTATATCAGAGTAGAATTTAAACAGCGTGATCTTACAGTAAGGCCCACTCAGATAGGGCAGTATAGGGCAATCAGTGATCACTGTACTCTTATATTAGAGTAGTATTTAAACAGCGTGATCTTACAGTAAGGCCCACTCAGATAGGGCAGTATAGGGCACTCTTATATTAGAGTAGAATTTAAACAGCGTGATCTTACAGTAAGGCCCACTCAGATAGGGCAGTATAGGGCAATCAGTGATCACCGTACTCTTATATTAGAGTAGTATTTAAACAGCGTGATCCTACAGTAAGGCCCACTCAGACAGGGCAGTATAGGGCAATCAGTGATCACCGTACTCTTATATTAGAGTAGAATTTAAACAGCGTGATCTTACAGTAAGGCCCACTCAGATAGGGCAGTATAGGGCACTCTTATATTAGAGTAGAATTTAAACAGTGTGATCTTACAGTAAGGCCCACTCAGATAGGGCAGTATAGGGCAATCAGTGATCACCGTACTCTTATATTAGAGTAGAATTTAAACATCGTGATCCTACAGTAAGGCCCACTCAGACAGGGCAGTATAGGGCAATCAGTGATCACCGTACTCTTATATTAGAGTAGTATTTAAACAGCGTGATCTTACAGTAAGGCCCACTCAGATAGGGCAGTATAGGGCAATCAGTGATCACCGTACTCTTATATTAGAGTAGTATTTAAACAGCGTGATCCTACAGTAAGGCCCACTCAGACAGGGCAGTATAGGGCAATCAGTGATCACCGTACTCTTATATTAGAGTAGAATTTAAACAGCGTGATCTTACAGTAAGGCCCACTCAGATAGGGCAGTATAGGGCACTCTTATATTAGAGTAGAATTTAAACAGTGTGATCTTACAGTAAGGCCCACTCAGATAGGGCAGTATAGGGCAATCAGTGATCACCGTACTCTTATATTAGAGTAGAATTTAAACATCGTGATCCTACAGTAAGGCCCACTCAGACAGGGCAGTATAGGGCAATCAGTGATCACCGTACTCTTATATTAGAGTAGTATTTAAACAGCGTGATCTTACAGTAAGGCCCACTCAGATAGGGCAGTATAGGGCAATCAGTGATCACCGTACTCTTATATTAGAGTAGTATTTAAACAGCGTGATCCTACAGTAAGGCCCACTCAGACAGGGCAGTATAGGGCAATCAGTGATCACCGTACTCTTATATTAGAGTAGAATTTAAACAGCGTGATCTTACAGTAAGGCCCACTCAGATAGGGCAGTATAGGGCACTCTTATATTAGAGTAGAATTTAAACAGTGTGATCTTACAGTAAGGCCCACTCAGATAGGGCAGTATAGGGCAATCAGTGATCACCGTACTCTTATATTAGAGTAGAATTTAAACATCGTGATCCTACAGTAAGGCCCACTCAGACAGGGCAGTATAGGGCAATCAGTGATCACCGTACTCTTATATTAGAGTAGTATTTAAACAGCGTGATCTTACAGTAAGGCCCACTCAGATAGGGCAGTATAGGGCAATCAGTGATCACCGTACTCTTATATTAGAGTAGAATTTAAACAGCGTGATCTTACAGTAAGGCCCACTCAGATAGGGCAGTATAGGGCAATCAGTGATCACCGTACTCTTATATTAGAGTAGAATTTAAACAGCGTGATCTTATAGTAAGGCCCACTCAGATAGGGCAGTATAATGCAATCAGTGATCACCGTACTCTTATATTAGAGTATTATTTAAACAGCGTGATCTTACAGTAAGGCCCACTCAGATAGGGCAGTATAATGCAATCAGTGATCACCGTACTCTTATATTAGAGTATTATTTAAACAGCGTGATCTTACAGTAAGGCCCACTCAGATAGGGCAGTATAGGGCAATCAGTGATCACTGTACTCTTATATTAAAGTAGTATTTAAACAGCGTGATCTTACAGTAAGGCCCACTCAGATAGGGCAGTATAGGGCAATCAGTGATCACTGTACTCTTATATTAGAGTAGAATTTAAACAGCGTGATCTTACAGTAAGGCCCACTCAGATAGGGCAGTAT
Source organism: Pelobates fuscus (assembly GCF_036172605.1). NCBI lineage: Eukaryota > Metazoa > Chordata > Amphibia > Anura > Pelobatidae > Pelobates > Pelobates fuscus. The sequence continues at coordinate 8,507,512 of NC_086325.1, forward strand.
AGGGCAATCAGTGATCACTGTACTCTTATATTAGAGTAGTATTTAAACAGCGTGATCTTACAGTAAGGCCCACTCAGATAGGGCAGTATAGGGCAATCAGTGATCACTGTACTCTTATATTAGAGTAGTATTTAAACAGCGTGATCTTACAGTAAGGCCCACTCAGATAGGGCAGTATAGGGCACTCTTATATTAGAGTAGAATTTAAACAGCGTGATCTCACAGATTATACACAATCAGCTCACAATTATAACCGCGAGAGAATAGCGGCTGCAGCATTATTTGTTAAATGTCAAATACATAGAATTTAGAGAAGTAAATCTCAGCTGATAAGGAGCATACGTTAAAAGCTATAGTTAAACAAAAAAAAAACAACAAACACATTCAATTGTATTTTCAGGGAAGTTGGGTCTTGAAATACAATGTGGAAGCCCTGCAGTGGAGAAAATGTGAGAACAGCCATAAAAGCCGTTGAGCAAGTACCCAGAGAGACGGTAAACATCAGTAAGGGAGAAAAAAAAAAAAAACACCTCCCGCTCGTGTTTCCCGGGTCACCACACTGTGATTCTTAGAAATGAACACTTTTTACCAGGTACAAGCAATGCAGATCAGTGCACTGCCCCTGGTGGCTGGACTGTGTATTACAACTTAGGATTTACCCAAACCACAAATCAAGAGAATTGCAAAAATGATTTAATAACCAAGGAAAAAATGAATGGCTGCACACACAAAAAAAAAAAAAAAGACAGACACTCTACAACACAGCTTGCACTATAGAGAGAACGGTGAGGACCTCCGTTACAGCTTTCACACGCACTCACCTCTTTTATGGAGCCATCCTTCCTTAACCACCATCACTTCATTCATGATGACACAGAGAATGAATCTAACGCGGGTTCAGTCAATATGCAAGCAACCTTGGGGTGCAAACAGAACGGAAGATCTGAAATATAAACGTAAAGAGGACAGTTAGTAATACTTACAGCTCAATTAATGAAATGATAAAAACCCACCACTTACTGCAGAATCTGGGTATTATTCCCACTCTCTGGTAATGCTCCTAAAGACCACCAGTGATATATGGCACGGCTCAAAATTTCCACCTGTGAGTTAAAATTTAGTCCCAGCGAATAGAAATCCACTCCGGGTCAATGTCAGGGACTGGCAGCGGTGAGTAACTTTTAATTAACTTTTAAACATGTGTTTTCCAAAAGGGACACTTCAGTTCCTTAGAGTACTCTAGCTTGCTGACATGCTTCAAGTGTGAAGAGAGTGTACTCATATTTCATTTTACAAAAAGTGCAGATTTCAATAGAAATTGACACTTTTATTAACGAACCTCGTTACACCCCCTCATGCTGTCAATCAGATAACCGGTCCTGTTACTTCCTGGTTTGTTTAGCTCAGTGGAGACAAACTCAAGAGGCAGCAATTTCCCAGACCACCTGCCTTGCAAAGACTTCTCATTGAGCTGCATTGGGAAGTCTGTGATTGGACAGCCACAGAAAGTGTGGGCGGGGTTAGAAGGGGAGGGCTTGCAAAGGCTGCAGACAAGAGATATACAGATTTGCAACCTGTTTTAGATCCAACTCCAATGAAAAAAAAAATGCATTGTGAAATACATAAAAGGTGAACCTACTAAACAGTGATTCTTTTTTTTTTTTTGTATTTGGACAGTGGATTGACCCTTTAATTTGTTGTGTGCACGGTCTGTAGAATTAAGTGTAATATACATCCTCTGGATATAATGTGTATATATATATATATATATATATATATATATATATATATATATATATATATATATATATATATATATATATATATACACACACACACACACACACACACACACACACATATATATGTATCTTTTTTTGCTGATTGTATGAATTTAAGGAAATATATAGTATTTTTTATTTCTGGGGTACCTCAGCCATAAAATTACATTTTTTTTTAATGTTGTATAACCATACTATACAGCAATTAAATGGACGCAAAGTGGGATATTCATGAAAGTGTTCTGAAAAGCGTTAGTTGGATTCTATCATTAGTTTAATCATAATACCGTGATCTACAAAGTTTTCTTTATAGTAAATTCCACCAGTTTTTGCAAACATCTCCATTTGAGCAGACCACCGAATTTAGACTAGCGGGAGCATTCTGCCACTATTCTGTTGGTAAGAGAGCAGAAACAATTTATAAACCTGTTGTGCTGGTGAAAAAAATGATTTAAAAAATCTTTAAAAATTTAATAAATGGTACAAAAAATAGCCAAACACAGATCGTTGTCTCCTTGTTACTATGGCAGCAGGTGCCCAGGAAAAGAAAAGAACAATTTAAGACATTATAGATAACGAACAACGTTGCAGAACATCTTTGAGTTATATAGATAAAAACAACGCGGTGCTCCAGGGGATGGAAAGGGGGACGCGGCGCACCGGGGGAAGGAAAGGGGCAAGCGGCAGATCAGGGGAGGAAAGGGACAGGGATCAGGGGAGGAATGGGACAGGCACCAGGGAATGGGAATTGCAGAACAAATACTTAGACAAACATTACAGTTAGGGTCACATGATAGTGGTTTTTTTTGCTCTGCAGAGATCATGGCAGAGACGGGATCAGTCGGAAAGGGAGGGGGAGGAGTGGCGGGGGCACATAGACAGATGGGCCACCACAGATAATCCTAATTAATCTTTGGATAGGGATGAACAAACAAACTCGCTTCTCACACACTATCTTTTTCTTGTGTGGCAAAAAAAAACAACAACAACAACAAAACCTGGCACCTGAAAGTGACAGGTACATACATTTAGCACAAACTTCGAGCTCCTACAATTATCACGGGGGCGATTGGCACCAACTTTGATGCACTGTGGGTGCATACATTGGCATCTACCTTCAGCCACTGCAGTTGGTACATCTACCGATATCTAATTCCGGACATTGAATGGGTACAACCTAGCATTTACATGGCACTAACATCGATTTCCTGATATATACTTTCTGTTGTGGCATTTGGTACAAACACTGCTTTCTGGTGAGGTAGCTGGACTCATACACTGGGATTGACTCTTTGGTGTGTCAGTACCCTTTAATACTGCAGTAGGTACATACACCATGTTCTCACTCCCGAAAGCTTGTCATTACAATATTCTGTTAGTCCAATAATAAAGTTATTATAAGATACAAATTTCATCTTTTATTTTACATCTGCATTACTAGACTAATACGGCTACAATCTCTACATTTACATCTATATTAATATTTTTGACACTATCTTTTAGAATGGTGTTTATCACAATTTTTCATATATATATATATATATATATATATATATATATATATATATATATATATATATATATTCACAGTGCTCTTAAAGGACCACTCTAGTGCCAGGAAAACATACTCGTTTTCCTGGCACTAGAGTGCCCTCACCCTCAGGGACCCCCTCCCGCCCGGCTCTGGAAAGGGGAAAAGCGGTAAAACTTACCTTTTTCCAGCGCTGGGCGGGGAGCTCTCCTCCTCCGTTCCGCCCCGTCGGCTGAATGCGCACGCGCGGCAAGAGCTGCGCGCGCATTCAGCCGGTCTCATAGGAAAGCATTTACAATGCTTTCCTATGGACGCTTGCGTGCTCTCACTGTGATTTTCACAGTGAGAATCACACAAGCGCCTTTAGCGGCTGTCAATGAGACAGCCACTAGAGGATTTGGGGGAAGGCTTAACCCATTAATAAACATAGCAGTTTCTCTGAAACTGCTATGTTTATAAAAAAAAAAAATGGGTTAACCCTAGAGGGACCTGGCACCCAGACCACTTCATTAAGCTGAAGTGGTCTGGGTGCCTAGAGTGGTCCTTTAATTAAATTCACTTTATTTAATTTATCACAATTTAACTTGTCTCCCACATTAAAATATATATAGGACCCTCAGATATTGGGGTACTGTTAAGTAGTGGTGGTCTTAACACGACATGGCCATATGGTGGATCTGAATCCCCATATTTGTTTGCCGAGATAGGGGATTTTAAGTGGCTTTGTAAAATTTAAAACTATTTGTTTGCTCGCTGTTCCTTAACCTGTATTTTGCGTGTGTGTGTGTGTGTGTATATATATATATATATATATATATATATATATATATATATATATATATATATATATATATATCTACAAACACATACACACAGACCAGAGTAATGTATATTTTATTTAGCTGCTTCTAATACATAGCTTATTTACACACCTACATTACATCATAAGCGACTTGCTCTGCTACAACAGAACCAATTTTAATATTAGAAGTATGACTGCATGTCATCACACAGAAAGCAAAATTAGTTAAAGAAAACAAAACGTTTCTGAAGAATCTGAGGTCCATTTGACCCCTTTAGATGTGCCTTTTAAAGACAAGACCCAGGGCTGAAAGAGTCTTAGAAGACAATGGTCCAGTGGTATGGGGTCTTTAACACTAAGATCCCCTCCAGGGAGGCCCTGCCTGCACCACCTCCTGCAAGATGAAGACATTGAGAGAATGTTGGTGATTGATCTTCTAACCTTCCAGATTCCTAAAATACCACGGCCAAATTTCTCATGGCAACACTGCTCATTCCTGGAGGTCCCTTTCTGATCGCCCTACCATCCATGCAGACAGGCAGAAACAGGGAAGCTTCATTAAAAACAGGTTAGGTATGAGTGCTTTAAGGGCCCTGAAGAGTTCTTGTTGCATCTTGGAGTATTTTATATAGAACTTTATGAATGCACTAGATCTTTGGAAGCCGACCGTGACTCTCCGTATGTTTTGAAACTAAATTTCCCACGAAGCTCAGCAAGCCTGGAGGTTGCCACAGCAATGCAAGCTGAGGAACATGGGAAACAAAGTCCGAAACTCTATATGGAGGTACATTTTCCAGGCTATTAGAAAAAAAAAAAAAAATCACAAACACGGACTAAACAAGTCCAACTACATATTCCTGCAAATATATCCAAGGCCTTGGAAACTAGACACAATCCCATGGGGCTACAAGTGGATAAGGAGCCATGAGGATCACCTTCTCGCTGAGGCTGCCTCGAGAGCTGGACATTTTATTTATAGGAGAGACAGCGACGCGGCTCTGCCTGCAAATCCATTTACACTCAACTTTTTTATTTTGTAGAGAATACTTTCCTCTGTTTACAATAAACAAAGTGGATTTTGACACCGTGCTGACATGAAGGTGTGTAGTCTGGCCGGGTATCCTTTTTATTCTATTTTAGTAATTTTTTGGTGTTTCAGAGCACAATATAAAATCAGAAGAAAAAAGGTGCACGCGTGTTCGTACATAAACATACTAAATAAATAAAATCCTTCCACTTTTCATGATTGCCTAGGAGTTTACAATCTAAGGGAGATAATGTGGGAGCAAGAAAAGTGCTAGCAATGATTAAAAAAACAAAAACAGAATTAAATGAGTATGTTGCAGTTCAATTACCGGTACCTTAACCCCTTAAGGACCAAACTTATGGAATAAAAGGGAATCATGACATGTCACACATGTCATGTGTCCTTAAGGGGTTAAACGCAGAGTAAGAGTGCGTTTTAAAAGTGGGAGTTTGTTAAAACTTCTAACAATTCAAAAATGATCAACAATTCAGGGTAATAATCTGGTTCCTCCCCCAAGGCAAAAGAATACAATATAAATATAAGCTATAGTGCTACCAGTTATCGATACTGAATTCCAGGCTCTCTGTAAACGCCATAGCGTGCTCAAAACAGCAATAAATCTATGTGCAAAGAAAACAGAGTCACAAAATACATGATTAAAAGCAAAAGTGAAATCCCACATCTGCTTGCTCGGCTGCCTTATCAAAAATCTTCTAACGGAGGTGTATTTGAATTACTCTGGAATTAGACCTCGCATAGGGCTGATTGGTGGGGGTACGGATCTGAGATGTACCTTCCTCTATAAAAATATAGTAAGCCACTCTTCCACTGATTATTACTTCGCACACGATTAACCGGAATTGTGCTTAATATTGTTTCCACTGTACAGCGCTACGGAATCTGATGGCGCTATATAAATAATAAAATAATAATATGCAGATTAACTTTCTTGTTAAAAAATCATTAAGTACAAATGTTCCTAGCAAATTATAATGTTCATAATTAGTGATGCGCCCCCATTCATTTCTATCTGAACTCTTGGCAATGACCCTAAACATGCCAATCAGATTATCCAATTCGGATTTCTCTACTGCTAATCCTGTAAAATGTTATTCAAAGAATGACACCTGGCTGTCTGTACGTTAAGACGTGGCAATGGGCACAGCGCAAAACCGGTCATCTGCCCCAATGCATACGCCTATCACCACCATCCATTTGAAGCCTCGATTTTTTTGTCAAGCTATGTGAATGCGGTTTCACAAAAAAAAATTGGGACTGCAGAGATTCCTTGCAACATAATCACTACAGCAATACAATGAGCTGTAGTCGTTATGGTGCTTGGAGCTCACCTATAACATAACATGGACCTCCTCAGATTTTCTGCTGGGATCTGAGGCGGCTTAATAATAAGAAAATATGCTATCAGCATCAACAATGCCATTAAACAGAGAGTTTGGATCCTCTTTTCAGCACCCTGACATGGTGAGATGGCATGAGAATACTGGTGGCTGGGGGTGATGTGACATGCTGGTGGCTGGGGGTGATGTGACATGCTGGTGGCTGGGGGTGATGTGACATGCTGGTGGCTGGGGGTGATGTGACATGCTGGTGGCTGGGGGTGATGGGAGCAGGCTGGGAATAATGTGAGATACTGGCTGCGGTGATGTGAGATACTGGCAGCCGGCTGGGGGTGATGTGAGAAACTGGCAGCTGGCTGGGGGTGATGTGAGAAACTGGCAGCTGGCTGGGGGTGATGTGAGAAACTGGCAGCTGGCTGGAGGTGATGGGAGTTGTCTCCCCACAGAAAGCATGGCATGTGATGTCCCAGGGAGCTCCCTGTATAACACACATTGCAGGAAGCGCCAGCAGTGCAGACGAGGTTGGATTCCCACTCCCAGCCAGGCGGGGTAACGCTGATATTATGTGAGGGCTGCGAGTGCTGGGGCTGGCTGAGAGTGCTGGGGCTGGCTGTGGGGTTGGCTGAGAGTGCTGGCTGTGAGTGCTGGGAATGGCCGAGAGTGCTGGGAATGGCCGAGAGTGCTGGGAATGGCCGAGAGTGCTGGGAATGGCCGAGAGTGCTGGGAATGGCCGAGAGTGCTGGGAATGGCCGAGAGTGCTGGGAATGGCCGAGAGTGCTGGGAATGGCCGAGAGTGCTGGGAATGGCCGAGAGTGCTGGGAATGGCCGAGAGTGCTGGGAATGGCCGAGAGTGCTGGGAATGGCCGAGAGTGCTGGGAATGGCCGAGAGTGCTGGGGCTGGCCGAGAGTGCTGGGAATGGCCGAGAGTGCTGGGAATGGCCGAGAGTGCTGGGAATGGCCGAGAGTGCTGGGAATGGCCGAGAGTGCTGGGAATGGCCGAGAGTGCTGGGAATGGCCGAGAGTGCTGGGAATGGCTGAGAGTGCTGGGAATGGCTGAGAGTGCTGGGGCTGGCCGAGAGTGCTGGGAATGGCTGAGAGTGCTGGGAATGGCTGAGAGTGCTGGGAATGGCTGAGAGTGCTGGGAATGGCTGAGAGTGCTGGGGCTGGCTGAGAGGGCTGGGAATGGCTGAGAGTGCTGGGAATGGCTGAGAGTGCTGGGAATGGCTGAGAGTGCTGGGAATGGCTGAGAGTGCTGGGGCTGGCTGAGAGGACTGGGAATGGCTGAGTGCTGGTGCTGGCTGAGGCCCTGTGAGCAGCCCCTCCCCCCCCCTGCCAGGCCTCACGCGGTGTAAGCCCGGCCCCAGCCCCCCCCCGGCCGCCATGCTGTCCCCCCCCGGCCCCCGGGGGCCCTCACCTCCCCGGCTCAGCCTCCTCGCTCCCAGCCGCTCCCGACTCTCATTTCTCCCGAAACCACCAGCGCTACAGAGAATGGAGGCAGCCAAGACCGCCCACATCCGGCAACACAGAGTCTGGACCGGAAACAGCCCGGCCGCCATCTTGGGTGAGGGCAGAGTGAGGGCATCGCCATTACTGGAAGGGGGGGGGGGGGGTACAGCCGCCTCAGAAAGCAAACTGGGGGTACAGCCGGCCTCAGAGAGTAAACTGGGGGTACAGCCGGCCTCAGAGAGCAAACTGGGGGTACAGCCGGCCTCAGAGAGCAAACTGGGGGTACAGCCGCCTCAGAAAGCAAACTGGGGGTACAGCCGGCCTCAGAGAGTAAACTGGGGGTACAGCCGGCCTCAGAGAGCAAACTGGGGTACAGCCGGCCTCAGAGAGCAAACTGGGGGTACAGCCGCCTCAGAGAGCAAACTGGGGGTACAGCCGGCCTCAGAGAGTAAACTGGGGGTACAGCCGGCCTCAGAGAGCAAACTGGGGGTACTGCCGGCCTCAGAGAGCAAACTGGGGGTACAGTCGGCCTCAGAGAGTAAACTGGGGGTACAGCCGGCCTCAGAGAGCAAACTGGGGGTACTGCCGGCCTCAGAGAGCAAACTGGGGGTACTGCCGGCCTCAGAGAGCAAACTGGGGGTACAGCCGGCCTCAGAGAGCAAACTGGAGGTACAGCCGGCCTCAGAGAGTAAACTGGGGGTACAGCCGCCTCAGAGAGCAAACTAGGGGTACAGCCGGCCTCAGAGAGTAAACTGGGGGTACAGCCGGCCTCAGAGAGTAAACTGGGGTTACAGCCGGCCTCATAGAGTAAACTAGGGGTACAGCCGGCCTCAAAGAGTAAACTGGGGTTACAGCCGGCCTCATAGAGTAAACTGGGGGTACAGCCGGCCTCAGGGGGAAACTAGGGTACAGCCGGCCTCGGAGAGCAAACTGGGGGTACAGCCGGCCTCAGAGAAGAAACTGGAGGTACAGCCGGCCTCAGAGAGCAAACTGGGGTACAGCCGGCCTCAGAGAAGAAACTGGAGGTACAGCCGGCCTCAGAGAGCAAACTGGGGTACAGCCGGCCTCAGAGAGCAAACTGGGGGTACAGCCGGCCTAGAGAGCAAACTGGGGGTACAGCCAGCCTCATGGAGAAACTGGGGGTACAGCCGGCCTCAGGGGGAAACTAGGGTACAGCCGGCCTCGGAGAGCAAACTGGGGGTACAGCCGGCCTCAGAGAAGAAACTGGAGGTACAGCCGGCCTCAGAGAGCAAACTGGGGTACAGCCGGCCTCAGAGAGCAAACTGGGGTACAGCCGGCCTCAGAGAGCAAACTGGGGTACAGACAGCCTCAGAGAGCAAACTGGGGGTACAGCCGGCCTCAGAGAGCAAACTGGGGGTACAGCCAGCCTCAGGGGGAAACTGGGGGTACAGCTGGCCTCAGAGAGCAAACTGGGGGACAGCCGGCCTCAGAGAGCAAACTGGGGGACAGACAGCTTCAGAGAGCAAACTGGGGGTTCAGCCGGCCTCAGAGAGCAAACTGGGGGTACAGCCGGCCTCAGAGAGCAAACTGGGGGTACAGCCGGCCTCAGAGAGCAAACTGGGGGTACAGCCGGCCTCAGAGAGCAAACTGGGGGTACAGCCGGCCTCAGGGGGAAACTAGGGTACAGCCGGCCTCGGAGAGCAAACTGGGGGTACAGCCGGCCTCAGAGAAGAAACTGGAGGTACAGCCGGCCTCAGAGAGCAAACTGGGGTACAGCCGCCCTCAGAGAGCAAACTGGGGTACAGCCGGCCTCAGAGAGCAAACTGGGGGTACAGCCGGCCTCAGAGAGCAAACTGGGGGTACAGCCGGCCTCATGGGGAAACTGGGGGTACAGCCGGCCTCAGGGGGAAACTAGGGTACAGCCGGCCTCGGAGAGCAAACTGGGGGTACAGCTGGCCTCAGAGAAGAAACTGGAGGTACAGCCGGCCTCAGAGAGCAAACTGGGGTACAGCCGGCCTCAGAGAGCAAACTGTGGTACAGCCGGCCTCAGAGAGCAAACTGGGGTACAGCCGGCCTCAGAGAGCAAACTGGGGGTACAGCCGGCCTCAGAGAGCAAACTGGGGTTACAGCCGGCCTCAGAGAGCAAACTGGGGGTACAGCCGGCCTCAGAGAGCAAACTGGGGGTACAGCCAGCCTCACGGGGAAACTGGGGGTACAGCCGGCCTCAGAGAGTAAACTGGGGGTACAGCTGGCCTCAGAGAGCAAACTGGGGTACAGCCGGCTTCAGAGAGCAAACTGGGGGTACAGCTGGCCTCAGAGCAAACTGGGGGACAGCCGGCCTCAGAGAGCAAACTGGGGTACAGCCGGCCTCAGAGAGCAAACTGGGGTACAACCGGCCTCGGAGAGCAAACTGGGGTACAGCCGGCCCCGGAGAGCAAACTGGGGGTACAGCCGGCCTCAGAGAGCAAACTGGGGGTACAGCCGGCCTCAGAGAAGAAACTGGAGGTACAGCCGGCCTCAGAGAGCAAACTGGGGTACAGCCGGCCTCAGAGAGCAAACTGGGGGTACAGCCGGCCTCAGAGAGCAAACTGGGGGTACAGCCGGCCTCAGAGAGCAAACTGTGGGTACAGCCGGCCTCAGAGAGCAAACAGGGGGTACAGCCGGCCTCAGAGAGCAAACTGGGGGTACAGCCGGCCTCAGAGAGCAAACTGGGGTACAGCCGGCCTCAGAGAGCAAACTGGGGGTACAGCCTGGCCTCAGAGAGTAAACTGGGGTACAGCCGGCCTCAGAGAGCTAACTGGGGTACAGCCGGCCTCAGAGAGCAAACTGGGGGTACAGCTGGCCTCAGAGAGCAAACTGGGGTACAGCCGGCCTCAGAGAGCAAACTGGGGTACAGCCGGCCTCAGAGAGCAAACTGGGGGTACAGCCGGCCACAGAGAGCAAACTGGGGGTACAGCCGGCCTCAGAGAGCAAACTGGGGTACAGCCGGCCTCAGAGAGCAAACTGGGGTACAGCCGGCCTCAGAGAGCAAACTGGGGGTACAGCCGGCCTCAGAGAGCAAACTGGGGGTACAGCCGGCCTCAGAGAGCAAACTGGGGGTACAGCCGGCCTCAGAGAGCAAACTGGGGGTACAGCCGGCCTCAGAGAGCAAACTGGGGTACAGCCGGCCTCAGAGAGCAAACTGGGGGTACAGCCGGCCTCAGAGAGCAAACTGGGGGTACAGCCGGCCTCAGAGAGCAAACTGGGGATACTGCCGGCCTCAGAGAGCAAACTGGGGGTACAGCCGGCCTCAGAGAGCAAACTGGGGTACAGCCGGCCTCAGAGAGCAAACTGGGGGTACAGCCGGCCTCAGAGAGCAAACTGGGGGTACAGCCGGCCTCAGAGAGCAAACTGGGGATACAGCCGGCCTCAGAGAGCAAACTGGGGGTACAGCCGGCCTCAGAGAGCAAACTGGGGTTACAGCCGGCCTCAGAGAGCAAACTGGGGTTACAGCCGGCCTCAGAGAGTAAACTGGGGGTACAGCCGGCCTCAGAGAGCAAACTGGGGGTACAGCCGGCCTCAGAGAGCAAACTGGGGTACAGCCGGCCTCAGAGAGCAAACTGGGGGTACAGCCGGCCTCAGAGAGAAAACAGGGGGTACAGCCGGCCTCAGAGAGCAAACTGGGGGTACAGCCGGCCTCAGAGAGCAAACTGGGGTACAGCCGGCCTCAGAGAGCAAACTGGGGGTACAGCCTGGCCTCAGAGAGTAAACTGGGGTACAGCCGGCCTCAGAGAGCTAACTGGGGTACAGCCGGCCTCAGAGAGCAAACTGGGGGTACAGCCGGCCTCAGAGAGCAAACTGGGGGTACAGCCGGCCTCAGAGAGCAAACTGGGGGTACAGCCGGCCTCAGAGAGCAAACTGGGGTACAGCCGGCCTCAGAGAGCAAACTGGGGGTACAGCCGGCCTCAGAGAGCAAACTGGGGTACAGCCGGCCTCAGAGAGCAAACTGGGGGTACAGCCGGCCTCAGAGAGAAAACAGGGGGTACAGCCGGCCTCAGAGAGCAAACTGGGGGTACAGCCGGCCTCAGAGAGCAAACTGGGGTACAGCCGGCCTCAGAGAGCAAACTGGGGGTACAGCCTGGCCTCAGAGAGTAAACTGGGGTACAGCCGGCCTCAGAGAGCTAACTGGGGTACAGCCGGCCTCAGAGAGCAAACTGGGGGTACAGCAGGCCTCAGAGAGCAAACTGGGGGTACAGCCGGCCTCAGAGAGCAAACTGGGGGTACAGCCGGCCTCAGAGAGCAAACTGGGGTACAGCCGGCCTCAGAGAGCAAACTGGGGGTACAGCCGGCCTCAGAGAGCAAACTGGGGGTACAGCCGGCCTCAGAGAGCAAACTGGGGGTACAGCCGGCCTCAGAGAGCAAACTGGGGGTACAGCCGGCCTCAGAGAGCAAACTGGGGGTACAGCCGGCCTCAGAGAGCAAACTGGGGTACAGCCGGCCTCAGAGAGCAAACTGGGGTACAGCCGGCCTCAGAGAGCAAACTGGGGGTACAGCCGGCCTCAGAGAGCAAACTGGGGATACTGTCGGCCTCAGAGAGCAAACTGGGGGTACAGCCGGCCTCAGAGAGCAAACTGGGGTACAGCCGGCCTCAGAGAGCAAACTGGGGGTACAGCCGGCCTCAGAGAGCAAACTGGGGGTACAGCCGGCCTCAGAGAGCAAACTGGGGGTACAGCCGGCCTCAGAGAGCAAACTGGGGGTACAGCCGGCCTCAGAGAGCAAACTGGGGTTACAGCCAGCCTCAGAGAGCAAACTGGGGTTACAGCCGGCCTCAGAGAGTAAACTGGGGGTACAGCCGGCCTCAGAGAGTAAACTGGGGGTACAGCCAGCCTCAGAGAGTAAACTGGGGGTACAGCCGGCCTCAGAGAGTAAACTGGTTTACAGCCGGCCTTAGAGAGTAAACTGGGGTACAGCCGGCCTCAGAGAGTAAACTGGGGTACAGCTGGCCTCAGATAGTAAACTGGGGGTACAGCCGGCCTCAGAGAGCAATCTGGGGGTACAGCCGGCCTCAGAGAGTAAACTGGGGGTACAGCCGCCTCAGAGAAGAAACTAGAAGTACAGCCGGCCTCAGAGAGGAAACTGGGGGTACAGCCGGCCTCAGAGAGCAAACTGGGGGTACAGCAGGCCTCAGAGAGCAAACTGGGGGTACAGCCGGCCTCAGGGGGAAACTGGGGTACAGCCGGCCTCAGAGAGTAAACTGGGGGTACAGCCGGCCTCAGAGAGCAAACTGGGGGTACAGCCGGCCTCAGAGAGTAAACTGGGGGTACATCCGGCCTCAGGGGGTAAACTGGGGGTACAGCTGGCCTCAGAGAGCAAACTGGTGGTACAGCCGGCCTCAGAGAGTAAACTGGGGGTACAGCCGGCCTCAGAGAGTAAACTGGTGGTACAGCCGGCCTCAGAGAGTAAACTGGGGGTACAGCCGGCCTCAAAGAGTAAACTGGGGTTACAGCCGGCCTCATAGAGTAAACTGGGGGTACAGCCGGCCTCCAAGAGTAAACTGGGGGTACAGCTGGCCTCACAGAGTAAACTGGGGTACAGCCGGCCTCAGAGAGTAAACTGGGGTACAGCCGGCCTCAGAGAGTAAACTGGGGTACAGCCGGCCTCAGAGAGCAAACTGGGGGTACAGCCGGCCTCAGAGAGCAAAATGGGGGTACAGCCGGCCTCAGAGAGCAAACTGGGGATACTGCCGGCCTCAGAGAGCAAACTGGGGGTACAGCCGGCCTCAGAGAGCAAACTGGGGTACAGCCGGCCTCAGAGAGCAAACTGGGGGTACAGCCGGCCTCAGAGAGCAAACTGGGGGTACAGCCGGCCTCAGAGAGCAAACTGGGGGTACAGCCGGCCTCAGAGAGCAAACTGTGGGTACAGCCGGCCTCAGAGAGCAAACAGGGGGTACAGCCGGCCTCAGAGAGCAAACTGGGGGTACAGCCGGCCTCAGAGAGCAAACTGGGGTACAGCCGGCCTCAGAGAGCAAACTGGGGGTACAGCCTGGCCTCAGAGAGTAAACTGGGGTACAGCCGGCCTCGGAGAGCAAACTGGGGTACAGCCGGCCCCGGAGAGCAAACTGGGGGTACAGCCGGCCTCAGAGAGCAAACTGGGGGTACAGCCGGCCTCAGAGAAGAAACTGGAGGTACAGCCGGCCTCAGAGAGCAAACTGGGGTACAGCCGGCCTCAAAGAGCAAACTGGGGGTACAGCCGGCCTCAGAGAGCAAACTGGGGGTACAGCCGGCCTCAGAGAGCAAACTGTGGGTACAGCCGGCCTCAGAGAGCAAACAGGGGGTACAGCCGGCCTCAGAGAGCAAACTGGGGGTACAGCCGGCCTCAGAGAGCAAACTGGGGTACAGCCGGCCTCAGAGAGCAAACTGGGGGTACAGCCTGGCCTCAGAGAGTAAACTGGGGTACAGCCGGCCTCAGAGAGCTAACTGGGGTACAGCCGGCCTCAGAGAGCAAACTGGGGGTACAGCTGGCCTCAGAGAGCAAACTGGGGTACAGCCGGCCTCAGAGAGCAAACTGGGGTACAGCCGGCCTCAGAGAGCAAACTGGGGGTACAGCCGGCCACAGAGAGCAAACTGGGGGTACAGCCGGCCTCAGAGAGCAAACTGGGGTACAGCCGGCCTCAGAGAGCAAACTGGGGTACAGCCGGCCTCAGAGAGCAAACTGGGGGTACAGCCGGCCTCAGAGAGCAAACTGGGGGTACAGCCGGCCTCAGAGAGCAAACTGGGGGTACAGCCGGCCTCAGAGAGCAAACTGGGGGTACAGCCGGCCTCAGAGAGCAAACTGGGGTACAGCCGGCCTCAGAGAGCAAACTGGGGGTACAGCCGGCCTCAGAGAGCAAACTGGGGGTACAGCCGGCCTCAGAGAGCAAACTGGGGATACTGCCGGCCTCAGAGAGCAAACTGGGGGTACAGCCGGCCTCAGAGAGCAAACTGGGGTACAGCCGGCCTCAGAGAGCAAACTGGGGGTACAGCCGGCCTCAGAGAGCAAACTGGGGGTACAGCCGGCCTCAGAGAGCAAACTGGGGATACAGCCGGCCTCAGAGAGCAAACTGGGGGTACAGCCGGCCTCAGAGAGCAAACTGGGGTTACAGCCGGCCTCAGAGAGCAAACTGGGGTTACAGCCGGCCTCAGAGAGTAAACTGGGGGTACAGCCGGCCTCAGAGAGCAAACTGGGGGTACAGCCGGCCTCAGAGAGCAAACTGGGGTACAGCCGGCCTCAGAGAGCAAACTGGGGGTACAGCCGGCCTCAGAGAGAAAACAGGGGGTACAGCCGGCCTCAGAGAGCAAACTGGGGGTACAGCCGGCCTCAGAGAGCAAACTGGGGTACAGCCGGCCTCAGAGAGCAAACTGGGGGTACAGCCTGGCCTCAGAGAGTAAACTGGGGTACAGCCGGCCTCAGAGAGCTAACTGGGGTACAGCCGGCCTCAGAGAGCAAACTGGGGGTACAGCCGGCCTCAGAGAGCAAACTGGGGGTACAGCCGGCCTCAGAGAGCAAACTGGGGGTACAGCCGGCCTCAGAGAGCAAACTGGGGTACAGCCGGCCTCAGAGAGCAAACTGGGGGTACAGCCGGCCTCAGAGAGCAAACTGGGGTACAGCCGGCCTCAGAGAGCAAACTGGGGGTACAGCCGGCCTCAGAGAGAAAACAGGGGGTACAGCCGGCCTCAGAGAGCAAACTGGGGGTACAGCCGGCCTCAGAGAGCAAACTGGGGTACAGCCGGCCTCAGAGAGCAAACTGGGGGTACAGCCTGGCCTCAGAGAGTAAACTGGGGTACAGCCGGCCTCAGAGAGCTAACTGGGGTACAGCCGGCCTCAGAGAGCAAACTGGGGGTACAGCCGGCCTCAGAGAGCAAACTGGGGGTACAGCCGGCCTCAGAGAGCAAACTGGGGGTACAGCCGGCCTCAGAGAGCAAACTGGGGTACAGCCGGCCTCAGAGAGCAAACTGGGGGTACAGCCGGCCTCAGAGAGCAAACTGGGGGTACAGCCGGCCTCAGAGAGCAAACTGGGGGTACAGCCGGCCTCAGAGAGCAAACTGGGGGTACAGCCGGCCTCAGAGAGCAAACTGGGGGTACAGCCGGCCTCAGAGAGCAAACTGGGGTACAGCCGGCCTCAGAGAGCAAACTGGGGTACAGCCGGCCTCAGAGAGCAAACTGGGGGTACAGCCGGCCTCAGAGAGCAAACTGGGGATACTGTCGGCCTCAGAGAGCAAACTGGGGGTACAGCCGGCCTCAGAGAGCAAACTGGGGTACAGCCGGCCTCAGAGAGCAAACTGGGGGTACAGCCGGCCTCAGAGAGCAAACTGGGGGTACAGCCGGCCTCAGAGAGCAAACTGGGGGTACAGCCGGCCTCAGAGAGCAAACTGGGGGTACAGCCGGCCTCAGAGAGCAAACTGGGGTTACAGCCAGCCTCAGAGAGCAAACTGGGGTTACAGCCGGCCTCAGAGAGTAAACTGGGGGTACAGCCGGCCTCAGAGAGTAAACTGGGGGTACAGCCAGCCTCAGAGAGTAAACTGGGGGTACAGCCGGCCTCAGAGAGTAAACTGGTTTACAGCCGGCCTTAGAGAGTAAACTGGGGTACAGCCGGCCTCAGAGAGTAAACTGGGGTACAGCTGGCCTCAGATAGTAAACTGGGGGTACAGCCGGCCTCAGAGAGCAATCTGGGGGTACAGCCGGCCTCAGAGAGTAAACTGGGGGTACAGCCGCCTCAGAGAAGAAACTAGAAGTACAGCCGGCCTCAGAGAGGAAACTGGGGGTACAGCCGGCCTCAGAGAGCAAACTGGGGGTACAGCAGGCCTCAGAGAGCAAACTGGGGGTACAGCCGGCCTCAGGGGGAAACTGGGGTACAGCCGGCCTCAGAGAGTAAACTGGGGGTACAGCCGGCCTCAGAGAGCAAACTGGGGGTACAGCCGGCCTCAGAGAGTAAACTGGGGGTACATCCGGCCTCAGGGGGTAAACTGGGGGTACAGCTGGCCTCAGAGAGCAAACTGGTGGTACAGCCGGCCTCAGAGAGTAAACTGGGGGTACAGCCGGCCTCAGAGAGTAAACTGGTGGTACAGCCGGCCTCAGAGAGTAAACTGGGGGTACAGCCGGCCTCAAAGAGTAAACTGGGGTTACAGCCGGCCTCATAGAGTAAACTGGGGGTACAGCCGGCCTCCAAGAGTAAACTGGGGGTACAGCTGGCCTCACAGAGTAAACTGGGGTACAGCCGGCCTCAGAGAGTAAACTGGGGTACAGCCGGCCTCAGAGAGTAAACTGGGGTACAGCCGGCCTCAGAGAGCAAACTGGGGGTACAGCCGGCCTCAGAGAGCAAAATGGGGGTACAGCCGGCCTCAGAGAGTAAACTAGGGGTACAGCCGGCCTCAGAGAGTAAACTAGGGGTACAGCCGGCCTCAGAGAGTTAACTAGGGTACAGCCGGCCTCAGAGAGTAAACTAGGGGGTACAGCCGGCCTCTGAGAGCAAACTGGGGGTACAGCCAGCCTCAGAGAGTAAACTGGGGTACACCAGGCCTCAGAGAGTAAACTGGGGGTACAGCCAGCCTCAGAGAGTAAACTGGGGTTACAGCCGGCCTCATAGAGTAAACTGGGGGTACAGCCGGCCTCAAAGAGTAAACTGGGGATAGAGCCGGCCTCAGGGGGTAAACTGGGGTACAGCCAGCCTCACAGAGTAAACTGGGGGTACAGCCGGCCTCACAGAGTAAACTAGGGGTACAGCCAGCCTCACAGAGCAAACTAGGGGTACATCCAATGTAAAATATCTTACAGGGAGTGCAGAATTATTAGGCAAATGAGTATTTTGACCACATCATCCTCTTTATGCATGTTGTCTTACTCCAAGCTGTATAGGCTCGAAAGCCTACTACCAATTAAGCATATTAGGTGATGTGCATCTCTGTAATGAGAAGGGGTGTGGTCTAATGACATCAACACCCTATATCAGGTGTGCATAATTATTAGGCAACTTCCTTTCCTTTTGCAAAATGGGTCAAAAGAAGGACTTGACAGGCTCAGAAAAGTCAAAAATAGTGAGATATCTTGCAGAGGGATGCAGCACTCTTAAAATTGCAAAGCTTCTGAAGCGTGATCATCGAACAATCAAGCGTTTCATTCAAAATAGTCAACAGGGTCGCAAGAAGCGTGTGGAAAAACCAAGGCGCAAAATAACTGCCCATGAACTGAGAAAAGTCAAGCGTGCAGCTGCCAAGATGCCACTTGCCACCAGTTTGGCCATATTTCAGAGCTGCAACATCACTGGAGTGCCCAAAAGCACAAGGTGTGCAATACTCAGAGACATGGCCAAGGTAAGAAAGGCTGAAAGACGACCACCACTGAACAAGACACACAAGCTGAAACGTCAAGACTGGGCCAAGAAATATCTCAAGACTGATTTTTCTAAGGTTTTATGGACTGATGAAATGAGAGTGAGTCTTGATGGGCCAGATGGATGGGCCCGTGGCTGGATTGGTAAAGGGCAGAGAGCTCCAGTCCGACTCAGACGCCAGCAAGGTGGAGATGGAGTACTGGTTTGGGCTGGTATCATCAAATATGAGCTTGTGGGGCCTTTTCGGGTTGAGGATGGAGTCAAGCTCAACTCCCAGTCCTACTGCCAGTTTCTGGAAGACACCTTCTTCAAGCAGTGGTACAGGAAGAAGTCTGCATCCTTCAAGAAAAACATGATTTTCATGCAGGACAATGCTCCATCACACGCGTCCAAGTACTCCACAGCGTGGCTGGCAAGAAAGGGTATAAAAGAAGAAAATCTAATGACATGGCCTCCTTGTTCACCTGATCTGAACCCCATTGAGAACCTGTGGTCCATCATCAAATGTGATATTTACAAGGAGGGAAAACAGTACACCTCTCTGAACAGTGTCTGGGAGGCTGTGGTTGCTGCTGCACGCAATGTTGATGGTGAACAGATCAAAACACTGACAGAATCCATGGATGGCAGGCTTTTGAGTGTCCTTGCAAAGAAAGGTGGCTATATTGGTCACTGATTTGTTTTTGTTATGTTTTTGAATGTCAGAAATGTATATTTGTGAATGTTGAGATGTTATATTGGTTTCACTGGTAAAAATAAATAATTGAAATGGGTATATATTTGTTTTTTGTTAAGTTGCCTAATAATTATGCACAGTAATAGTCACCTGCACACACAGATATCCCCCTAAAATAGCTATAACTAAAAACAAACTAAAAACTACTTCCAAAAATATTCAGCTTTGATATTAATGAGTTTTTTGGGTTCATTGAGAACAGGGTTGTTGTTCAATAATAAAATTAATCCTCAAAAATACAACTTGCCTAATAATTCTGCACTCCCTGTATACATAAAGAGGCTTGCATATTCCCGGCTGGATAACCTAGAGCAGGCTGGCTAAGGCTACTTAAGAATTGAAACTATGCGGGCACTGGTGGTAATTCAATCCAGCAGACCTTCTGCCCATTGTCACCTGGTACCCCTGGCTGAGTGTGCCCGGTGTCTGCATTTAATCACACAGCAGGCAGGGAGAGGCTGTTTCCTACCCACCACCCCTTTACCAGGCCTCAGGCTTGGGACGAGCATTGTTTGTGTGTAAAATCTTTGGAAGGGCAGCTGCCCAATGCTGTGTTTACATCCAGCACACCTGGATGGGTGTGTACTCTACCTGTGTGTACTACTTCAGCTTCCTGCAACGTCCCCCACCCCTCCTCCCTTTACACAAATCACTCGGGAGTTTGCTTTCATTTTTCTGCCCTGTAAATATTTACACAGTAGTGTTTTTCCTTTGCCATTCAGATTTCCATAACCTGTTTACCTGCTGCGATAAGGAGTGAGCAAACCTGAACAGACTGAAATAACCACATTCATTGTCCGCTTACCATGTCAGAGACTGAACTATGTAGGAGCAAAGTGACCTAATGACAGTGACATGTATAATGGGTTAAAGGGACAGTCCCATGTAGGAGCAAAGTGACCTAATGACAGCGACATGTTTAATGGGTTAAAGGGACAGTCCCATGTAGGAACAAAGTGACCTAATGACAGCGACATGTTTAATGGGTTAAAGGGACAGTCCCATGTAGGAGCAAAGTGACCTAATGACAGTGACATGTTTAATGGGTTAAAGGGACAGTCCCATGTAGGAGCAAAGTGACCTAATGACAGTGACATGTTTAATGGGTTAAAGGGACAGTCCCATGTAGGAGCAAAGTGACCTAATGGCAGCGACATGTTTAATGGGTTAAAGGGACAGTCCCATGTAGGAGCAAAGTGACCTTATGACAGCGACATGTTTAATGGGTTAAAGAGACAGTCCCATTTAGGAGCAAAATGACCTAATGACAGTGACATGTTTAATGGGTTAAAGGGACAGTCCCATGTAGGAGCACAGTGACCTAATGACAGTGACATGTTTAATGGGTTAAAGGGACAGTCCCATGTAGGAACAAAGTGACCTAATGACAGTGACATGTTTAATGGGTTAAAGGGACAGTCCCATGTAGGAGCAAAGTGACCTAATGACTGTGACATGTTTAATGGGTTAAAGAGACAGTCCCATGTAGGAGCAAAGTGACCTAATGACTGTGACATGTTTAATGGGTTAAAGAGACAGTCCCATGTAGGAACAAAGTGACCTAATGACAGTGACATGTTTAATGGGTTAAAGGGACAGTCCCATGTAGGAGCAAAGTGACCTAATGACAGTGACATGTTTAATGGGTTAAAGGGACAGTCCCATGTAGGAGCAAAGTGACCTAATGACAGCGACATGTTTAATGGGTTAAAGGGACAGTCCCATGTAGGAGCACAGTGACCTAATGACAGTGACATGTTTAATGGGTTAAAGGGACAGTCCCATGTAGGAGCAAAGTGATCTAATGACTGTGACATATTTAATGGGATGAAGGGACAGTCCCATGTAGGAGCAAAGTGACCTAATGACCGTGACATGTTTAATGGGTTAAAGGGACAGTCCCATTTAGGAGCAAAGTGACCTAATGACAGTAACATGTTTAATGGGTTAAATCGACAGTCCCATGTAGGAACAAAGTGACCTAATGACAGTAACATGTTTAATGGGTTAAAGGGACAGTCCCATGTAGGAACAAAGTGACCTGATGACAGCGACATGTTTAATGGGTTAAAGAGACAGTCCCATTTAGGAGCAAAGTGACCTAATGACAGTAACATGTTTAATGGGTTAAATCGACAGTCCCATGTAGGAACAAAGTGACCTAATGACAGTAACATGTTTAATGGGTTAAAAGGACAGTCCCATGTAGGAACAAAGTGACCTAATGACAGTGACATGTTTAATGGGTTAAAGATGATACCGGAGAAACTGACGGAAGCCAAGCACAGAGAGATGGACACAGGTTTCTTCAGGAAGGAAGAGATTCTTTATTGGATCACCGATCGGGACTCAGAGGGACTAGCGTCATCAAAATACAGCAAAGTCTGAGTACTGAATACATAGAGTACATTCCTTATATAGCACTGTAGCTCCTCCCACAATTAACTACACCCACACATACCCTTAACCTATTTAATAAATAGAGTCTAAACTCATCCATCCGGTCTAACCACGTGGCTCATCTGATACAAAGGAGAGGGACGCGTAATTCCAGTTCTTACATTCCTGCACCTGGTCAGTACAGTGATAACAGTATCTTAGCTACGTGTAATTAACTAACTGATACTACAAACACATATACATACATATGCCTTGTGGCAATCTTAGCCTGCTAAACTTGTATTTTACTGGAATTACATCACATTCCCCCCTTTGATGCCTCTGATATTTCACAATTACTTGAGGCATCACTTAACCTTGGTTTGCATATACCTCAGGTTACCATGAACCAGACCAGACTTATCTTATGATGTGAATCTTTTAACACTCATCTTCCTGCATTGGTTCTCCTTGATCTAGAGCCTTATACTTATATATCGCCATTATCTGTGCAGCAGCCTTCCTCTCTGCTATACTTCCTATCAGGCTTTGCACAGACCTAACTACTAAGGGTATAAGACACGGTAGGAGTAGACACAACAGTAAAATCAGTAGGACTCCACCTACCACTGCCTTAAGCCCTCCAAACCACTCATACCAGCTACCAAACCAACTACTTGGATTGTACCCTTTCCATACCTGAGTAGGCACATGCACTAGTTTAACCATATGGCTAGTAAGCTCAGCTATTGCTTGCCCTTCGTCATCTATTTGAAGACAGCAATTGCTCAGGTTAAACTTCCCACATACACCTCCCTCTACTGCCAAAAGGTAATCCAAGGCTAATCTATTTTGGTACACTGCTGTCCTCATCCTGGTATTATGCTTCGCTAGAAGATTGAGTGCTTGTGAGGTCTCATTAGTAATAATCTCAACCACCGCCTGTAATCTTATAATACGGTTGAGCATATAAATTGGGGTTCTATAACCAAAGGTACCATCTTCTGCCCACGTGGCTGGCCCATAATAATCTATGATACGCTGGGGAGGCCATTCATTATCTTCCCAGGTGCCTATCTCTAAGGGTCCCCTTTTCTTCCTATGATTCACATCATACACTTTAACACCTAAAGTCTCACCTGTTTCAATCGGTAACAAGAAGAAGGATGGTTTGAGCATACCCAACACACATGCCCCTTCCCAGTCCTGTGGCAACTCCGAATAGGCTTTCTTACCACAGATCCAGTACAAATTTGCTGGGGCTCTCCAGGTAGATGTGATGGATAAATCAAACCACACATCCTTTAAACTGGCATATCTAGCAAACGGGTTAGATGGTTCTGAGACATTTGAAGCCGACCACCAAGTTGTATTTTTAGTATCATCATCATAAGCTTTTTGCCCTAGACAAGTTAATTCTCCTACAGAAGTATTATACATTATTCCTTTCCTTGCTATGCAAACATAACCTATGATGGAGGTCTTTAATCTCCACTCAGATTTACCTCTAACACTCAAATGATAATCGGCTTGTGTAGATATTAGTTGGTCAACTGCCTCAGAACCGGACATTACCTCCTTTGCTTCCCAAGGCCATTGGTCTCCCATGTTAGTACCTCCACACACATAGCAGTTGGTAACATTAAGACTACCGGCAATACTTTCAGCTAGGTCAATGAACAGGTTTTTAGCGTTATGGGGGATCTTATTATCTATACTCATCTCTTCATAAAAGGAATGGTATACTTGATGAGTCTGGGAGGATACCGTATCAGTCTCTATTCCTATAAACAATAATGTCCCAGGATCTAAACCCGTCCCGTATATCTGAAACCCAAATAAATTTCCATACTTATCTAGGAACTTGTCGGGGTTATTAATAAGTATATGGACTGGGTTGCATTCCATAGACTTACAATAAGGGCTAGTCGGCAACTTAGTCACTATCATGTCTTTATCTACTGTCTGTCCCCAAGTCGCCCACCCCACACAAGACCAATATGGACAAAAGTTATAGTCTTTATTTGGGCATCTAGGACTCACATATTTATTTTTACTACTGGGACAAATATATTTATCATTAGACCCATACGTCCTCTCCCATCTAAGATCCCCACATACATTCCACGGTTTTCTACCACTTGATATCGCCTTACATGCATCAAATAGCAGAACACCCGAAGAATGTACGGATTCTAACACCGTCTTATTAATTAGGGTCCCCTGAGGATCTCCATTCCTGAGAGTCAACCAAATTGTACGAGGTTGATACTCTGGACTGAAGCACTTAGGTTCTCCTACTCCTAAATGGCACACACTATAGTCTATATTTAGGTATCTACATCTTGATACCTCTCCTTTACATTCGTATTGTGAATGCCAAATTAGGGTTTGGGAAATATGGTTACCTGTTCTCGTAGTCTTAATGCATACCTCACAGCTAGGAGTGTCGGTACCTCTACCTTCCTGAATATAAAAACACATATAAATAAACACAATCAAAAGCACATCTTTCGCCGTCATCCTCAGTCTTCGTCCGTGCGATGGAACCTCAGCTTCCAGGATGTGAGGGCTGCAGGGAATGGAGTTCTGCTCGTCTTCACAGGTGTCCCTTCGAGACTTTCCTGGCTTATACACTATGTGTTGGTAAGCGGACAGGCTTTATTATGGCCTTCTCACTCACACCTGTAACAATAAAATTTGTAATCCACAATAATTCCTCGTTACTCCGACTGAGTAGTGCGTTTCAACCGGATCTTGCAGGGATTCTCTGGATCTGCTGTAATTTGCCAAGAATCGACTGCTGCTGGTTTAACCCTGGAGTGATGTATCCACGGAGTTACTTCGGCTACTTTTATCGCTGTAGGGGTAGACAAAAGAACAACATAAGGACCTCTCCACTTGGGCCCTAACGGTACATTATTCCACTCTTTAATCCACACTTGGTCTCCTGGATGATAACTATGAACAGGGGGATAAATATTCACAGGTAATCTATCTTGTACCCATTTCTGTACCTCCTCCATAGTCTTACCCAACTCTACAACCTGCTGCCGGGTAATTCCTTCTCCCAACTGACTCAAGTCCCCCCTTAAGTTACCAAGTACGGGAGGTGGTCGCCCATACATGATTTCAAAAGGAGAGAGGCCCATCCTTCTGGTAGGGGTACTGCGGATTCGCAATAAAGCTATGGGTAAGAGAACGTTCCACTTAAGTTGGGTTTCCTGACACATTTTAGCCAACTGGTTCTTTATAGTTCTATTCATTCTCTCTACCTTACCAGAACTCTGGGGTCTATATGCAGTATGAAGCCTCCACTTTATACCAAGCATATGAGTCAGTTGTTGTAGGCACTGATGAACAAAAGCTGGACCATTGTCCGATCCTATAGAACAGGGTAGTCCATATCGGGGTATTATTTCTCGTAGCAGGAATCTTACAACTTCTCCTGCTTTCTCTGTACGAGTAGGACATGCTTCTACCCAGCCTGAATAGGTGCACACAATTACCAACAGGTAACGATGTCCACCCGATTTAGGCATTACTGTAAAGTCTATTTGTAGATCGGACATGGGGAGTCCCCCCATAAACTGGACTCCTGGTGGCTTTACTGGTCCTTGTCTTGCATTATTCTTAGCACACGTTACACATCTGCGTACAATGGCCTGAGTCAAGTTGGACAATCTTGGTATGTAGAAATGTTTCCTGAGAGATTCTTCAGTACTGTCTCTCCCAGAATGTGTCCCGTTGTGATAATTTTGGACAATTTCTACCGCTAGTGATGCTGGTATGACTATTCTTCCATCTTCTAGCTGATACCACTTGTTCTCCAAATACTTTCCCGGTTCAGTCTTTAACCACTCCTCTTCTTGAGCTGTATAAACTGGAGTCCATTGGGACAGTGGAGTTGGTATAAGAGCAGCTATATGCCCCACATACTCCTGTCTTCCTGATTCAGCAGCACGCTTAGCTGCACTATCTGCCATCCGATTTCCCTTGGTTACATCACCATCTCCTCTCAGATGCGCTCGACAATGTATGATACCGACTTCTTTCGGCTCCCACACTGCTTCCAATAGTTGTAGGATTTCAGCTGCGTACTTGATTTCTTTGCCTTCTGAATTCAGTAGTCCTCTTTCTTTATACAAAGCTCCGTGGGCATGAGTGGTTAAAAACGCATACTTAGAGTCCGTATAGATATTTACTCTTAAACCTTCAGCCAATTGTAACGCTCGTGTTAGTGCTATTAATTCTGCCTTTTGTGCTGATGTTCCTTTCGCCAGTGGCCGAGCTTCTATCACCTTGTCTATTGTTGTCACTGCATATCCTGCATAGCGGATCCCTTCTTTCACATAACTACTGCCGTCGGTGTAATATTGAACATCGGGGTTCTGGATGGGAAAATCACGAAGATCTGGTCTACTTGAAAATACTTCATCCATTACTTCCAAACAATCATGTTGACTTTCAGTAGGTTGCGGCAAAAGGGTAGCTGGATTTAAGGTGTTTACAGTCTCTAAATGCACTCTTGGGTTTTCACACAACATTGCTTGATACTTGGTCATACGGCTGTTACTAAACCAATGATTTCCTTTGTAATCCAACAACGTCTGTACTGCATGTGGGACTCGTACATAAAGTTCTTGACCCAGAGTGAGTTTATCGGCTTCAGCTACTAGCAGGGCGGCTGCAGCTACGGCTCTTAGACAAGGTGGAAGTCCGCTGGCCACTGCATCCAGTTGCTTAGACATGTAGGCAACAGGTCTTTGCCATGATCCCAAGTACTGTGTCAATACTCCCACAGCCATTCTTCTTTGCTCGTGTACATATAAGTAGAATGGTCGTGTGTGATCATGTAGACCTAATGCTGCGGCACTCATCAAAGCCTTCTTCACATCTTCAAATGCCGTTTGCTGTTCTTGGGTCCATAAGAAGGGGTCGTGCTCTGTACCTTTGATGGCTGCGTACAGAGGTTTTGCCAGTATCGCATAGCTGGGAATTCATATCCTACAGAAGCCTGCTGCCCCCAAGAATTCTCGCACTTGTCTTCTATTCTTGGGTATTGGTATTTGGCAGACAGCTTCTTTTCTCTCTGGCCCCATAATCCTTTGACCTTCAGAGATATGGAATCCCAGATACTTGACAGTTGGCAAACACAACTGAGCCTTCTTCCTGGACACCTTGTATCCTGCCTTCCAGAGAATATGTAGTAGATCGTGCGTTGCTTGCTGACATTTTTCTTTTGTAACTGCTGCTATCAACAAGTCATCTACATATTGTAACAATACACATTCTCCTGGGATAGACTCGAAATCCAGTAGATCTTGACTTAGAGCTGAACCAAATAGGGTAGGTGAATTTTTAAACCCTTGGGGCAGTCTTGTCCAAGTCATTTGGCGTTTTGAGCCCGTTACAGCGTTCTCCCATTGGAAAGCGAAAATACATTGGCTTTCTGCGGCAATTCGGAGGCAAAAGAAGGCATCTTTGAGATCTAAGACTGTGAAGTAAGTAGCCCCGCCCGGAATTAAAGCAAGCAGGTTATATGGATTGGGTACAACTGGATGTATGCTAACAACCGCATCATTGACTGCTCTTAAGTCCTGTACAGGTCGATACTCATCTGTACCGGGCTTTTGAACAGGCAGCAATGGGGTGTTCCAGGGGGAAGTACAGAATTTTAGGATACCATACCGTATGAACTTATCCAGATAGGATTGGATGTTCTTCTTAGCCTTCTGCGGAATGTGATATTGTCTTAGGCTCACTGGATAAACCCCATGTTTCAGTTCAATTTTTATTGGTGGAATATTGCGGGCCAGTCCTGGTGGGTTGTTCTCTGCCCAAACTCCTGGTATGTTAAACAATGTCTCATCACTCCTAGGGTTTTGGCTAGTCAACACTGTATAAAGTCGCCACTCTTCTTCCTTTGGTACGGATAAAGTCATAATACCTGAAGGTCCATTAAACTTTAAGGATGTTGTTCCATTTGGTAGGAACGTAATCTGCGCTTGTAATTTTGATAGCATATCACGTCCCAGCAATTGGACTGGACATTCAGGCATATAAAGGAATTGGTGTTTTACTACGTGGCCTCCCAATGTACAGAGTCGACTTTTAAGAACCGGTTTTTCAGCACTTCTTCCAGTTGCTCCTATCACAGTAATAGTCCTTCCAGATGGAGGAGCAACTAGATTAGTCACCACTGAATGTTCAGCACCAGTGTCGATCATGAACGCACTCCTTTTCCCCCCTATTGATACATCGACCATAGGCTCCGCTCGACCAAGGGGGATGGAGCCCGGTCGGTATCAATAGTCCTCCATGACAGTGTCAGCCAATCCTACAAAGTCCCTACCTTCTCTATCGCGGGACCTTTGCGCTGCTGGAATATACCTGTCTTCCCTAACACTTCCTCTGTTCCCATTACTCCCTCTATAACCATTACTCCCTCCGGGGCCTCCTCTACCTCTCGCTCTACCTCTAAAGTTTCCGTAGCCTGCCCTGGGTTGGTCTCTCTCGTACTGCTCTCTTTGCGGACATTCGTTCCTCCAATGCCCTTCTTCCTTGCAATACGCGCATTGATCCCTACTCAAAGGCTCCCTACTCCATCTATTATTGCCTCTATCTGGGCCCCGTTTATCTACGCCTGCGATCGCTACCGCTAGCATATCAGCCTTTTTACGCATCTTGCGCTCTTCCTCTTTCTTACTTTCTGTATCCCTGTTCATATAGACCTTATTTGCTACCTCCATTAGTTGGGTGATGGACATACCTGCAAACCCTTCTAACTTTTGTAGCTTGCGCTTAATATCTCCGTATGCTTGGCTGACAAAGGCGGAGTTAACCATTCGGGAATTGTCTGCGTCTTCCGGATTAAAGGGGGTATACAAGCGGTATGCCTCCAATAATCGGTCATAAAAGACACTGGGCGCTTCATCGCTTTTCTGGATCACCTCAACTGTCTTCGACATGTTAATGGCTTTCTTTCCTCCGGCTTTCATGCCAGCAATTATAGCGTCTCTATAGGCTCTGAGTTGAACCATATCAGCACCATTTACGTTCCAATCGGGATCGGTGTTGGGATAGTGTGTCGCGGCCCATGCTGCTGGATTGGCTTGGTTCAAAGCACGGGCTCTATCCTCTAATGCTTTAATGGCTGCTTGATTTATTCTTGTCCTTTCCTCATTGTTAAATAAAGTCATTAGTAACTGCTGGCAATCAGCCCATGTCGGATTATGCGTCTGTACTATTGAGGTGAACAGATCAGTCATAGCTTGTGGTTTCTCAGTATACGAGGAATTATGGGTCTTCCAGTTTAAAAGATCGGTTGTGGTAAATGGGACATATACGAAGACTGGGTCAGCGTGTGCCATTTGACCTGCGGCATCGATATAAGCTGACCCGGGATTCAGACGAAGAGGCATCTGATAGTGCTTTAATTGTTGGGCACCAGTCAACTGTCGGGTTTGGATGGGGCTACGTAGAGAGGCGTCAGTCATGGGTTCCGGTCGGGGAGAGATAGGGTATGGGGATGTGGGAGGTCGGTTTTGGGAAAAGGTCGTAAATAAAACACTTCGAGCCGAGCTAGATGAAGCTTGACCGGAAGTCTGAAGTGGCGCCAAATCAGGATATTCGTTTCTAATGGGGGTGGATTCTGGTTCCGGAAGGGGAGATTTAGTACGAGGGGGGGTGGATCCTGTACTGGAGGAGGAAGCGGAAGTGGATGAGGGTAATGAGGGGAGGGGTGCAGGACTTCCTGCGTTTGCGTCACTTCTTCTTAACGGAAAGTAAGGGGGCGGCAAAGGGATCTCGGACTCAGGGGGCGTGTCCAAAATGGGCCTAACACCAGTCCTAGTGGACGAGCAAGTCCTAGCTACCATGAGGCGACACTGCTCCTCGTGGCATGTCTGGAGCCATTTTGGCGAGTCATTTACGGCCTGTCTCCAACAGTCAATATAAGGAAACTGGCCGTAAAGTTCAGGCCTACCCGATACAGCCACGTGTAAGCGCTGTACCAGAGTTGGATCCAAACTGCCACGTGGCGGCCATGCCGCAACCAAAGTAGGCCACTCCCTAGTACACAAAGTGACCAAACGTACAGGAGACATCTTTACCCCAAAATCACAAACTTTGAATCCCTTTTTAAAATTCTTAACCATACATCCTAAGGGATCCGGAATCGTTGACTGCGACGCACCCATACTTAACAATGGAACGTCGTCGACAACGAATACTATACACGCGTACTATTCAACAGTCACACCCGTTTCCTCTGGCAACAGCACCACGTGGTACGGTTACCAAGTGAAACGTACACAATAACAATAAACACTCAGGGAATTCCCGTACACACACAGCTGTTACACCAGTCACTATATAATCAATATTATGCCCTTTGGCGTAACTATACAGTCACCCACGCTATAATTCTCTATATACGAATTACCCGTCTATAACACACCCCAGTAACATCGTCTTTTACAAATAGCGGTTACAGTACGGTTAGCATAGGTCAAAGCACAAGTTAAGGTCACAATACAATTATTAGTGGTTATGGTGTTAAACATGCAATGGACGACAATGATTAGTACTTATTATATAATGTCAGTAAATATACAGGGTTATGGTACCGTGCACTATAATACAGCAACACACTATTAACACTCTCGCTAGACGGCTGAGCTCGCGCTATCTAACAAGATATACACTTTACTAAAACAATCGTTAACACATTTACAATTCCCAACTAAACTATTGGCCAGTACCTTGAATGGACTACCTAAAACTATATACACCCGTTTTGGTTAGCCACACTGCCCAATCACCACATATATAGCGAGCTAGAGAACCGAATTTACACAGGCGCCTCTTAGTCGCACTATCAAAAGTCTAGTGGGTTCCAAATTTACACGCCTTCCCACTTAGCCCAGATAGGATGAGAACTAGCGAACCGAATTTACACAGGCGCCGCTTAGTCTCCCGGTCCCTCCGACCTAGCGAACGTAATATACACCCTAGAACGCTAGTCTAGACAAGACACCGGTGTCCGGCTAGGGCTATTTACACCAGGACCCCGCCTGACTAACCAAATCAAACGGTCTGACTAAAGAGCGTTCGATCGAGCGGTGCGCCTTCGCTCCTTCCCTCCGACAGAGGGGGCAGATACACAGATTCAAAACCCCTTTGGGCCTACCGCACAATCGGTATACCCCTAGTGGGTCCTGCCGTCTAAAACAGCAGTTGTCTTACCTCCTCGTTCCTGAACCTGAGTTCACACTCATCGACGGGGACACCCCAGCACTTCTCACGTAGAGGCCGATGATCTCCTGGACAACAGACCAGTGGCGCCGAGACGAAGGGAGGTCCACGCAGAAGTTCAGGGGTGCAGCCGTAGAGAACGTGGGCAAAGATAGACCGTCTCACGCCTCTGCCTCTCAGCTACCGTTGAACGATGAGCTTCCCGGCCAATGCACCAAATGATACCGGAGAAACTGACGGAAGCCAAGCACAGAGAGATGGACACAGGTTTCTTCAGGAAGGAAGAGATTCTTTATTGGATCACCGATCGGGACTCAGAGGGACTAGCGTCACCAAAATACAGCAAAGTCTGAGTACTGAATACATAGAGTACATTCCTTATATAGCACTGTAGCTCCTCCCACAATTAACTACACCCACACATACCCTTAACCTATTTAATAAATAGAGTCTAAACTCATCCATCCGGTCTAACCACGTGGCTCATCTGATACAAAGGAGAGGGACGCGTAATTCCAGTTCTTACATTCCTGCACCTGGTCAGTACAGTGATAACAGTATCTTAGCTACGTGTAATTAACTAACTGATACTACAAACACATATACATACATATGCCTTGTGGCAATCTTAGCCTGCTAAACTTGTATTTTACTGGAATTACATCACAAAGAGACAGTCCCATTTAGGAGCAAAGTGACCTAATGACAGTAACATGTTTAATGGGTTAAAGCAGGGGTCTGCAACCTTTAAGACAAAAAGAGCCACTTGGACCAGTTTCCGAAGAAAAAAAAAAAACTGGGAGCCGCAAAACCATTGCGACATTTAAAACAATTTTTCTTTTCTTGCCTTTATCCATGGCTGGCCTACCGGGGGTCCAAAACAGGGGCGTAATTAGAAATCAGAGGGCCCCATAGCAAAATCAATGCCCCAAAATGCCATAGAAAATTAATCAGGGCCCCAGTCTACTATAAATCATAATCAGTGCCTGATGTAAATAATAATTAATAATGAGGGCCCAATGTCATCCTCGTCATTATAAAAAGAACTTTTTTTGTCACTTTTTTTTCCTTCTGATTGCTTAAAAAGATGACAACAAAGTATTAGTAACCCAGCTACTAAGGATTATGGCTGCGCTATGCTCAGTTACCCTTTATGTATTATGGTCACAATTGTCCACAAAAGCTGGTTATGCGTAACACATTTCATTTCATTATTATGACTGATCATACAGTTTACTACAGCAGATTTCAAGTAGTATCTATTAACAAGTATTAACATGCCTCCTAACATTTCAAATGGACAAAGGAATACTTGAAGAACAATATATCTTATTTATACAGACCGATTTCTAACCACATTTATTGTAGTTTAAAGACACATTACTGGGAGTATTATTACTGGGAAGCTCTGTTATACACTCAGACACATTACTGGGAGTATTATTGCTGTGGAACTCTGTTATACACTCAGACACATTACTGGGAGTGTTATTGCTGTGGAGCTCTGTTATACACCCAGACACATTACTAGGAGTATTATTGCTGTGGAGCTCTGTTATACACCCAGACACATTACTAGGAGTATTATTGCTGTGGAGCTCTGTTATACACTCAGACACATTACTGGGAGTGTTATTGCTGTGGAGCTCTGTTATACACCCAGACACATTACTAGGAGTATTATTGCTGTGGAGCTCTGTTATACACCCAGACACATTACTAGGAGTATTATTGCTGTGGAGCTCTGTTATACACTCAGACACATTACTGGGAGTATTATTGCGGTGGAGCTCCGTTATACACTCAGACACATTACTGGGAGTATTATTGCCGTGGAGCTCTGTTATACACTCAGACACATTACTGGGAGTGTTATTGCTGTGGAGCTCTGTTATACACCCAGACACATTACTAGGAGTATTATTGCTGTGGAGCTCTGTTATACACCCAGACACATTACTAGGAGTATTATTGCTGTGGAGCTCTGTTATACACTCAGACACATTACTGGGAGTATTATTGCGGTGGAGCTCCGTTATACACTCAGACACATTACTGGGAGTATTATTGCTATGGAGCTCTGTTATACACTCAGACACATTACTGGGAGTATTATTGCGGTGGAGCTCTGTTATAAACTCAGGCACATTACTGGGAGTATTATTGCTATGGAGCTCTGTTATACACTCAGACACATTACTGGGAGTATTATTGCTATGGAGCTCTGTTATACACTCAGACACATTACTGGCAGTATTATTGCTGTGGAGCTCTGTTATAAACTCAGGCACATTACTGGGAGTATTATTACTGTGGAGCTCTGTTACAAACTCGGACACATTACTGGGAGTATTATTGCGGTGGAGCTCTGTTATACACTCAGACACATTTATTGTAGTTTAAAGACATACTACTGTCAGTATTATTTTGGTGGAGCTCTGCTGTAGACTCACCAACAAAATGGAGCTCCTAGAAAAGAGGGGCAATGATGATAGAAATGAGTGACAAAGGAATT
This sequence comes from Pelobates fuscus, assembly GCF_036172605.1. Classification (NCBI taxonomy): domain Eukaryota; kingdom Metazoa; phylum Chordata; class Amphibia; order Anura; family Pelobatidae; genus Pelobates; species Pelobates fuscus. The sequence continues at coordinate 8,540,651 of NC_086325.1, forward strand.
TGGGAAATAGGGACTTCTCCTCCTAAATAGGAATACTTGGGATTTATGTTTTATTATATGATATAAATTACACTTTAACAAAAAAAAAAAAAAAAAAAATACATTGTACACTAGTGGCACATTAAATTGGATAAAAATGTCTTTAAGTTCTGTCTGTGTAAGTGTGTGGGCTGGGCTCCCCCCCCTCCCCCCCCTCCCCCCCTGAGGCATCACTTCACTTACCTCACACTGGTGCCTGGCACGCTGCTGCTGCTGCTGCTGCTGCTGCTGCTGACGGGAGTCTGGACGGATGTCATCTTCCTCCTCGCAGTCGTAGACCTGCATGCGCGCCGCTGCCCTCCGATCTGACAGCGGGCGGGAAGGAGACGTCAGGACGGTGCGTAACTACAGCGCCCGCCACAGTGGGGAGTGTCAGGGCGCACAATGCGCCTCCTCCCCTCCCTAGTATCCGCCCCAGAGCCGCGGCAAAGGTTCAAAAGAGCCACATGCGGCTCCGGAGCCGCGGGTTGCCGACCCCTGGGTTAAAGGGACAGTCCCATGTAGGAACAAAGTGACCTAATGACAGTGACATGTTTAACTGGTTAAAGGGACAGTCCCATGTAGGAGCACAGTGACCTAATGACAGTGACATGTTTAATGGGTTAAAGGGACAGTCCCATGTAGGAACAAAGTGACCTAATGACAGGGACATGTTTAATGGGTTAAAGGGACAGTCCCATGTAGGAGCAAAGTGACCTAATGACTGTGACATGTTTAATGGGTTAAAGGGACAGTCCCATGTAGGAACAAAGTGACCTAATGACAGTGACATGTTTAATGGGTTAAAGGGACAGTCCCATGTAGGAGCAAAGTGACCTAATGACTGTGACATGTTTAATGGGTTAAAGGGACAGTCCCATGTAGGAACAAAGTGACCTAATGACAGTAACATGTTTAATGGGTTAAAGGGACAGTCCCATGTAGGAACAAAGTGACCTAATGACAGCGACATGTTTAATGGGTTAAAGGGACAGTCCCATGTAGGAACAAAGTGACCTAATGACAGTGACATGTTTAATGGGTTAAAGGGACAGTCCCATGTAGGAGCAAAGTGACCTAATGACTGTGACATGTTTAATGGGTTAAAGGGACAGTCCCATGTAGGAACAAAGTGACCTAATGACAGTGACATGTTTAATGGGTTAAAGGGACAGTCCCATGTAGGAGCAAAGTGACCTAATGACTGTGACATGTTTAATGGGTTAAAGGGACAGTCCCATGTAGGAACAAAGTGACTTAATGACAGTAACATGTTTAATGGGTTAAAGGGACAGTCCCATGTAGGAACAAAGTGACCTAATGACAGCGACATGTTTAATGGGTTAAAGGGACAGTCCCATGTAGGAACAAAGTGACCTAATGACAGTGACATGTTTAATGGGTTAAAGGGACAGTCCCATGTAGGAGCACAGTGACCTAATGACAGTGACATGTTTAATGGGTTAAAGGGACAGTCCCATGTAGGAGCAAAGTGACCTAATGACTGTGACATGTTTAATGGGTTAAAGGGACAGTCCCATATAGGAGCAAAGTGACCTAATGACTGTGACATGTTTAATGGGTTAAAGAGACAGTCCCACGTAGGAACAAAGTGACCTAATGACAGTGACATGTTTAATGGGTTAAATGGACAGTCCCATGTAGGAGCAAAGTGACCTAATGACAGTGACATGTTTAATGGGTTAAAGGGACAGTCCCATGTAGGAGCAAAGTGACCTAATGACAGCGACATGTTTAATGGGTTAAAGGGACAGTCCCATATAGGAACAAAGTGACCTAATGACAGTGACATGTTCAATGGGTTAAAGGGACAGTCCCATGTAGGAACAAAGTGATCTAATGACTGTGACATATTTAATGGGATGAAGGGACAGTCCCATGTAGGAGCAAAGTGACCTAATGACCGTGACATGTTTAATGGGTTAAAGGGACAGTCCCATTTAGGAGCAAAGTGACCTAATGACAGTAACATGTTTAATGGGTTAAATCGACAGTCCCATGTAGGAACAAAGTGACCTAATGACAGTAACATGTTTAATGGGTTAAAGGGACAGTCCCATGTAGGAACAAAGTGACCTAATGACAGCGACATGTTTAATGGGTTAAAGAGACAGTCCCATTTAGGAGCAAAGTGACCTAATGACAGTAACATGTTTAATGGGTTAAATCGACAGTCCCATGTAGGAACAAAGTGACCTAATGACAGTAACATGTTTAATGGGTTAAAGGGACAGTCCCATGTAGGAACAAAGTGACCTAATGACAGTGACATGTTTAATGGGTTAAAGAGACAGTCCCATTTAGGAGCAAAGTGACCTAAGGACAGTAACATGTTTAATGGGTTAAATCGACAGTCCCATGTAGGAACAAAGTGACCTAATGACAGTAACATGTTTAATGGGTTAAAAGGACAGTCCCATGTAGGAACAAAGTGACCTAATGACAGTGACATGTTTAATGGGTTAAAGAGACAGTCCCATTTAGGAGCAAAGTGACCTAATGACAGTAACATGTTTAATGGGTTAAAGGGACAGTCCCATGTAGGAACAAAGTGACCTAATGACAGTGACATGTTTAACTGGTTAAAGGGACAGTCCCATGTAGGAGCACAGTGACCTAATGACAGTGACATGTTTAATGGGTTAAAGGGACAGTCCCATGTAGGAACAAAGTGACCTAATGACAGTGACATGTTTAATGGGTTAAAGGGACAGTCCCATGTAGGAGCAAAGTGACCTAATGACTGTGACATGTTTAATGGGTTAAAGGGACAGTCCCATGTAGGAACAAAGTGACCTAATGACAGTGACATGTTTAATGGGTTAAAGGGACAGTCCCATGTAGGAGCAAAGTGACCTAATGACTGTGACATGTTTAATGGGTTAAAGGGACAGTCCCATGTAGGAACAAAGTGACCTAATGACAGTAACATGTTTAATGGGTTAAAGGGACAGTCCCATGTAGGAACAAAGTGACCTAATGACAGCGACATGTTTAATGGGTTAAAGGGACAGTCCCATGTAGGAACAAAGTGACCTAATGACAGTGACATGTTTAATGGGTTAAAGGGACAGTCCCATGTAGGAGCAAAGTGACCTAATGACTGTGACATGTTTAATGGGTTAAAGGGACAGTCCCATGTAGGAACAAAGTGACCTAATGACAGTGACATGTTTAATGGGTTAAAGGGACAGTCCCATGTAGGAGCAAAGTGACCTAATGACTGTGACATGTTTAATGGGTTAAAGGGACAGTCCCATGTAGGAACAAAGTGACTTAATGACAGTAACATGTTTAATGGGTTAAAGGGACAGTCCCATGTAGGAACAAAGTGACCTAATGACAGCGACATGTTTAATGGGTTAAAGGGACAGTCCCATGTAGGAACAAAGTGACCTAATGACAGTGACATGTTTAATGGGTTAAAGGGACAGTCCCATGTAGGAGCACAGTGACCTAATGACAGTGACATGTTTAATGGGTTAAAGGGACAGTCCCATGTAGGAGCAAAGTGACCTAATGACTGTGACATGTTTAATGGGTTAAAGGGACAGTCCCATGTAGGAGCAAAGTGACCTAATGACTGTGACATGTTTAATGGGTTAAAGAGACAGTCCCACGTAGGAACAAAGTGACCTAATGACAGTGACATGTTTAATGGGTTAAATGGACAGTCCCATGTAGGAGCAAAGTGACCTAATGACAGTGACATGTTTAATGGGTTAAAGGGACAGTCCCATGTAGGAGCAAAGTGACCTAATGACAGCGACATGTTTAATGGGTTAAAGGGACAGTCCCATATAGGAACAAAGTGACCTAATGACAGTGACATGTTCAATGGGTTAAAGGGACAGTCCCATGTAGGAACAAAGTGAGCTAATGACAGTGACATGTTTAATGGGTTAAAGGGACAGTCCCATGTAGGAGCAAAGTGATCTAATGACAGTGACATGTTTAATGGGTTAAAGGGACAGTCCCATGTGGGAGCAAAGTGATCTGACAGTGACATGTTTAATGGGTTAAAGAGACAGTCCCATTTAGGAAAAAAGTGATCTAATGACAGTTATATTTTTAATGTGTCTGCCCATCATATTAAACCAATTAGCCAGTTACATTGCTGTAGTAATCAGTATTGTTACCTGATCAGCGCATGGTCCTCTGGTCCTATATTAGAATTGACAGGTCCACTAGTCCTCCTTTCCTTAGCATGGGGTCGCCTGAGTTTGCCTTGTTGCTGTGAGAGGTGAATGTGAGGGTAACAGGTGTATGGACTAAGCTCTGGCTAAACACCTGCTTTGTGTGTGTAGGGAGGAGTGCAGTGTGCGTGGGGTGGACATGCTTCTTACATGGAGAGTCTCTTTAATGATCCCCCCCTCCTCCCCATATCCCATCTGCCTCCTCTCTGAACCCCTGCACGGCTTCTAACTCTGTGTCTCTCCCACCATGTTTTGGGTCCGTTCTGTCTCCTTTCCAACTCTCGATCTCACTCTCCCAAACGTTTTCTCTCTGTCCTCTCTCCGTACTCTCTGTTACGTGTTAATTTGGTTTAAAACACCCAAGCAGGCGAGGTAGCTGTGCTGAAAATTTGTTCTCGTTCAGTTATATTTCCCTAGAATTCCCAACCTGTTAGTTCTGAACATATTGAATATATTCTCTACAGAGTGCATGTGCTGAATCTGTTTATTATAATATGCAGGATCTATTTGTTAAACCATTTATATACTATATCATTACTGACAGGGGTCAAGTCCTGGGGAATAAAGTGTGGGGACTCACTCGAGTTCCACCCTCACCCCACCACCAGAAAAAAAAAAACCAACTTGCATGCATATATAAACACGTACACACACTCACAGACACACACACAGACTCACAGACACACACACAGACACACACGTACACACACTCAGACACACACACACATACACTCACAGACACACACTCCCAGACACATACACTCACAGACACACACACACACTGCCAGACACATACACTCACAGACACACACTCCCAGACACATACACACACACACAGGGCGTTAATATTCTTTGCACAATGCACATTGCACACTGGGCACTGAATGGCACTTTAATATTATGATTTTCACTTGATTTATTTATTCCTTCTTAATATTATTATAATTCTTTACTTCTATGCCTGTCTAGTCAGTTTAACAGGGAGAGAGGCTTTGTAATGTTTTAGACTGACTTTTCGATATTGATACTTTCTTTCCTCTCTACCCCTGTAGCTCCATGTCTATAGGAGCAGTATCCTGTCTGCTATTATTATTATTATTATTCTTTCTTATTGAGGTGTACTGCTGTGGAAGATATTGACCATGCACTGCTATAATACATTAGGTTGGGTGCATGTATTAATTTACAACAGACACTCCTATTAATATTATTATTTTTTCCTGTGGCTACAGGATTCTCTAAGTGACACAACCTTTGAGAAGGTTATATTTGGAGTATAGTATATTGGATCCGGTCCTATTTAGTATATATATTTTTTCGAATAAAGCTGTTATATAGGATGGGGGGATCAGACTATATAATGCCACATACTGGCGTTCAATTTTTTCCTTTACCTACCGTGGCATCAGGCATATTAGTCTCGAGTATGTATATTAAACTTTAAGTTACGCTTTTGATTTAGATACCCATACAAGATAACCAGTTTATTTCTGACGCTCTGGTACTATATATTATTTCCAGGTTATACAGACAGTCTGGGTTTTTCTTCTAAGACTGTCTGTAGCTTCTCTTTTGTTTTTTAACATACACACACACTCCCAGACACATACACACACACACACACACACACACACTCCCAGACACACACACTCCCAGACACACACACTCCCAGACACATACACACACACATACACACATCCACTCCCAGACACACACACACACACAGACACACACACACACACACACTCACAGACACACACTCCCAGACACATACACACACACACACACTCCCAGACACAAATACACACATACACACACACTCACAGACACACACACACATACACATACACAGACACACACAGACACATACACACACAGACACACACACTCCCAGACACATACACACACACATACACTCACAGACATACACACATACACTCACATACACACTCCCAGACACATACACAGACACATACACACACTCACACACTCACACACAGACACACACACTCACATACACAAAAATTATTTGCATATATTTTTTTAATTTAAAAATGTCCACTCAGCCTCCCTACCTGGAGAGCTGGCGTGGACTTGTCCCTGGGGTCCAGTGCGGCTCTTGTCTCGCTGTCAGCCGCGGCGAGGGAGCTGTGTCCTCTCTGCTCCCTCTCGCCGCGCGGGCTGTCTGCTGATGCCGGGAGCCGGAAATGATGTCATATTCCGGCTCCCAGCATCAGCAAACGGCGCGGCGAGAGGGAGCAGAGAGGACACAGCTCCCTCGCCGCGGCTGACAGCGAGACAAGAGCCGGCCGGGGGGGATCCTTCAGGTGGCCATTAGGCCACCTCTTGGGCCCCCCATGACAGGGGGGACATTTGGGGGCGGGATTTTTTGCCGCCCCCCGAGTGCCTGCAGGACCATAAACGGGAACGGCGTTCCTGCACTAAAAAAAGTGCAGGAACGCCGTTCCCACACGTTCCTGCAGGACTCGAGCCCTGATTACTGATAAAAAGAATATGCATCAGTGTATGTACGGATCAGCCTCAACATTGAAATCACCTGCCAAATATTATGTATTTCCCCCCTCGTGCTGCCAAAACGCATCATGCGGCTCTGATACGTCAAGGCATGGACTCTACAAAACGTGATCGTGTCCTGTGGTATCTGGCACTAAGACATTAGCAGCAGATCCTTTAAATCCTTCGAGGTGGGGCCTCCATGGATCGGACTTGTCGTTTCATAAATCAGATTTAGATCTGGTTAATCTGAAATCCAAGGCAACACCTTGAAGTCTTTTTCATGCTCCTCAAACCATTCCTGAACATTTCTTGCAGTGGGGCAGGGAGCCGTTTCCTGCTGAAAAAGTCCACTGCCATCAGGGGACACCATGGCCATGAAGGGGAGTAAGTAGCCTGCAACAATCTCTGGGTAGGTGGTACGTATCAAAGTAACATCCACATGAATTGCCAGGATCCAAGGTTTCCCAGTCGAACATTGCCCGGAGCATAAAATTGCCTCCTCTGGCCGCCTTCTTCCCATAGTGCACCCTGCTGCCATCTCTTCCCCAGGTAAACAACGTGCATGCACCTGGCCATCCACCTGATCTAAAAGAGAATGTAATTCATCAGACCAGGCAACCTTCTTCCATTGCTTCATGGTCAAGTTTTGACGCTAACTTCCCCATTGACAGCACTTTCGGCAGTAGGCATGAGTCATCATGGAACTCTGACCAGTCTGCGGCTACGCGGCAAACTGTGATGCACTGTATGTTCTGGCAACTTTTTATCATGGCCAGCATTACGTTTATCAGCAATTTGAGCTACAGTAACCCTTCTGCGTGATCGATCCAGACGAGCTAGCCTTTGTCCCTACGTGTATCAATGAGCCTTGGGCACCCATGACCCTGATACTGATTGCACCACTTTTGGTGGTTCTAACCAATCCATACTGGGAACATACCACAAGACTGGCCGTTTTAGAGATGCTCTGACCCAGTGGTCTAGCCATCACTATTTGACCCTTGTCAGACTCACTCAGATCTTTTCACTGGCCCATTTTTCCTGCTTCCAACACAGGAAATTGAAGAACTGTCTTTTCACTTGCTGCCTGATATATCCCACCCATTGATAGTTACGCTGTATCTGCTCAATCTGTTTATATTTGCTCTGAAGTAGATAACTGGACTCTGGACTGGGGGTACAGGTTTGCATGGCACAACTCTTAGCATTGATATAGGGTGTCCTCTCTCACCCATTTAAACAGGTTCAGGGCAGCAAACTGTAAATCTACAAATTGTGTAATTTTTGTCTCACTTACCATAAAGAAAAGCTATATATTTTATATAAAAACTGAGCAAATTGCTGGCATTTCATACTTTGACTATAAATAAAAACCTCGCTGGTAATTTAGAAAATGAAAAAAGTTCTAGATGGCTTTATAAATAAAAAAAATATATTTTATAATTAAATAATAAATAAAATGTACCTTTTCTGAAAAGAAAAAACCCCAAAAACGAATCCACGGGGAGAAAATGCTGTAATGAAGTGTCGAGCTCCCATTAATAACGAACACGTTTTTATAGACAGCGAGCGCTCTCCTCCAGGGACTGTGAATACACATCTCATGATATCCTAATGGGGCGGAAATATCGGCAGCTGTTTGGCTGTTTAGTGTTTACCTGGAATGGCTTATCAGGTGCTCAGTATCCGACAATAAATCTCTGGGCTGCGGGGGAATAACAGGCCCTGTTTCTAAGCTTTTGCAGGTTGTGCGGGGATTTTTCACACAGACGATTACTGCGATTTAAGCAGCGAAACATGAAATGGAGCTAAAGCACCGATTTGGCCAATGGTTTAGGAAAAAAATAGGTCCTTCTTTATTCACTCCAATGGGAAATTGCAGAGAATTACAAGAAAATCACTACAGTTTTTTCTCGGAGTCTGCTGTTTTTCTAACTCAGATATTGTGTCCAGTGACTTGCAATCCCCCATTTTATAGTCTGCAAATTCCAGTTTTGTGAATAAACCCCCTGGGAGCTCAGTGGATTTGTTAACCTTCCTTTAGAGCATATTGTGAAAGGAACATTGTGCCGGTTTGTGGTCTTGATTTGTTCTGCATTACTTTACGGTCACGTGGATGCCGTGGCACGGTTTATCGTGGTATCTGCCATTTTGCATCACTAGTTACTCGAATGCCCTATATAATACATATCCTGACACTGGGAGGTATTTGCTGAAGCAGGACATTAACCCGCCAAGAAAGGCAGGAGAGGGCCCCAAAACTGTGACTGCTCTGCTAAATGTGGGCCCCTGGGGTTTAGGCAACCCGTCTTAATCAATCCTCCCATTACTTCACCGAATTCCTCTTTGCCGGGTTGTGATATGTCTCCCTAGCACAGGGGCAGGCAAATTGTGACACATAATGCTCTTACAGCCTTAATGCTTTGCCAGCTTTCTAACGCTAAGAGCATTATAGGAGATGTAGTCTACAACATATGGAGCGCCGAAGGTTGCCTACCCTTGCTCTAGCACTTCGAATTAGAGATAAAATTCACAAACTTACAAATAAATGTCCACACACAGTGTTTTTCTATATATATTTATATATTTTATTCATTTGATTTTTTTAACAAAGCCTATAAAAACGTGTATAAAAAAGGCACAATTTGCATGTGTGTAGAGCAAAGAAAACGATTCGTTCAGGAGAAATATTTCAGTACGTGTAAACGTTCGATCCCCCAGTGTGCACAGCGGTGAACGAGCCCTAAAGTGGGTCATAAACAGGAAATTTCGGAGTTTGAGGTCATTCCAGAATTCTCAGTGAGCTGACATTTCCACGTAATGACTTCATTAAACTGACCTATTTGTCTACCAAAGGGTTAATAAGTGAAAATAAAGATGAGACCCTCCATTGTATGAGTGGAATATAAGTCATCCATAGCTACACAGAACATCGCGCTTTTAAAACAATCCAAATCCTAAATAGAGTGCCAAGTTTTATTGAGTTCATATTTTGTTGGGCCAGATTAATTCTAGTCGGTGGTCAGAGGGGCAGTGATAGGTTGAATGGTTTGCCACCATAGTAATATTAACACAGAGCTTCTCATACATTCTGTTACTGTAATTGCTTATATTGGTTATATTAAAAGATACTTTTAATTTAGTTTTCATTACATTTTATAGCAATCACGTAATGCTGTCGCAAACCTGGCCATCCCAAAGCTGCGTGGCTGGTAAGGAGGAATGGGAGTTAAAACAACAAAGAGAACATTGTAGGTGGAGAGTCAGGGGAATAAACAGTGTTTGTAAGGATCCTATTCGCTACATACGGAGCGGTAAGGTGGGAATATATACCTGCAAACGGGTCTCTAATCTGCTAAACAGCATTTATTTCTCGTTAAACTATTGTAACTTTAAGGAAGACTGATCAATTTAGTAAAAACCCTTTCGGGGTGACACCTCTGGATTAGATTTGCAACTTAATTCTCACGTTCCTGTAGAGCAGATATGTTTCAATCTTTGCTCTTTAAATGTCTTAAGAAATCGTAGGAGGGACAGCAGCTTGATGTGGATATTGTCATTGGTTCTGAAAAGCAGATTTTTAATGCCCTGATCTGAGTTTGGAAAATGCAATAAGCATTTAAAATGTTCTTTATCATAAATGAAGGCAATGGGAGCAGAACATCTGCCTAATTCTACACAACCCGTAGGCACTAGGGGTGCATTAGGGATGTATTCACTAAACAGTGAATTTGGCAGCTAAATTGCGCAGGGTATGTCAAAATAGCTATTCTTGGCATTCTGACTAAATGACGCATACTGAATAATTCACGGTTTAGTGATCTCTCACGCCTCACTTTCCAGCTGTCTCCATTTTTGTTGCTGCCTGTTTCCGTAAGAAATACATTTTTTATAATTTTGGGATATACAGTTGAGGGCAAGGCCCACATCCTTCAGTTAGAAACACATATGCTACGAGATAACATTTTTTTGTATAATATCCGATTTTGGGAGGGAGTGGGGGGACAAAAATCTGCTCCTTGGGAGGCAGTTACACCCTTGCCAATATATACAGAAAAATAAATATATCCCTCACTGTTTTACTTTCCTGGACATCTTTATTCCCAGGCGAAGATTTGGGAAAAGACGGGATTTTGTGGAAAGTCTTTCGTGTGCCATGTAATGGATTTCACTGGCTCAGTGCTGAGAGGGAACGCAGTAGTTATGCTGACGCGACAAAACAAAGCCGCGGGGACAGACGCATTCGTACGATCCATCAGTGTTGCGGCACTGCCCGTTCAGACACAGGAGAGACATGTCATCCGCTTCATCACATTCATTGATATCTAGAAAGAAAGAATGGGTTTAATGAGTTTATATCCTACGGTCAGATGCTGAGAATATCTCATTTAACCTAAAATAATGCCTCTACAGTTTATGCCTGAATCAGACCAGCTCATAGTTACTGATTGGAAAGGAGAGATTGGCCCAACTTGTACTCAGTGTAGCTACATAGAGGAAACAAAATTGGCCGTATAGGCCTCGGTTTAATCTGTTGAGTTAGTATCAGAATTATTCCAATCTGCTAGAAAAACAACAACATTTCAGGTGATTTATCTACAAAAAGTCACGACTGACCCAGCCAGCCATGGTTTAAAGAATTTTACTAGACAACAAATTTTAGTGAACTTAAAACTGACTAGCGGAATCCGGGATAAATTAGCCAAACTCTAGTTGTACTGGAGATATTTCTTTTTCACAAATCAGCTATTTTTCCAGTTTTGCAATTGAGGTTTCAATTCAATGTTTTGTGAATAAACACCAAAATGAAATAATTTAGTTGTGAATGCTCTTTAACACCTGGAAAATAATGTGACAGAGAGAGGTTTTAAGCCGACTACCAGCATTCAGGACAGAGACGGGGTACGTGTCGGTCTTTATCGGTCTATATTTTGGAAGATAAAAACTGAAATAAATTTTACTTTGGACTCATTTTCCTTGGTTTGAATGTATCTCTGTATTCTCTACATCCCTCTAAGAGATCTGCAGTGTAGACCCATTTTTCCTAATCTGTCCTTTACCAATGCATGCCATCCGTGTGATGTCCAGCCTGTAGCCATCATAGCAGTCACACGTGTAGCCCTCGGGGACACGGATACAGCGTCCATTCTCACAGCCGTTAACAATGCCGCACTCCTCAGCTTGCAGACCCTCAAACTGCTCATATCGATCTGCAGAACAAACAGAAGCATGCACCACTAATTTAATTAGGGCAGGAGAACCCAACTTAAAGAGCACAAAAAATAATGCATTTTTTTTAAATAGTAAAATTAAAAACACAACTTCTAAACTCAAACAAGTGTCTAGTTATCTTGTAATGTAGGAAATTAATTGTTATTAACATGCTCCTAATAAAAAATATAGTATGAGCAGAAACCCCCCCTCCCCCCCAGAAATGCTACAGCAGCGCCTAGTCAAAATAAATCAAAAGTAAACCCAAAATATAAAACAACAGATTAATAAAACAAAAATAACCCCCAACAGACTGTTTGGTGTAGAATACATTGCATTATAGTCAACACTAATATGTTGGGAACCGGGAAGTAAATTGTAAAATTGAGGCTAAATTAGCCGAGCTGTGATAGCGGACTTGAAGCTGTTACTGTTTACATTTTACCATTCAGTCTTCAGTTCACTATAGTTGGGAGTTTAGTGAATAACATTATTGGAGGTCTATGCGGCTGCACTTGTTTGTCACTGGTGACCTCTCTTGCTATTGATGAGCTGATGACAATCCCATTTTTGGGAAAGTTTCCTGTGATTAGTCTAGACACGTCCTCTTATCAGTGGCATTCAGTAACGTGTGAATTCAAACCAGGTTATTCACCAAGAACTGAACTTGGTCTAGATTGCCAAAATGTGATTAAAATAACTGAATTCTCATAATTCTCATATTTTACTAAAGGCAAATCCTGTTGTAATGTGGTTATTTACAAATCCTATATAAAGCATAGGCTTCACATCTTTACTGAACACCAAACTGAAACCGAATCTTCCCTGGAACAAGGCAAATCCTCAAAACAGACTCACCTGCTATTTGCAGGTAAATCTACACTGTGTGCAGAATTATTAGGCAAATGAATATTTTGACCACATCATCCTCTTTATGCATGTTGTCTTACTCCAAGCTGCATAGGCTGGAAAGCCTACTACCAATTAAGCATATTAGGTGATGTGCATCTCTGTAATGAGAAGGGGTGTGGTCTAATGACATCAACACCCTATATCAGGTGTGCATAATTATTAGGCAACTTCCTTTCCTTTGGCAAAATGGGTCAAAAGAAGGACTTGACAGGCTCAGAAAAGTCAAAAATAGTGAGATATCTTGCAGAGGGATGCAGCACTCTTAAAATTGCAAAGCGTCTGAAGCGTGATCATTGAACAATCAAGCGTTTCATTCAAAATAGTCAACAGGGTCGCAAGAAGCGTGTGGAGAAACCAAGGCGCAAAATAACTGCCCATGAACTGAGAAAAGTCAAGCGTGCAGCTGCCAAGATGCCACTTGCCACCAGTTTGGCCATATTTCAGAGCTGCAACATCACTGGAGTGCCCAAAAGCACAAGGTGTGCAATACTCAGAGACATGGCCAAGGTAAGAAAGGCTGAAAGACGACCACCACTGAACAAGACACACAAGCTGAAACGTCAAGACTGGGCCAAGAAATATCTCAAGACTGATTTTTCTAAGGTTTCATGGACTGATGAAATGAGAGTGAGTCTTGATGGGCCAGATGGATGGATTGGTAAAGGGCAGAGAGCTCCAGTCCGACTCAGACGCCAGCAAGGTGGAGGTGGAGTACTGGTTTGGGCTGGTATCATCAAAGATGAGCTTGTAGGGCCTTTTCGGGTTGAGGATGGAGTCAAGCTCAACTCCCAGTCCTACTGCCAGTTTCTGGAAGACACCTTCTTCAAGCAGTGGTACAGGAAGAAGTCTGCATCCTTCAAGAAAAACATGATTTTCATGCAGGACAATGCTCCATCACACGCGTCCAAGTACTCCACAGCATGGCTGGCAAGAAAGTGTATAAAAGAAGAAAATCTAATGACATGGCCTCCTTGTTCACCTGATCTGAACCCCATTGAGAACCTGTGGTCCATCATCAAATGTGAGATTTACAAGGAGGGAAAACAGTACACCTCTCTGAACAGTGTCTGGGAGGCTGTGGTTGCTGCTGCATGCAATGTTGATGGTGAACAGATCAAAACACTGACAGAATCCATGGATGGCAGGCTTTTGAGTGTCCTTGCAAAGAAAGGTGGCTATATTGGTCACTGATTTGTTTTTGTTATGTTTTTGAATGTAAGAAATGTATATTTGTGAATGTTGAGATGTTATATTGGTTTCACTGGTAAAAATAAATAATTGAAATGGGTATATATTTGTTTTTTGTTAAGTTGCCTAATAATTATGCACAGTAATAGTCACCTGCACACACAGATATCCCCCTAAAATAGCTATAACTAAAAACAAACTAAAAACTACTTCCAAAAATATTCAGCTTTGATATTAATGAGTTTTTTGGGTTCATTGAGAACATGGTTGTTGTTCAATAATAAAATTAATCCTCAAAAATACAACTTGCCTAATAATTCTGCACTCCCTGTATTGGAATAAAGTTTTTAGAGAAATTCTGATTAGCAGGTTTAGATGTTCAAACATCTTGTGACAAACTGCCATTTGCCACTGGGCATTGGAGAGGAATTATTGCTAGCCTCCTGCCCTGCGACTATGGCCCTGGAAGGTATTGCCCTTTGAGACTTGTATTTGGGCCCAATGGATGTTTGTATGCTGTTCCTGGCCCTTTAAATACTTGGGAGCAGTGTTCCAACTTTTAAACTGGCACTTCGAATGCAGTCGAAGTGCCGAAGCCGTCGAAGTGCTGAAGCCGTCGAAGTGCCGAAGCCGTCGGAGTGCCCGCCATTACAGTCGAACACGTGGCGGCGGCCATTTTAATCCAGTCGAACGCGGTGAGCTGTACCTTCCCCTACCTTCGACATTGCGGCTGGAGACTAAGTCCCGTTCGAAGATTCGAACACACGTTCGAACGAGACGTTGTCATTTCTGGGTGTAAAACAGACCTCTGGTAGACACTATAACACCACGGAAACAACCCCGGTTTCACTTCGACACTTCGACAAAAGTCATAGTGAGTTCGACGATTCGAACGGAGCCTTCGGATGGGACTTTGTAACTTTTCAGGGCAGAAATAGGAAATCGGTCATAAAGGACTTCCAGCTAACTCTTTAACCCCTGGATGGAATTAGCTGAATTTTGGATATGTGTGTAAGTAAAGTATGCTGATTATTAATGTGTTTTTATGAAGATTGTATGCATAGTTTTAGAGTTATAGAAATGTATGTTTAAACTGTATTTTATAATTGGGTTACCTCTCAGGCTAAGGGGAGGGAATCTGTGGGAGGTAACCATTGTGTGATTGGGTAATGTTTAATTGGATGTGGGCGTCTCCCTTGCAGGGGAGAATTGCATAAAAGCAGAGTGTGTGTAATTAAAAGAGAGTTCTTCTTGACCCTCAATACGTAGCCTTGTCTCGTTATTGGAGGGAACTACTATATCACACTGGGGATTGCTATGCTCTGCATACTCCCTTGAGCTTGAATCACTTAGCTCTTTTAAGAGCTGTTCCTGTTATGCTCTCCTTGGAGGAGAGGTCTTTCCCACACGGTCCTGAATGCTGGAGGTTCATTCAGGGTGGAAGGAAGACGGCGCGGCTCCAGTTAAGCTCAGGCGGTTGTGGAGTCTGGGGTGGTTGTGGTGTCGTCTGCAGTGCGTGGAGTCCTCAGGAAGCGCTAGGAGCATCCGTCAACGGAAGGTCGTCCGTTACACATCTTATTTCGTCTTCTCTGATTGGCTCATTCTTCAAGCCAACCAGTTTTCAAAATGTTAGTTCTAGCAAAGCTGGTTGACCATCATAAAAATTGCAGTTCTACTACAGATAGGGGTATTAACCATTTGGTTACGTTAATCAAGGCCCCCATGGTTGGGGGCCCAGGGGGAGACAAGAGGCTGGTGCCCATTTTCTTTTATGACAATCCCCATCACGCTGCTAGGCAGTAGGGGGTTGAGGTGGACCAGAGACAAGCTCACACCTATTCTCATTATATTTATACTCCATTCCATTGCTCAGGGCTATTTAGTGGACATGCCCCCCACCTGTGTCATGTCAGGAGGGGGTTAAGACAAGACATTATCCGCTTGATAGTTATAAGTGTAGTTGGTATCATGCAGATATACAACTAAAACAATCCCGATGGATAAGCAGGTGGGGTGGGTGGGGACCTGAGGGGGCATTACCAGTATTGCGACCTGCGTCACTAGCTATGCCCATAATGGGAAAAGGGGCAAAAGAGATGCCAGCACGCAGCCTTCAGGACCATGTAGGGCTATGCTGCCCGCTATCTGCTCATAGAGAAGATTAAAACCATTCCTACTCTACGAGAAGTCCTCATTTCTGCTTTGAGCAAATGATGAGAGGGAGCAAAGATGGGAACTCTCCTGGCTGGCTGGCTGACGGTCAAAAGATGTAACCGAGAAGGACTACAAAAGTGTTGCTCTCTCTTGAAATCAGCAGTTATATAAAATAAGAGAAAGGGGACAGGCTCTTAAAGCAGTTCAGAAACCTAGAGTGTTTCGGGATTTTCCTTTAACAATAGTAAACCCCTTAAGGATGGAGCCAATTGTCCAAGTTTTGACCAAAACAAAACCTAGAGTTTGAGCTATATGTTTGTTCAGCCATAACTTACCTCTTTCATATTAAGGGCACCCACATTGAAGTTGCTGTTTAGTGGAAAAGTAAGTGCCCTGGATCTTGTGTATTATATAAATTGCCCCCCAGCATGTTCAGGTGAGTGCAGCCCCCTGGTTTCATATATATATATATATATATATATATTTGGGAGTCCAGCCAACTCCTTGGTTTTGCACCCCTCCCTGTCACAGGTGCTTCATCCCAGGGCCCTATTTAGCCTTGTACTGCAGAGAGCCCCAGATGGAATTTCGTCCCCAAGTAAGTGGGTTATTCGCATAAGAGCAAACATTAGGCTGTTCGAGTAGGACCTGCCAAGAATGGGGTACGTTGATGGTGTGGCAGGCTTATGCAATGTATGATCATATAATGTAACTAAACCTCCATTATTTTTGCCTAGATTAGGTGTTTAAAAAAAACAAAAAAAAAACATAATTTAATATGAAAAAAGTTCTGCATGACATTTTAACTGACAAGTTCTGCATGACATTTTAACTGTGAATAAAACACACATATTTGTATACTGTGATGTCTCACAAGAACATTGATGCCCCGTGTACAGGTTTCATGGGGTTTTGGAAAGTTACAGGGTAAAATAAAGAGTTTGCAAATTAAAGTCTCTGGTGTTTCTGCTGGGCTGTCATAAATTTATATATATACTGTTATACATTATGCTGTTTTATTTATATACAAACTGTTGCCAGGAACCTACACTCCAGAGTCCAGGAGTAGTGATGCCTGGTGCTGGTCCACAAACATAAAGTAGTATGTAATAAAAACACTTGTGGGACTTGAAGTCCAGATTTAAAATAAAACATGAGTTTTATTTGGCTTTACAAATAAAATGTCAACGTTACAGGTTTTATCGGGACAAACGTCATGTGGTCCTCTTGAGTTTATCTCTATTGAGCTAAACAAACCAGGAAGTAACAGGACCCGTTGTATGATTGACAGCCAGGGGGTGTAACCAGGTTCATTTATAAAATGTGATATTCACTTTGAATTCTAACTTTAGTGATTAACCCTGTATAACACATGTAATATTTTTTGGCTAATTACCTTCGTATGCTTCCCTCAAGCCTCCACGCCAGTTGGACTGAGGAGCAAGGCTTTCTGTGTCCCGACTTCCAGGTCTCCATGGCTGGCTCTGCCGGCCATCGTCTGATCCCTGCCCAGGAGTGTTGACTGGACGTCTGGGCCTGGAGATAGGAGACGATGGGCCTCTACGTGAGTCATACACAACATCCGACCTTCTGTAGGGTGGCCTTAGATCATCTATGGCAGGATCAGGGTAAGAAAGGTCTGACTCAAAGTCAGGTGACTCAAAAGGTGGGAGGCTGTATGACGAATCTCGAGGATCGTAGCTTGATGATGATCTAGAGCCATATTCCAAACCACCTCCAGGTGCTGATGGGTAGGCATCATAACCAGGCCTCACTATCCTGGAAGGTGGGTTGGCATACGCATCAGGGCCGTATGGAATCCCATATGGAGGGCCATATTCTGGTCCATATTCACTGTAAGGATCGGATGGTAACGAAGCGGGATTCCCAAATCCTGGACTTCTGAAGATACTACACAGAGATTCGAAATCATCTGAGGGGGAGAGATAGGAAAAACCAAATCAGACATATTGGCTAAATGTATTTACCAAGGATGAACAAAAGGGGCTGAATATGGCTTTATATCTACAGAGGCTAATGTATAAAGCGATGGCCTGAAGGTAGGCTGAGCATCATGGGAGATGTAGTTTACAAACATCTGGAATGACAAGGTTAGCCATCACTGGTTTAAATAACCCCTGACCTGGTTCATCAGGCAGTGGCGGAACTCCTGCTAATGCAGCCGGCCCTCAAGCAAGACGGCATATCAGGTGGCCTGTGCACTTAGAGTCACACAATGAATATTGCTAAACACGGCTTGTTCGGGCGCCGCAGTCTTTTAATAGCGCAACTGGGCATCTGCCTGTCCGCAGCCTGGGAGGAAGTGAGTGCCTCTCACCTCCTCCCAGACACAGGTAGAGCGCCGCGCAGGACGGGGAGAAGAGGCACAGGCTGCAGGGAGGAAGAGAACAAGGAGAGAGAGCTGCTCCAGCCCCACACTCACATCATCCTCAGCCCTGCAACCAAACCCCAACACTACATACAAACACATCCCTGCAATCAAACACGAACTCTACATACAAACACATCCCTGCAATCAAACACAAACATTACATGTAAACACACCCTGCATTCAAACACAAACACTAAATGCAAACACATCCCTGCAATCAAACACCAACACTAAATGCAAACACATCCCTGCAATCAAACACAACCACTACATACAAACACATCCCTGCAATCAAACACCAACACTACATGCAAACACATCCCTGCAATCAAACACCAACACTACATACAAACACATCCCTGCAAACAAACACCAACACTACATACAAACACATCCCTGCAACCAAACACCAACACTACATACAAACACATCCCTGCAATAAACACAAACATTACATACAAACACACCCCTGCAATCAAACACAAACATAACATGCAAACACATCCCTTCAATCAAACACCAACACTACATACAAACACATCCCTGCAACCAAACACCAACACTACATACAAACACATCCCTGCAACCAAACACCAACACTACATACAAACACATCCCTGCAACCAAACACCAACACTACATACCAACACATCCCTGCAATAAACACAAACATTACATACAAACACACCCCTGCAATCAAACACAAACATAACATGCAAACACACCCCTTTATTAAATTGCCAAAATTGTATACAAACAGCCCTTCATTAAAACACCAACGCTACACACAAATGCACACTGGCATTTAAAAGCCAACACTACATATAAGCACAACCCAGCATTACATTTATACGCGCACTGCTCAAATATACAACCCTGCAAGGATGGGCAAATGGTAGATCCACAACTTTCATAGCAAAGCTGAGTTGTACGACAGATCGGGATCTACGGTTTGGCCACCCTTGTGTAAGAGGGGGCCCAAAACAATTTCATTCACCAGGGCCTTCTCTACATTAGTTCCACCGCTGTGATCAGGTGTAACAAGAGACCAAGTCACACACACGTCAAATCTCTAAATATTGCATGCAGTCTCCTATACTCTGAGAGAAGGAATCCCCGATCCCAACGCCTGAGCTAAACAGAGTGTTACACAAAGAGAACAGCAGCTTGCATTTACTTGTTTCTTCAGAATCCCGGAGGGAAATGCTTGTTATCTGCTCCTACCCACATTTGTGGGGATGTGATTGAATTTTCATTGTAATTTACAATAAAGAGATTCCTGGAAAGTGTCTCTTCTCTGTAGTTTGAGTGTCTATCTAGCCGGCAATCTTTCTAAATTTTGGGATATTGGAGCGTCTGGAAACCGATTATTATTATCATTATGGTGAGCTAAACTGGGATTTACCAGCCACTGTGCATGTGAGCCCTGGGGTCTCTCTCCAAGTTTAAGTAAGTTACAAATACAGTGAGTCCTTACCTGAATCTCTTGCTGGGCAAAAAGCGCAGTCCATTCCCCAGGCGTCACCATACAGACAGCAGCACTCGGTGTATGTTGTCTGCCTGTCCAGTAGGGGGCGACTACAAATCAAATTCGCCCCAACCTCTTGCCAGCACAATGCGAGATTACTCTCTAAGAGTAAACAGAGAAATAGATGGTATGTATTAATCAGGGAGATATATAAATATACAGTACATTCCATAGAACCCGGACCATCCCTCACTTACCGATAGACTGGCTGGAGTTGGAGACACACCTCCGTTGTGATGCATCCAGCACCAGCGGGGGACTGCAGGTACAGTGATAGGAACCCACTGTGTTCACACACTGAGCCCCCTCGCAAGCCTCTTCTTTCTGGCATTCATCATTATCTGTGGATGGATCAGTTCTGCTTACTAAATTATACAATTTTTATAGGTTGAATAAATAAACATTTAAAAGGACAGAGAATTCCACATGTTAAGGAATTCATTCACTAAAGATTTCATCTGCAGATGGAAATTTAGCTGATAATGTTTTGATTCCGTTTTCGGTTTATAACTCTTTCACCAATTCTGCTATTATTATATGGGTCCAGAAAACTATAAAAATAAAATAGAATTTAAAACACAAACAAACAGAAATTCACTAAATAAAAAAAGGAATTCCCGAACAGGAGTCCAGCTGGAGCTGACTAGCCAAGAAATTGCTGTGGAACGAATTTCAGAAAAAGAACAAAAAACTAGCTGGTGGGCTGCATGAGCTGCTACAATATCTATTAGCCAGGAGGGGGCAGTGATGCACCTCCTCATCTCTCACCACATCGGCAGCAGGTGAGCACCTACTAAATGAACCCCAACTAGGAAGGAGCTTCTTAGGGTGAGAAAATGATGGTGGGTGGAGTAATTTACATTTGAGGCAGCAAATGGCCCTAGCCATGGCAAGGTGCCAGAATACTACAGCGTCCCAACACGCAAATCTGTGACAACACAGAGAAAGCGTACGTATTACCGGTACCACAACGCACAGACTGGAAGCCATATCGAAATAGCTGAGCTGGTAACTGCTGCTGTGCTGGAGATTTTTGCCAAATCAGATATTTTTGTTTAAAGCATCTCAGTGTAATATGCTGCTTAGTGAATAAGCCTCATATTGTGAACTTAATAGGGGGTACCTGCGTCAGCCCCGCCCCTATGACTTACCAACGCACTCCATTCGGTGTAGATCGTAATAGTAACCATTAGCGCAGTAGCAGGCAAACAACGGCACTTTATTAACACAGATTCCATCTTTGCAGACTTGGTTTCGGAAGACTTCACATTCGTCAATATCTGTCAGAGAAACACGTATCACCACCATATGGACCAACACAATTACCATAAAACAGACCGAGAGCTTTTCACCAACGCCTCACTTTTCAAACAATGTTTAATGAAAGATGTTCTAGGTCTGTTCAAGCCGACAGCGGCCCTACTCATAAACAAAGCGTTAATTGCTACAGTGGGAACAGCTGGGAGCTGAAAATACTTTTCAAAGAATTTGGGGATCCAAACTTTTAACTCACTTTGTATTACTAAAAATTCACTGGCCTTCTGCAAGAATTTGGTGTAAGTGATTCGTCCAAATCAAATTCCTGGCAATCGTCAGACAAATCGATTCTGAATTGATTTGTTTGTATACCCATTGTACAGCGCTGCAGAATATGGGGGCGATTTCTGGGGAATTTCCAGCAATAAGTTAATGTTCTTGGAGAATACAGTGAGGGATTCACAGATTCCATTTAACGCTCAATGAATCTGATTTGAACAGCTTGCTCAATCATTTCTAAACGTGCTTCACCATCGCTGCTGGACTAACTAAACAAACAGGAATATTCAGGTGTCACTTCTCATAACCCATATTAAAACTACACTCATTTATGAGCTACAAATATTATTAAATATATCCTATTATTGTCTAGATTCCTTTTTTAACTCAGGAATTAAGTTGCCCCCGGTGTCGATGTTTGTTATTTACAGGGTGATTGAAAGGTTCCGTTAGGTACAAATAGTGGGCACAGTGCAATGTATTGGCAGATAACTACTTACCTTTATACCCCTGTCCTGTTGCAATATACCCCACACCCTCGGGGCACAGCTCCTGGTACTCCACTGAAAAAACATCAAGCGTATTAGCACCTAGTCTCGCATTATATAAGATTCATGAATAGAAGACTTTCATCTACCTGTAAAATCTAGAGTTCAGGTAGAGCTACGTCTATTTTTAGTAGTAGTTTATAAATGTTACAGTAAATTTCTGCCCCCCCCCCCCACTCACCTGAGTCGACCTCAGGACATCTCTGAAACTGGCAGTTCCGTCCCCATCCTTTGCCAACGCTGCAGCAGCATTCTGAATGGGTTACATTTCTTGCCAGGACATTTTGACAAACATTAGGGTCTTCAAGGTTGTAGTAGCATTCATTCTGGCCAGACAATGGTCCTGACGGTAAGATTCGGGGTGAGCTGGGACGTTGAGAAAACACTGAGAGGAAAGAAAGAGTCTCAGAACGTCTGAAGATTTAATGAGAATGCCTGTAGCGCAGTCTGAAGGAAGACACAGGTCCCTTACCTGGGTCTCCAGTTCGTAAACATTTCCCGGACATGGGGTCGAATTCTTCGTTGGTGTTAGGACAGATGCAGAAGAATGATCCATCTGTGTTCTGGCAAAGAGCTCTCCCACACACCCCTTGGAGGGTCAGACACTCATTGATATCTGTAACATAGAAGCATCATTAATGACTTCATATACCTGCGATAGGTAATCCAACAAGGGTACGTGGATTAAACTCTGCGGAACACAGACAGGTGCAGACAGAGCTAACAGAGAATAACAGGCTTCTAGGAGATATTAAACAAGAGATCCCACTTGTCTACAAATTGCGCCATTTAACAAAAACATTGAAAATCACCTATAACTAAAGATTTAGCATTCGATATTACATTCCAGCTCAAGTAATAAATTTGACAGAAAAGGGTGGGGCTTATAATAATGATTGGCAGGGAGCTAAGACAGAGTTTCTCAGTTTCAGGATAGAGTTAAATAGAACAGTGTGGATTTATATACTGTATATATCTTGATATTGTCAGACTTCACAAACATACGTGTTAAATATAGCTAATAATATCACAATATAAACCATATACGTGTTAAATATAGCTAATAAATAATCATTATATAAAACATATACGTGTTAAATATAGCTAATCAGTAATCATAATGTAAAACATATACGTGTTAAATATAGCTAATAAATAATCATTATATAAAACATATACGTGTTAAATATAGCTAATCAGTAATCATAATGTAAAACATATACGGTACGTGTTAAATATAGCTAATAAGTAATCGTAATATAAAACATATACGTGTTACATATAGCTAATCAGTAATCATTATATAAAACATATACGTGTTAAATATAGCTAATAAATAATCGTAACATAAAACATATACGTGTTAAATATAGCTAATCAGTAATCATAATGTAAAACATATACGGTACGTGTTAAATATAGCTAATAAGTAATCGTAATATAAAACATATACGTGTTACATATAGCTAATCAGTAATCATTATATAAAACATATACGTGTTAAATATAGCTAATAAATAATCGTAATATAAAACATATACGTGTTAAATATAGCTAATCAGTAATCATAATGTAAAACATATACGTGTTAAATATAGCTAATAAATAATCATTATATAAAACATATACGTGTTAAATATAGCTAATCAGTAATCATAATGTAAAACATATACGGTACGTGTTAAATATAGCTAATAAGTAATCGTAATATAAAACATATACGTGTTACATATAGCTAATCAGTAATCATTATATAAAACATATACGTGTTAAATATAGCTAATAAATAATCGTAACATAAAACATATACGTGTTAAATATAGCTAATCAGTAATCGTAATATAAAACATATACGTGTTAAATATAGCTAATAAGTAATCGTAATATAAAACATATACGTGTTAAATATAGCTAATAAATAATCATTATATAAAACATATACGTGTTAAATATAGCTAATAAATAATCATTATATAAAACATATACGTGTTACATATAGCTAATCACTAATCATTATATAAAACATATACGTGTTACATATAGCTAATCACTAATCATTATATAAAACATATACGTGTTAAATATAGCTAATAAATAATCGTAATATAAAACATATACGTGTTAAATATAGCTAATCAGTAATCGTAATATAAAACATACGTGTTAAATATAGCTAATAAGTAATTGTAATATAAAACATATACGTGTTAAATATAGCTAATAAATAATCATTGTATAAAACATATACGTGTTACATATAGCTAATAAGTAATTGTAATATAAAACATATACGTGTTAAATATAGCTAATAAGTAATCGTAATATAAAACATATACGTGTTAAATATAGCTAATAAGTAATCATAATGTAAAGAAACATATAGAAGAAGAGAACAGGCATCAGATGTCAAAGATGAACAACCGCCTCATTTTATCACATGAACGGCTCATTAATCAGAATTGCAAGCCTTCCTGGTCTTACTTTAGATCCTCTGAGTACCAGAGGAATAATCAGCAGCGAATCCACAGCTTCTCCCCTTCTCCCAGGGACTTAAAGCCTAATCTATGCTGCATTAAAAGAGCCCAAACACGGACGTGACTAAGGACCACCCATGTCTTGTCCCCGCTGATGCTTCTACTGGAGCTCATCTCACCTGTGCATTCTCCCGAGGGCGAGAGCTGATAACCAGTCAGACAATCAGTCACGCACTTGAAGTGGCCCGGAGTGTTTTCACAATGTGATGCCCCACAGATCGAATTTCCATATTCCAAACATTCGTCAATATCTGCAAAATAACGTGATAGGAATAAATCTAAATTATTTGCATTATTGGGAGACATAGTCTTTTACCCTAGAGTGTCACAGGTACCTATCAACCCATATAGCATTAAGCACATCTATCATTAGAAGGAACCGAAGCTTTAAAGGCTGTCTATATATTGGTATTGGCTTGTTTTACATATCCCATGTATGTAGTGATCATGTTTAATGGGTTATTATTTGGAGACAATTTTGTGAAACAGATGTTGGAAAAGTTGACCGTAATGGATTTGAGTCTTTTTTACATTCCAGGTATTTCTATTTTACCTGATATCAAATGGAATTCTGATATCGAATCGCTGCATTTTGCTTAAAGGTCTGAATGGTTTATTGTAATTTTGACTTATTTTTAATTCAGATGGCTTTGTGGTATCGATACCATAATATTCTACCACCAGGCATCTGCTGCCACATCTTTACTATTATTTAGTCATATTCCAGCACAGAACGAAAATTATTTTGTATATTTTTGTAAAAGAGTGTCGGAAAAGTCTGTAGACAAAAATCATTTCTTGTGAAGGGAGTTACTAAGAAATTCTATTGGGGCAACCCATTTTGATAACAGTGTTAACCAGCTTTCAGTGACATACCAACGCAGTGCCCCTCGATAGACTTTTCGTAGCCCAAGTTACATGTACATCGGTAGGAGCCAATCACATTCTCACACTTTGCATTATCGCCACAAATCGTTGCATTGGAGCACTCGTTAATATCTGTAACCAGAATAAACCACACAGACTTTCATTAACTATAATATGGACTTTTAACACTCAGGACACACTTATAAGCATGTAATATTGCCCTGAATATGCAAGGGGAAGACGGAGGACCAACAGAGTGATATACCATTCTCACACTCAAAGATACAAGATGGAGGACACGCAGAGTAATATACCATTCTCACACTCAAAGAGACAAGATGGAGGACACACAGAGTGATATACCATTCTCACACTCAAAGAGACAAGATGGAGGACCAACAGAGTGATATACCATTCTCACACTCAAAGATACAAGATGGAGGACACACAGAGTGATATACCATTCTCACACTCAAAGAGACAAGATGGAGGACACACAGAGTGATATACCATTCTCACACTCAAAGATACAAGATGGAGGACACACAGAGTGATATACCATTCTCACACTCAAAGATACAAGATGGAGGACACACAGAGTGATATACCATTCTCACACTCAAAGAGACAAGATGGAGGACACACAGAGTGATATACCATTCTCACACTCAAAGAGACAAGATGGAGGACACACAGAGTGATATACCATTCTCACACTCAAAGATACAAGATGGAGGACACACAGAGTGATATACCATTCTCACACTCAAAGATACAAGATAGAGGACACATAGAGTGATATACCATTCTCACACTCAAAGAGACAAGATGGAGGACACACAGAGTGATATACCATTCTCACACTCAAAGAGACAAGATGGAGGACACACAGAGTGATATACCATTCTCACACTCAAAGATACAAGATGGAGGACACACAGAGTGATATACCATTCTCACACTCAAAGATACAAGATGGAGGACACACAGAGTGATATACCATTCTCACACTCAAAGATACAAGATGGAGGACACACAGAGTGATATACCATTCTCACACTCAAAGATACAAGATGGAGGACACACAGAGTGATATACCATTCTCACACTCAAAGAGACAAGATGGAGGACACACAGAGTGACGTACTGCAATCCCCCACTCACACATACAAGATGGAGGACACACAGAGTGATATACCATTCTCACACTCAAAGATACAAGATGGAGGACACACAGAGTGATATACCATTCTCACACTCAAAGAGACAAGATGGAGGACACACAGAGTGATATACCATTCTCACACTCAAAGAGACAAGATGGAGGACACACAGAGTGATATACCATTCTCACACTCAAAGATACAAGATGGAGGACACACAGAGTGATATACCATTCTCACACTCAAAGAGACAAGATGGAGGACACACAGAGTGACGTACTGCAATCCCCCACTCACACATACAAGATGGAGGACACACAGAGTGATATACCATTCTCACACTCAAAGATACAAGATGGAGGACACACAGAGTGATATACCATTCTCACACTCAAAGAGACAAGATGGAGGACACACAGAGTGATATACCATTCTCACACTCAAAGATACAAGATGGAGGACACACAGAGTGACGTACTGCAATCCCCCACTCACACATACAAGATGGAGGACACGCAGAGTGATATACCATTCTCACACTCAAAGAGACAAGATGGAGGACACACAGAGTAATATACCATTCTCACACTCAAAGATACAAGATGGAGGACACACAGAGTGATATACCATTCTCACACTCAAAGAGACAAGATGGAGGACACACAGAGTGATATACCATTCTCACACTCAAAGATACAAGATGGAGGACACACAGAGTGACGTACTGCAATCCCCCACTCACACATACAAGATGGAGGACACGCAGAGTGATATACCATTCTCACACTCAAAGAGACAAGATGGAGGACACACAGAGTAATATACCATTCTCACACTCAAAGAGACAAGATGGAGGACACACAGAGTGATATACCATTCTCACACTCAAAGATACAAGATGGAGGACACACAGAGTGATATACCATTCTCACACTCAAAGAGACAAGATGGAGGACACACAGAGTAATATACCATTCTCACACTCAAAGATACAAGATGGAGGACACACAGAGTGATATACCATTCTCACACTCAAAGATACAAGATGGAGGACACACAGAGTGATATACCATTCTCACACTCAAAGATACAAGATGGAGGACACACAGAGTGATATACCATTCTCACACTCAAAGAGACAAGATGGAGGACACACAGAGTGATATACCATTCTCACACTCAAAGATACAAGATGGAGGACACACAGAGTGATATACCATTCTCACACTCACACATACAAGATGGAGGACACACAGAGTGATATACCATTCAAACACTCAAAGAGACAAGATGGAGGACACACAGAGTGATATACCATTCTCACACTCAAAGATACAAGATGGAGGACACACAGAGTGATATACCATTCTCACACTCAAAGATACAAGATGGACGACACACAGAGTGACGTACTGCAATCCCCCACTCACACATACAAGATGGAGGACACGCAGAGTGATATACCATTCTCACACTCAAAGAGACAAGATGGAGGACACGCAGAGTAATATACCATTCTCACACTCAAAGATACAAGATGGAGGACACACAGAGTGATATACCATTCTCACACTCAAAGAGACAAGATGGAGGACACACAGAGTGACGTACTGCAATCCCCCACTCACACATACAAGATGGAGGACACACAGAGTGATATACCATTCAAACACTCAAAGAGACAAGATGGAGGACACACAGAGTGATATACCATTCTCACACTCAAAGATACAAGATGGAGGACACACAGAGTGATATACCATTCTCACACTCAAAGAGACAAGATGGAGGACACACAGAGTGACGTACTGCGACCCCACACTCACACATACAAGATGGAGGACCAACAGAGTGATATACCATTCTCACACTCAAAGAGACAAGATGGAGGACACACAGAGTGATATGGTAATTCTCACACTCAGATTCAAGATGGAGGGCACACAGAGTGATATACCATTCTCACACTCAAAGAGACAAGATGGAGGACACACAGAAGGACGTACTGCAATCCCACACTCACACATACAAGATAGAGGACACATAGAGTGATATACCATTCTCACACTCAAAGAGACAAGATGGAGGACACATAGAGTGATATACCATTCTCACACTCAAAGAAACAAGACGGAGGACCAACAGAGTGATATACCATTCTCACACTCAAAGAGACAAGATGGAGGACACACAGAGTGATATACTATTCTCACACTCAAAGATCCAAGACGGAGGACACCCAGAGTGATATGGTAATTCTCACACTCAGATTCAAGATGGAGGGCACACAGAGTGATATACCATTCTCACACTCAAAGAGACAAGATGGACGACACACAGAGTGATATACCATTCTCACACTCAAAGAGACAAGATGGAGGACACACAGAGTGATATACCATTCTCACACTCAAAGAGACAAGATGGACGACACACAGAGTGACGTACTGCAATCCCCCACTCACACATACAAGATGGAGGACACGCAGAGTGATATACCATTCTCACACTCAAAGAGACAAGATGGAGGACACGCAGAGTAATATACCATTCTCACACTCAAAGATACAAGATGGAGGACACACAGAGTGATATACCATTCTCACACTCAAAGAGACAAGATGGAGGACACACAGAGTGACGTACTGCAATCCCCCACTCACACATACAAGATGGAGGACACACAGAGTGATATACCATTCAAACACTCAAAGAGACAAGATGGAGGACACACAGAGTGATATACCATTCTCACACTCAAAGATACAAGATGGAGGACACACAGAGTGATATACCATTCTCACACTCAAAGAGACAAGATGGAGGACACACAGAGTGACGTACTGCGACCCCACACTCACACATACAAGATGGAGGACCAACAGAGTGATATACCATTCTCACACTCAAAGAGACAAGATGGAGGACACACAGAGTGATATACCATTCTCACACTCAAAGAGACGATGATGGAGGACACACAGAGTGATATACCATTCTCACACTCAAAGAGACAAGATGGAGGACACACAGAGTGATATACCATTCTCACACTCAAAGATACAAGATGGAGGACACACAGAGTGATATACTATTCTCACACTCAAAGATCCAAGACGGAGGACACCCAGAGTGATATGGTAATTCTCACACTCAGATTCAAGATGGAGGGCACACAGAGTGATATACCATTCTCACACTCAAAGAGACAAGATGGAGGACACACAGAAGGACGTACTGCAATCCCACACTCACACATACAAGATAGAGGACACATAGAGTGATATACCATTCTCACACTCAAAGAGACAAGATGGAGGACACATAGAGTGATATACCATTCTCACACTCAAAGAAACAAGACGGAGGACCAACAGAGTGATATACCATTCTCACACTCAAAGAGACAAGATGGAGGACACACAGAGTGATATACTATTCTCACACTCAAAGATCCAAGACGGAGGACACCCAGAGTGATATGGTAATTCTCACACTCAGATTCAAGATGGAGGGCACACAGAGTGATATACCATTCTCACACTCAAAGAGACAAGATGGAGGACACACAGAAGGACGTACTGCAATCCCACACTCACACATACAAGATAGAGGACACATAGAGTGATATACCATTCTCACACTCAAAGAGACAAGATGGAGGACACATAGAGTGATATACCATTCTCACACTCAAAGAAACAAGACGGAGGACCAACAGAGTGATATACCATTCTCACACTCAAAGAGACAAGATGGAGGACACACAGAGTGATATACCATTCTCACACTCAAAGATACAAGATGGAGGACACACAGAGTGATATACCATTCTCACACTCAAAGAGACAAGACGGAGGACACACAGAGTGATATACCATTCTCACACTCAAAGAGACAAGACGGAGGACACACAGAGTGATATACCATTCTCACACTCACACATACAAGATGGAGGATACGCAGAGTGATATACCATTCTCACACTCAGATTCAAGATGTATCTTTGAGTACGAGGATGGTATATCACTCTGTGTGTCCTCCATCTTGAATCTGAGTGTGAGAATGGTATATCACATATAAAGAGAATAACGCAGTTCTGCAGAGGGGAAACATGTTACCTGCGCAGTCATTTGACGCAGTACGTCTGTATCCACTATCACACTCAGAGATGCATCGGTAGGATCCCAGTGTATTCTCACATTTTTGAGTCCCGCAGATAGATGCTTCTCTCTCTTGACATTCGTCAATATCTGGGAAGAAATTAAGTAGTGAATCTGGCCTATTAAAGCCATGTCACGAGTGCGCTGAATCTGAATTAACAAGTCAGAGCAATTTAAAGACTATCTAGAAATCCAGTCCAGAGCTCCAGGCAGTCTCACTGGGCCCTCTGCCCACTCTCAGTGATGTGGATAAGTGCTGTAAGTGGGTCCGCATCTTGCATGCTGTGCCCTACTCTACCTAAACCATCTCTGGCCGGAACGGGCTCTGATTGGCTGTGTGAGGCTGTGCCCGGGTTCCTGCATGTATCTCACCTGCACAGGTTGCCTTATTGGCAGTGGCTCTGAATCCTCTGGGACAAACACATTGGAAGGAGCCCTGGGTGTTGCTGCATCGTCCGCCCTGGCAAAGCGTTCCAAGCTGACACTCATCTTGATCTAATTTGGGGAATTAAAAATAATTACTTCAAGTCTAGATCACGGGTACGCAGCCTTTTTGTAGTACTGTGCCAAAACAAGATCTTGAAGTCCCTTGGTGTGCCGGGCCTATTTTTTAAACTTAACCCCTTAAGGACTGGACTGTTTTTGCGATGTTGTACATTTGCGACCAGGCCTCTTTTTACACTTTTGTGGTGTTTGTGTTTAGCTGTAATTTTCCGCTCTCTCATTGTTCCCATACAAATTATATATTGTTTTTTTCAGGACAAAAAAGGCTTTCTTTACATACCATTATGTATATAATCTCATGTAATTTAATTTAAAGAAAATAAAAAAAATGTGATGAAAAATTGAAAAAAATATTTTTTTTTTACTTTTACTTGAAAAATCTTTTACTCATCTACCAAAGCGAATAAAAAAACCTGCTAAATGGATTCAAAATTTTGTCCTGAGTTTTAAAATACCCAGTATTTACATGCTTTTTTGCTTTTTTTGCAAGTTATAGGGCTATAGGTGCAAGTAGGATATTGCGGTTTCAAAACACACATTTTTTCATATTTATCAATAGTGACATTGTAACACTATTATCTGTCATAAATCTCTGAATAACACCCCACATGTACATTTTTTGTTGTTAAAGTAGACAACCCAGGGTATTCAATATGGGGTATGTCCAGTCTTTTTAGTAGCCACCTAGTCGCAAACACTGGCCAAAGTTAGCGTTCATATTTGTTTGTGTGTGAAAAAAGTAAAAAACTAAATTGAACGCTAATTTTGGCCAGTGTTTGTGACTAAGTGGCTACTAAAAAAGACTGGACATACCCCATTTGCAATACCTTGGGTTGTCTTCTTTTGCAAATGGTATGCCATCATGGGGGTAATTCTCCTTCCTGGGCTACAATACGCTCTCAAAGGCAACATAACCAACCTGGCAATTTTCAATGTAAAAATATTTGACCCATATATTTGACCCTGTAACTTTCAAAAACGCTATAAAATCTGTACATCGGGGGTACTGTTATACTCGGGAGACTTTGCTGAACACAAATATTAGTGTTTCAAAACAGGAAAACGTATCATAACAATTATATCATCAGTAAAAGTGCTGTTTGTGTGTGAAAAATTCGAAAAAAGTAACTTTCACTGACAATATCATCGCTGTGATAGGTTTTACTGTTTTGAATCACTAATATTTGTGTTCAGCGAAGTCTCCCGAGTAAAACGGTACCCCCCATGTACAGGTTTTAGGGTGTCATAGAAAGTTACAGGGTAAAATACAGTGCTAGCAAATTAAATTCTCTGGAATTTCGGCCTGGGTTGTCAGGCAGGTCCCCCAAATTGCAATCAATAAAATTACTTAATTATGTAAAAATATTACATAAATACACACGTAGAATTTAAATATATATGCATAATTATATATTTGAAGTCTACGTGTATATTTATATAATTATTTATATAATTTTGTATATGGACAAATGTATATTTCGTATTATTTTTATTATTTATATATACATAGATATATATACACAATTTCATTCTAAGTGTATTTTGATATAAATATATATTTTAATATCAAAATACAGTTAGAATAAAATTTCATATAGATATATAATTTAAAAAAAAAATATATTATTTAAAATTTTTTTTATTTAATTTAATTTACTTATTATTTGTATTTTATAATAATATATATATATATAGTTATTATATATATTATATATATTTGTGTGTAATTTAATTATAAGTGTATTTTTATATTAATATATATATTAATATATATACATATTAATATAAAAATACACTTAGTATGACATTATATATATGATATATAGACATATATTATATAGATATAATCTATGTCTATATATCATATATATACACACATATATAATTATTATTATTTTTTTTATTAACATTAACTTTATTTTTTATTTTTATTTTACACTAGCAGGGAGACTGCCTGTCAGCACGTGATCGCTCTGTTGAGGAGGTCAGGGGTCCTAATTCTGGCATGTGTGTGTGGATGATATATGTGTTTGGTGGTGTGTATATGTGTGTGTGGATGATATATGTGTTTGGTAGTGTGTATATGTGTTTGTAGATGATATATGTGTTTGGTGGTATGTAAATGTGTGTGTGGATGATATATTTGTTTGGTGGTGTGTATATGTGTGTGTGGATGATATATGTGTTTGGTGGTGTGTGTCTATGTGTGTGGATGATATATGTGTTTGGTGGTGTGTGTATATGTGTGTGGATGATATATGTGTTTGGTAGTGTGTGTATGTGTGGGGCTGCTTGTGAGGTTATGTGTGTGTATGTGGATTGTCATTGGTGTTGTGGTGACTGTGTGTGTGTGGGCTATTTATATTATTTGTATAAAAGGAAGGCTTTTTTTGCAGCTCTGTGTATATCTAGCAGTGTGGGTGGCTTCTCTGGGATACAGTGGGCAACGGGTTTGCCAGCTGCAGGTCAAAATCTGTGATACCTGCTGCGGGCTGCTCTACTCCAGTGCAGGTTCTCGTTCATAAGTGTTGGGATGGAGTGATCTGAGATCACTTCCTCTAAGCGCTGAAATGGGTAAATTAAGGATTGCCCCTCATCACCTGCAATCACCACTAGCAGATATCTGACAGGCCCGTGCCTGTTTGGCTTTGGCAACTTTGAGTGCTGTACATGGCACATGTGCCATAGTTGGCCTACCCCTGGTCTAGATCTTTATCATTCCTTCCTGCCAGTTATAATCCCTAAACTGGAGATTCCCAGTACGGACCTTGCCACAACTACACATTATGCCACGCAGCTACAAATCGTGACACACAGCTACACACCATGACACACAGCTATACCGTAACACACAACTACACCGTAACACACAACTACACACAATTATACACAGCTACACATTGTAACACACAGCTACACACCGTGACACACAGCTATACACTTTGACAAACAACTATACACCATGACACACAGCTACACACTGTGAAACGCAGCTACAGCTACACACCATGACACACAACTACACACCGTGACACACAACAACACACCGTGACACACAACACACAGTGAAACACCGATACACATCGAGACACACAGCTACACATCATGACACTCAACTACACATCATGAAACACAGCTACACACCGTGACACACAGCTATACCGTAACACACAACTACACCATAACACACAACTACACACAATGATACACAGCTACACATTGTAACACACACCTACACACCGTGACACACAGCTATACACTTTGACAAACAACTATACACCATGACACGCAGCTACACACTGTGACACGCAGCTACAGCTACACACCATGACACACAACTACACACCGATACACACAGCTACACACCGTGACACACAGCTACACATCGTGACACACAGCTACACATCATGACACACTAATGGCACAAAGCTACACGTCATGACTTGTCTCGTATTTACACAGAGGCAGAAAGATTTAGCTAAGCTATTGCTGGTCACACTATGAATGAAATTG
This sequence comes from Pelobates fuscus, assembly GCF_036172605.1. Lineage (NCBI taxonomy): Eukaryota > Metazoa > Chordata > Amphibia > Anura > Pelobatidae > Pelobates > Pelobates fuscus. Next base: position 8,575,616 of record NC_086325.1, read on the forward strand.
GGCAGACTGGATGGGCCGAATGGTTCTTATCTGCCGTCACATTCTATGAAATAGGCTTATTTTACTCTAACAATAATATACTCTCCAGAAAGCATTACATGGTTTTCAAATGAAATTATAATTAACCTGAATTTAGAGACTGGTGCTTTAACGAAACATCTTTAAGAGATTTATTAGGAATTGGTAGCAGATGTTTTGGGAAGACAAGAGGTAAAAACACAATCCTGCTCCTATTACCAAAACTAAATGTAATTGTGTTCATTTATTCCATTAAATGTAATTGTGTTCATTTCAGATTCAGTGTGGAGTTAGGTAGCCGCGGTGTCCGGTTTTAATCATTTCTTTGATTGGCTAATGTTCTTTCAGTAGTCGTTACTGTATCAGAGAATTTTCTAGAACTACAGAAGAATGCAACTGCAACTTCACAACAACCACCACAACTTAATGCTGAGCTTGTAAAATGTCCTGAAGCGCTGTGATGTCCAGCGCCACCCATCCTGTCATGTTATTCCTCATTCTCTCTCTTTCCCCATTTCCCCTAAGCCCTTGTTATCACTCTATTGGTCACTGTGAACATACCAATGCAGGAAGTACCACCAGGAGACAGCACGTAACCCTCGGCACACACACACGTGTAAGAACCTTCCGTGTTCTGGCACTCCCCGTGTGGGAAGCAATATTCACCTTCCAGACACTCATTAATATCTAAAGGGAAACAACGTTTTCAATTGTAAGATTTAACGGACCGTCATGTTCAAATCTTATCATTCTAATTTTATAGAAATATAAACAGAACTTAAACAGGTCCCAAGAGGGTTAGACCCATGATTTCCTCTCATTCTCTGTGTACCCCCATCCAAATTTTAAAGATCTTTCAATTCAATGCCATGCAGAGACCTTGTTTAGACTGGAGACCTTTCTATAAAGCTCACAGAATCGGTGGTAGCCCATAGAGGATACGGACCGGCCGAGTGATCGGGGACTACTGAGCGATACGGAGCATTCAGTGCTCATTAATATTCAATATTTATCAATGATGTTTATACAGTGTGTATTGTTTATACACATAGCAATAATCTTCTATACGGATACATTCACTTTACGTCTTCCCTTCCTGTAATCACACCGCACTTTCCTAAGTTGCTTTCTTGTAATTTGGAATTAAATAGATGTTTTGTTTGGCCATTGTGGAGCGCTGTGAAATATGTTGTTGCTTTATAATAAGAAGAACTGCTTCCTCTGACCTGTACAATTAGTCCTGCGACTATCAAGTTGAAATCCGGGAAAACATTCGCAAATAAAGGAGCCCGCGGTGTTGATACATTTCCCGATGGGTCCACAGACGGACTGAATGCACTCGTCTTGATCTAGAAAGAAATACAAAGAGTGGGAGACTGGCGTGGGGACAGAATCTCTGCTACAAACAGATTCCCAACATCCAATGAGCCCTGAATTTCAGAACGTTGGTACCCACCAACGCAGCGCCGGTTCTGAAGTTTGTACCCAGGAAGGCAGGGGCGGCATTCGAAGGACCCCAGAGTGTTAACACATTCCTGCCCAATACAAACGGCTGGATTCTCACATTCATTGATATCTGGTAACATAAAGGAAACAGACATTGGGTATTAGATATGGAACCAGACATACTATAAATTCTAATGACAGTGACATGTTTAATGGTCAGTCCCTCCCAGGGTCACAGTGTACTAATGACAGTGACATGTTTAATGGTCAGTCCCTCCCAGGGTCACAGTGTACTAATGACAGTGACATGTTTAATGGTCAGTCCCTCCCAGGGTCACAGTGTACTAATGACAGTGACATGTTTAATGGTCAGTCCCTCCCAGGGTCACAGTGTACTAATGACAGTGACATGTTTAATGGTCAGTCCCTCCCAGGGTCACAGTGTACTAATGACAGTGACATGTTTAATGGTCAGTCCCTCCCAGGGTCACAGTGTACTAATGACAGTGACATGTTTAATGGTCAGTCCCTCCCAGGGTCACAGTGTACTAATGACAGTGACATGTTTAAGGGTCAGTCCCTCCCAGGGTCACAGTGTACTAATGACAGTGACATGTTTATTTCCTTAGTCTGTCCTTACCAATGCAGTCACTGCCTTGTGGTGTCATCCGGTAACCCAATAAACAGGAGCAGCGGTAACTTCCGGGAGTGTTCTGGCATCTACCAGAACCGCAGAGACGAGGTGTCTGGCGACATTCATCTATGTCTGTGTTGGGGAAGACACATATTTGGCATAAAACAAATGCATATATATGAAAACTGTTTTGTTTTTTTCTGAGGATGATGGGAGTCACAGTTTATGGCATATTCCATGGAGGTCTGATGATAGCCATAAACCCCCTACTCTAATCCCTATTCTAACCCAAATAGTACATTTGAATGAGTAGAACCAATTATGAGCTATTAGCATGATTCTAGTCAATCTCCTATAGACTGTAAGCTCGTTTGAGCAGGGCCCTCTTCAACCTATCGTTCCTGTGAGTTTTCTTGTAATTGTCTTATTTATAGTTACATCCCCCCACAGTTTATAATATTGTAAAGCGCTACGGAATCTGTTGGCGCTATACAAATGGCGATAATAATAATACTGAAATGATATCATACTCGAGTAAAAAGTCCACGTGTAGAATGGAATTACACTATTCTATAGTCAGTATTGCAGCAGGACGCCCACAATCCCTAAATATAGCATTGAGAACAAAGTAAAGCGGCACTGTCATGCCCAAGTAATCTTTCCCCAATCGCTTCCTTTTTCTCTCTCAGAATCTGTTCGTCTTTTCTTCCCATCTGATCTAGTTTTCTTTAAAAGGAGGAGCCTAATTCAGCTCCATTTCCAGTGGTCAAAGAAAATTTTCCCATGATACTCACCCTCCTCCGTGTTGCTTCATTCACCTTTTGAACATCCTGTCATGTAGACTAGGGGGCTGGAGAATTCACCATATTTCGTCCTTACAGAATGTGTACAATTTGACCATTCGTGTTGAGACGAAATTCTGGCATTTTTTTCTATTTGGAATTTTTTCAAAAATAATGCAATTCCAATCCGATACTTGCTGCGGCTGCATCTTGCAGCTGCTTAGCAGATAGTCCCCTAATTCCAATAATATTAGGGAGCTATTTACTAAAAAGCGTAAAGACCAAAATTGATCTTTCAGCCAACTTTACTAAAACTAAGTAAAAATGTGCAGCGGGTGGGTGACTTAAGTGACCAAAGGAGGGTGACACCTATTGTCTTCCCTCATCTGGCCCCCCACCCATGATCGACTGGTGTGGGTTTCAAGTGACAAAAGGGGAAACACCTATTGTCTCCCCCTGACTCCCACCTATGAGTGGCAGGTGGGGGCCCTAAGTCACAAAAGGGGACACACACTATTGTCTCCCCCGCACTGACCAATACCCATGAGCGGCGCCTTGGGGCCCTAAGTGACAAAAGAGGGCGGACCTATTGTCTCCCCTCCGGCTTCACCCATGAACGGCGGATGGGGGCCCTAAGTAATACCCTTCTAGTGTTATTGTGAAGGAGTGAAATGAGCATTGACTCACCTTGGCAATCTGTGCCCTGAGTATTTACAGCAAATCCTGCTGGACAGACACATAGAAAGCTTCCTGGAGTATTTTCACAGCGGCCATTCTGGCACAAACGTCTTGTGGTTAGACGGCATTCATCAATGTCTAATAAATATGAGATATAACATGCACAACACACAGTAAGTCCACGAGTGTGATCTAGATATAAAATTCCATTTGGTTCAACCACTGGTTGAATGGAGTCTGGAGGATGGCGAAACGCCCCGGGTATGCCAGGTGCAGGACTAAGCTTAAATTTCAAATACCGCCTTAAAATAACGACAAGGTCCTTGACACATGAACATATATCTGTAATTACATTCGTGTATCCATTCACCTGTCCATTCATCCATCCATCAATCCATTCGCCTGTCCATTCATCGATCCATCAATCTATCAACCCATTCACCTGTCTGTGGCGGGATCGCTGCCTGTTCATTAATTGCTATGAGATATTCCCTGTGTTTTCCCCTGTATTGTGTTGTATTCGTGTGTTTGACCTGCTCCCCATTCGGGAGAGCTCAATGCGAATGGGCTCCGTCCGCCTCCCGAACAGGGACCACCACGAAACCTCATTTAGAATGTTGTCTTAGAACGTTCACACAACGTAAGGACGTGTCGAAACCACAATCTGCAAGGGAAGCCTCACCGCGTGCCGACCCTGGGTGGTAGCCGTTCGTTAGATGAACGCCGCCTAGGGGGAACATTCGTGGATTGCTTCCCACCCTGTTCGGTACTCGAACGGGGACCTCCCCCGTGCCCCTTGGAATGTTCACACCAATCAATTAGAACTTTGGCAGCTTGCAACATAAGTGTGAAACCGCAAGGGAAGTAATTGATGAGTGCTTCCCTGGGTGGCCGCCGTTCGTATGGACGAGCGGTGGCCAAGGGAAGCATTCTTACCCCGAAAGGAGGCACTTCCCTCGTCTGGCTTCACCCATGTACCCCACGAGTGGAGGCAATTAACGTTCTGGAGGTCCCTGAGATTGGTGAGGACAATGGCGGTTTGGCGGACTTTCTGTGACTGGGAGTCACAGAGGCGGGAAGCTTTCCAGCGCTGGGACTCCCAGGTACAGAGGTTCATGGGATAAAGACCCCCATGTCACCGGAGGTGGGAAACCCTGAGGATGGGTGGCGGGTACAGGGGACAAAGGGACTAGAGTTCCGGTTCCGTCAGGAGACCCCTGGGAGAGCGAGGACCCTGGGAGGGGACACTGAGTGGCGGGAACTGGGGACAAAGGGATTGGGGTTCCAGTTCCGTTATGCGACCCCTGGGAGGGGGAGAACCCTGGGAGAGGAACATTGTCGTTAGATGTGATCCACCCCTTGCATGGTGAAAGTATAAAGCTGAGTGTGGCCAATAAAGTAGTTGTTGTACCCCCAGGACTGTGTGTCGTTCCGGTTACTGGATGGGAAAAGGGTCTCTCCGTACTATAACTGATTCCCTTCCAGGGATAAGACGTGGCTGAACAAGGACAACTGGGCGAGTTGTCAGCAGGCCCGCTACACTGTCCATGCATCCATACCTCCATTCATTCATCCATTCACCTGTCCATTTATAGATCCATCGATCCAAACACCGGTCCATTCATTCACCTGTTCATTCATTCACGCATCCATCCATTCAACCTGTCCTTTTATTGATCCATCAATCCATTCGACCTGTCCTTTTATTGATCCATCAATCCATTCACCTTTCCATTGATCCATATATCCATTCATAGATCCATCCATTCACCTGTCCAGTCATTGATCCATTAAATCCATTCACCTGTCCATTCATGGATCCATCCATTCACCTGTCCATTCATGGATCCATCCATTCATTCCACCTGTCTATTCTCCATCCATCCATCGATCCATCCATTCACCTGTCCATTCATCCATCTATTCACCTATCCATTCAGCCATCCATCCCTTCACCTGTCCATTCAGCCATCCATCCCTTCAACTGTCCATTCAGCCATCCATCCATCCATTCACCTGTCCATTCACCTGTCCATTCATCCATCCATTCACCTGTCCATTCAGTCATCCATCCATTCACCTGTCCATTCATCCATCCATCCATCCACCTGTACAGTCATCTATTCACTTGTTCATTTATCTATCCATCCACCTGTCCATTCATCCATCCCTCCATTCACCTGTTCATCCCTCCATCCAGCTGTCCATTCATCGATCCATCCATTCACCTGTCCATTTTTTGATCCATCAATCCATTCATCCATCCATCCACCTGTCCATTCAAAGATCTATCCATTCATCTATCCCTTCACCAGTCCATTCATCAATCCATCCATTCTACCTGTCCATTTATCGATCCATCCATTCATCTATCCATCCATTCACCTGTCCATTCATTGATCCATCCACCTGTCCATTCATTGATCCATCCACCTGTCCATTCATTGATCCATCCACCTGTCCATTCATCGATCCATCCATCCACCTGTTCATTCATCGATCCATCCATCCACCTGTTCATTCATCGATCCATCCACCTGTTCATTCATCGATCCATCCACCTGTTCATTCATCAATCCATCCACCTGTTCATTCATCAATCCATCCACCTGTTCATTCATCGATTGATCCATTTGTCCATCTATCAATTCATCCATTCATCGATCCATCCATCCATTCACCTGTACATTCATCGATCCATCCATTCACCTGTCCATTCGTCGATCCATCCATCCACCTGTCCATTAATCCGTCCACCTGTCAATTCATCTATCCATCAATTCACCTGCCCATTCATCCATCCATCCATTTACTTGTCCATACATCGATCCATCCATTCACCTGTCCATTCTTAAATCCATCCACCTGTCTATTCATCGATCCATCAATCCATTCATCGATCCATCAATCCATTTATAGATCCATCTATTCACCTGTCCATTCATCGATCCATCCATTCACCTGCCCATTCTTAAATCCATCCATCCACCTGTCCATTCATTGATCCATCCATCCATTTACCGGTCTATTCATCGATCCATCAATCCATTCATAGATCCATCCATCCATCTGTTCATTCATAGATACATCCATTAACCTGTCCATTTTTAGATCCATCCATTTACCCGTCCATTCATCGATCCATGCATTCACCGATCCACCCAACCATTTATGCATGCATCCATCCATCCACCCAACAGCTAGATATTTTCACCAGTAGTTTCAAATAGCAGGGAGTCATACGTTACCAATGCAGTTGGTTCCCTGTGGGCTGAGGGTGAATCCGGATGAGCACAGGCAGCGGTAGCTGCCGGGAGTATTCTGGCACTGACCACTGGAGCAGAGTTGTTGTTCGGAGCTACACTCATCAATGTCTGCAACACAAAGTATTCAAAAAATAGGAATTACCTGGAGCCACATAAAAATTATGAACCCCTCATTCTATAACACTGCTATATTACACAGGGTATATCCAATGAATCTTCTCCATTCCATACTGGTATAATGTCTTGAAGAATAAGATTGTGATGACAAGTGTTATACTTGGTCCTCAAGGGGTCCTCACAACTCTGCTTTATAGCTATATGTAGATTTCTTGGCACAGTATAGATGGTCCCTCAGAGGCAGTCAATGTATTAAATTCTGCCGGTGAATCTAGTTAGTGTGGGAATGAGGTGGAAGAAGTCGTACCTGTGCACTCCGTGCCTTGTGGATTGGTGCGGAATCCGGTGGAACAGGCACAGCGGTAGCTGCCAATGGTGTTCTCACATCGCCCGTTGGCACAGGGACTTTGCCTCTGACGACATTCATCCACATCTATGGAGAAAAGCAGGTATTTATAGGCTTTTTTTTTTTTTTTAAATGCACATTTTAAAGGAACAATGAGATGGTATGTGTTCATTACCACCCTGGCCCACAAAGGGTTACTCATGTGCTGAATGTTTCTCTAGATCTCTATGAAGCTAATTATCCATCCATCAATCCATTTCTCCTTGATTGTTATATTAAATACATTTCAGGCAAGGCATAGAGCCCCCAAGGGGTCCACATATTACCGACTATCACAAGTTACCCACTGGCACCTTTTAGTTATCCTGTGGACAACTGCCTAGTGAGGATTATGGAACATCAGGCCCTTGCTCACCCAAAGCAGGGCTAGCCAAAAGGTAGAACATGCAAAGCCTCATGGAAGCCATAGTTCAAGAACAGCTGGGTTCTACGTTTCGAACCCGCTGCTACAGGATGTATCAAGCTGCTAGTTGGACAGCAAACAAAAAGGAGCGACTGGTTAATGACGTCATTTCTGACGAATGATTATAATTAGTAAAACCCACATTTGTTTTAAGTTTCGAAATATTTATTTTCTGTGTTTACTTTTTTGTTACATTTTTACTGAGAAATATAAACAACTTAGACTGTGTGTAATAAATCAGACCTGGCTCGCCAAATTATCACGAATACTAGACAAATAGTTATGCTTTCCCTGCGATCTCTGAGCAAGTTGCCCTTCGTGTTTACACTAAATATACATAAAATAAATATAGAATAAATGCATTTAATCTAGGATGTATTACAAGCAACACTTTTCCTCTTTATACCTAAAAGAGGCAGGTGTCTTTTTTATTTACGTAGTGACAGGTGGACATTTTTACCAACTAGTATGGAAACCAGGTGCTGCTACTTTAGAGTTTATCATCTCGCATTAAAAACCTTGAAAACTTTTATCAGAAGCGAATACCAGTCATTAAACATGGACATTTGTAGCACGGAAACCTCCGGTAACAGATAATGATAGTAATTGCCATTTTAGTTCCTGTGGGTCCAACTCGTCTTGATGCAAATCTGCTTTGTCTGCTAGTCCACCTATTGTACAGCGATGCAGAATTTGTTGGCACTTGATCAATAATTATAATAATAGTATGTAAACGCAGATGCCTGATTTTAACCCGGCATCTGTATTTACTGTATACGAGCATATGCAATGGTCACGTATGCATACTGCTGGCGATTTTTTGTTTTTATTGCTTATATATTATAAGATTAATATTGGACCATTGCTTATTTGTATCGTAAGAAAATCTGTACTCTGTAATCTCTAGGTTGAAAGCTTGTTTGAGCAGCGTCTGTGCAATATGTTGTCTCATTAGTTGTTAAAGACGCTATATAACAATGCAATGCTTAGTGGGCCCAGGACATGCTTGAAAATGAGAGAAATCTCAATGTATCCATCCTGGTAAAATATTTGATAAATAAATATAAATAATAATAATAATAATGCTTCATTCTCCACAATCGTTAAGCAAAGAACAAATACACATTTATATTATGCAATCTAGGTGTAGAATTGCAGGAAATCTAATTTGCAATTCTGTATTTTAAATAAAGGTTATGCTTCAATGTGTTTAAATGAAAATAATTCAGTTATAAGGGGGTTAATTTAACAGACTATATTTTAAGGCCATTGAATGCCACCTAGTGGTAGAAATACAGAAATGCCGTTCATTTCACATATTAAATCACTGGACCTTTTCAAAGACGTAAAGGAATTCTAGGGAAATCGCATCACTGAACCTGCAGGCATTCATATGGCTGCGATATACTAGTGAGGAGAAACATTGCTCCTTTCAAACAGAGGAAATTAGTAGGTGGCCGGTCTGTATTACACAAGTCCTACAGTTCTCAGAAGAGAACACACATACAAGAGAACTTGTATCTCTCGATAGACCGAACAAAGAACCCTGCAGCTCACATTAAATCCTACACTGAACCCCGCAGCTCACATTAAATCCTACACTGAACCCCGCAGCTCACATTAAATCATACACTGAACCCCGCAGCTCACATCAAATCCTACAATGAACCCCGCAGCTCACATTAAATCCTACACTGAACCCCGCAGCTCACATTAAATCCTACACTGAACCCCCGCAGCTCACATTAAATCCTACACTGAACCCCCGCAGCTCACATTAAATCCTACACTGAACCCGCAGCTCACATTAAATCCTACACTGAACCCCGCAGCTCACATTAAATCCTACACTGAACCCCGCAGCTCACATTAAATCCTACACTGAACCCCGCAGCTCACATTAATTCCTACACTGAACCCCGCAGCTCACATTAAATCCTACACTGAACTCCGCAGCTCACATTAAATCCTACACTGAACCCCGCAGCTCACATTAAATCCTACACTGAACCCCGCAGCTCACATTAAATCCTACACTGAAACCCGCAGCTCACATTAAATCCTACACTGAACCCCGCAGCTCACATTAAATCCTACACTGAACCCCGCAGCTCCCAATAAATCCTACACTGAACCCTGCAGCTCACATTAATTCCTACACTGAACCTCGCAGCTCACATTAAATCCTACACTGAACCCCGCAGCTCACATTAAATCCAACACTGAACCCCACAGCTCACATTAAATCCTACACTGAACCCCGTAGCTCACATTAAATCCTACACTGAACCCCGCAGCTCACATTAAATCCTACACTGAACCCCGCAGCTCACATTAATTCCTACACTGAACCCCGCAGCTCACATTAAATCCTACACTGAACCCCGCAGCTCACATTAAATCCTACACTGAACCCCGCAGCTCACATTAAATCCTACACTGAAGCCCGCAGCTCACATTAAATCCAACACTGAACCCCGCAGCTCACATTAAATCCTACACTAAACCCCGCAGCTCACATTAAATCCTACACTGAACCCGCAGCTCACATTAAATCCTACACTGAACCCGCAGCTCACATTAAATCCTACACTGAAACCCGCAGCTCACATTAAATCCTACACTGAACCCCGCAGCTCCCATTAAATCCTACACTGAACCCCGCAGCTCACATTAAATCCTACACTGAACCCCGCAGCTCACATTAACTCCTACACTGAACCCGCAGCTCACATTAAATCCTACACTGAACCTCGCAGCTCACATTAAATCCTACACTGAACCCCGCAGCTCACATTAAATCCTACACTGAACCCCGCAGTTCAAATTAAATCCTACACTGAAACCCGCAGCTCACATTAAATCCTACACTGAACCCCGCAGCTCACATTAAATCCTACACTGAACCCCGCAGCTCCCAATAAATCCTACACTGAACCCCGCAGCTCACATTAATTCCTACACTGAACCTCGCAGCTCACATTAAATCCTACACTGAACACTGCAGCTCACATTAAATCCTACACTGAACCCGCAGCTCACATTAAATCCTACACTGAACCCCGCAGCTCACATTAAATCCTACACTGAACCCCGCAGCTCCCATTAAATCCTACACTGAACCCCGCAGCTCACATTAAATCCTACACTGAACCCCGCAGCTCACATTAATTCCTACACTGAACCCCGCAGCTCACAATAAATCCTACACTGAACCCCACAGCTCACATTAAATCCAACACTGAACCCCGCAGCTCACATTAAATCCAACACTGAACCCCGCAGCTCACATTAAATCCTACACTGAAACCCGCAGCACACATTAAATCCTACACTGAACCCCGCAGCTCACATTAAATCCTACACTGAATCCCGCAGCTCCCAATAAATCCTACACTGAACCCCGCAGCTCACATTAAATCCTACACTGAACCCCGCAGCTCACATTAAATCCTACACTGAACCCCGCAGCTCACATTAAATCCTACACTGAACCCGCAGCTCACATTAAATCCTACACTGAACCCCGCAGCTCACATTAAATCCTACACTGAACCCGCAGCTCACATTAAATCCTACACTGAAGCCCGCAGCTCACATTAAATCCAACACTGAACCCCGCAGCTCACATTAAATCCTACACTGAACCCCGCAGCTCACATTAAATCCTACACTGAACCCCGCAGCTCACATTAAATCCTACACTGAAGCCCGCAGCTCACATTAAATCCAACACTGAACCCCGCAGCTCACATTAAATCCTACACTGAACCCCGCAGCTCACATTAAATCCTACACTGAACCCGCAGCTCACATTAAATCCTACACTGAAACCCGCAGCTCACATTAAATCCTACACTGAACCCAGCAGCTCCCATTAAATCCTACACTGAACCCCGCAGCTCACATTAAATCCTACACTGAACCCCGCAGCTCACATTAATTCCTACACTGAACCTCGCAGCTCACATTAAATCCTACACTGAACCCCGCAGCTCACATTAAATCCTACACTGAACCCCGCAGCTCACATTAAATCCTACACTGAACCCCGCAGCTCACATTAATTCCTACACTGAACCCCGCAGCTCACATTAAATCCTACACTGAACCCCGCAGCTCACATTAAATCCTACACTGAACCCCGCAGCTCACATTAAATCCTACACTGAAGCCCGCAGCTCAAATTAAATCCAACACTGAACCCCGCAGCTCACATTAAATCCTACACTGAACCCCGCAGCTCACATTAAATCCTACACTGAACCCCGCAGCTCACATTAAATCCTACACTGAACCCCGCAGCTCACATTAAATCCTACACTGAACCCCGCAGCTCACATTAAATCCTACACTGAACCTCGCAGTTCACATTAAATCCTACACTGAACCCCGCAGCTCACATTAAAACCTACACTGAAACCCGCAGCTCACATTAAATCCTACACTGAACCCCGCAGCTCACATTAAATCCTACACTGAACCCCGCAGCTCACATTAAATCCTACACTGAACCCCGCAGCTCACATTAAATCCAACACTGAACCCGCAGCTCACATTAAATCCTACACTGAACCCCGCAGCTCACATTAAATCCTACACTGAACCCGCAGCTCACATTAAATCCTACACTGAACCCCGCAGCTCACATTAAATCCTACACTGAACCCCGCAGCTCACATTAAATCCTACACTGAACCCCGCAGCTCCCATTAAATCCTACACTGAACCCCGCAGCTCACATTAAATCCTACACTGAACCCCGCAGCTCACATTAAATCCAACACTGAACCCGCAGCTCACATTAAATCCTACACTGAACCCGCAGCTCACATTAAATCCTACACTGAACCCCGCAGCTCACATTAAATCCTACACTGAACCCCGCAGCTCCCATTAAATCCTACACTGAACCCCGCAGCTCACATTGAATCCTACACTGAACCCCGCAGCTCACAATAAATCCTACACTGAACCCCGCAGCTCACATTAATTCCTACACTGAACCCCGCAGCTCACATTAAATCCTACACTGAACCCCGCAGCTCACATTAAATCCTACACTGAACCCCGCAGCTCACATTAATTCCTACACTGAACCCCGCAGCTCACAATAAATCCTACACTGAACCCCACAGCTCACATTAAATCCAACACTGAACCCCGCAGCTCACATTAAATCCAACACTGAACCCCGCAGCTCACATTAAATCCTACACTGAACCCTGCAGCTCACATTAAATCCTACACTGAACCCTGCAGCTCACATTAAATCCTAAACTGAACCCTGCAGCTCACATTAAATCCTACACTGAACCCCGCAGCTCACATTAAATCCTACACTGAACCCGCAGCTCACATTAAATCCTACACTGAACCCTGCAGCTCACATTAAATCCTACACTGAACCCTGCAGCTCACATTAAATCCTAAACTGAACCCTGCAGCTCACATTAAATCCTACACTGAACCCCGCAGCTCACATTAAATCCTACACTGAACCCGCAGCTCACATTAAATCCTACACTGAACCCTGCAGCTCACATTAAATCCAACACTGAACCCTGCAGCTCACATTAAATCCTACACTGAACCCCGCAGCTCACATTAAATCCTACACTGAACCCCGCAGCTCACATTAAATCCAACACTGAACCCTGCAGCTTCCCATAGACTACTGAATACTGATGTGACAGATCCATCTGTACAGACTAAGATTGCTGGTTCGTCTGTTTGCCTCCCTTTCGTCTAATTGCCTGTCCGTATGCCCCTGTTCGTGTGTTTCCTAACTACCGATTGAAACTACCGAACGGACGGCCACCCAGGAGAGGAGTGTGCTGCTGGTTAACCTCTTGGCCCCAATTAGAACATTGTGGTTAACCGCAGACACCTCTCCATTCCATCCGTATGGGGGGTCGTCGTTCGTATGCCGACCACGAGGCGGAGGCCATTTTGGGACACGCGGCGGATCAGCGGTGTTCGGCAAGGATTCTATGGACCTAATGACGGACACTTTATCTACCGAACACCGCTGAAGACTACTGACCGCCCTTCTATTTCGTCGAGGCATACGAACCCCGGTCCGTTCGGGAGTTTGTAACGTACGCATGGACTTAACCCAGATAGCTATCCCATGGAGTCAATCGTATACCGAAAGACTTGTGAAAGACTTTGACTCCATGGTGATTGAACTGTGTACATTGGATCTGAGCTCTATTCGGTAGAAATATGCACTCAGATCCAGGCTATCTGGGGATACGTTAAGCACATACATTCGGTATTTTCAGAATTATGTATTTTATTGTATTTTTATTGTTATACTTAACCCCTTAAGGACCAAACTTCTGGAATAAAAGGGAATAATGACATGTCACACTTGTCATGTGTCCTTAAGGGGTTAAAATGGCGATTTGCCTATATCCCTGGAGATAATTAGGTTTCTTCCCAATTATCTCCAGGATAGAGAGGAGTGTCCACCAGGTGGGAGACCTGCATAAATAGGGCAGGTAGCCCCCATTAAACAGAATCCGGTTTTACCCTCAAGACGGAGCTTGGTCTCGTTTGTGGGGGGATTGCTACTGGGAAAGTGCATTTCGTGTATTCCAGCCGTGGAAGGAGTTCGGCTATTTGAAAGTTTGTGAGTTACCGCGTTCCCTTGAACTCCGTTCGGGAGTTTAGCGCTTGGTCGTGCAGAACCTGCATTCCTATAAAGGGGGATTATCGCCTAAGCGGCGGCTTCATCTATTTCAGCGGTGAGTGTCTTAACAACTGAACCCTGCAGTTCTCCATAGACTGAGCACTAAACCCGGCAGCTCATTATAGACTGAATACTAATTCATGAAGCTCTCCATAGACTGAACTCTGCAGCTCTCCATAGACTGAACACTAAGCCCTGCAGCTCTCCATAGACTGAGCACTGAAGCTCTCCATAGACTAAACCCTGAAGCTCTCCATAGACTGAATTCTGAACCCTGCAGCTCTCCATAGACTGAGCACTGAACCCTGCAGCTCTCCATAAACTGAACACTGAGCCCTGCAGCTCTCCATAGACTGAATAATGAACCCTGTAGCTCTCCATAGACTGAATACTGAGCCCTGCAGCTCTCCATAGACTGAACCCTGAACCCTGCCGCTCTCCATAGACTGAGCACTGAACCCTGCAGCTCTCCATAAACTGAACACTGAGCCCTGCAGCTCTCCATAGACTGAGCACTAAACCCGGCAGCTCATTATAGACTGAATACTAATTCATGCAGCTCTCCATAGACTGAACTCTGCAGCTCTCCATAGACTGAACACTAAGCCCTGCAGCTCTCCATAGACTGAGCACTTAGCCCTGCAGCTCTCCATAGACTGAACACTGAGCCCTGCAGCTCTCCATAGACTGAACACTGAAGCTCTCCATAGACTAAACCCTGAAGCTCTCCATAGACTGAATTCTGAACCCTGCAGCTCTCCATAGACTGAGCACTGAACCCTGCAGCTCTCCATAAACTGAACACTAAGCCCTGCAGCTCTCCATAGACTGAATAATGAACCCTGTAGCTCTCCATAGACTGAATACTGAGCCCTGCAGCTCTCCATAGACTGAGCACTGAACCCTGCAGCTCTCCATAGACTGAATACTGAACCCTACAGATCACCATAGACTGAGCACTGAACCTTGCAGCTCTCCATAGACTGAACCCTGCAGCTCTCCATAGACTGAACACTGAACCCTGCAGCTCTCCATAGACTGAATACTGAACCCTGTAGCTCTCCATAGACTGAATACTGCAGCTCTCCATAGACTGAATACTGAACCCTGTAGCTCTCCATAGACTGACTACTGAACCCTGCAGCTCTCCATAGACTGAATACTGAACCCTGCAGCTCTCCATAGACTGAACACGGAACCCTGCAGCTCTCCATAGACTGAATACTGAACCCTGCAGCTCTCCATAGACGTAACACTGAACCCTGCAGCTCTCCATAGACTGAACACTGAACCCTGCAGCTCTCCATAGACTGAACACTGAACCCTGCAGCTCTCCATAGACTGGACACTGAACCCTGCAGCTCTCCATTGACTGAACACTGAGCCCTGCAGCTCTCCATAGACTGAACACTGAGCCCTGCAGCTCTCCATAGACTGAACACTGCCGTTCAGCTCTCCATAGACTGAACACTGTCAGCTCTCCATAGACTGAACACTGAGCCCTGCAGCTCTCCATAGACTGAACACTGAACCCTGCAGCTCTCCATGGACTGAGCCCTGCTGCTCTCCGTAGACTGAACACTGAGCCCTGCAGCTCTCCATAGACTGAACACTGAGCCCTGTAGCTCTCCATAGACTGAACACTGAATCCAACGGATCTCCACTTATTTCACATTGGACTTGGCATAGTCTGACCATCAGCAAATCTTGCTGGATTTAGTGGCAGAGTTCGGTGGAGCTGCGGCCTGGTTCATTTTAGTAATTATTATAGCAAGTAAGTGTTGGGTTTTCATGTAATATTTGTGGTCTCAGGTCTGAATTTATGTGAACGTGAGCTCTTTGAACAGGCCTCTTAAAAGGCAATTTTCAGGAAAACCTAAATTGTAAACATAATTATAAAAAAGAATTCTTCTTCTCCCAACCTCCTGTGAGCGGCTGGAATGTTCACAGCTTCCAAAATTCTGACATTGTATTTCTTTAGGCAATCTGAGAATGCACTTCGTCCACAGAAGACATTGTGTGCTTTTGGCTAATCCTGCAGAGATAATGGACCATACCGTTCGGTGGGTGGGAAGAGAACTGATAGACCTGGAGATCTGAGATCATTTCTACAGGAACAATGGAGGCATTTTCACTCAGTCTGAGATCCGATCGTTACGTTTTCAATATCAGGGTTTAAGGGTTTAAATAAAGAAGTTGTCAAACTAAGGCCCACGAGGGAAGCAGGACAAGGGATTTGCAGGATAATATATTGGCCATTGCCCACTAACACAATGTTAATGATTAATAAAATAAATGATACAATTATGGCAGGATCCTGACGTTCTTTGGACAAAGTCGAACAGTTATTCATGAAAGTGGGAATGGTCAGGAATTCAAAGTGATTTTCATATTAAAGTCCAAAATAATAAAAATAAACATTTTGCAATAATAAAATTAGAACATGAGAATAGATGGGAATACAAACGGAATGTAAAATTTATGTCAAAAATAGCCAAACAACACAGACAATTTTTCTAAATCAGCTATTGGCCTAAATTTTAAAATTCACTTTAAAATGTAAATGGAATTCCTGTCAATTCTCACTTTACCGAATAACCCAGTAAGTGTCACCTTAAAGTAACACTAAAGCGTTAGGAATACAAATCCTTCTTTCTTACGCTATAGTGCCCCTATCACTGATAATATCCAGGCACCGCAAACCCATTTGCAGAATTTTATAAAAAAAAAGCGTTTGGGGGCGGAGCCTGACCGGGGAGCTGAGCAGACACGTTTACTGAGAGCTCCTGAGCCTGATCCCGGTTTTAAGCAAAAATCAGGGGGTAATCTACAATTTCTGCACCCCAGTTCACCCTGCCTTGTCACACAGGAGCAGGGGTACCGGGAGACACCTTGATCGCCTACATGCCCGCTGTGATGCTGAACCGGAGGGCCGAGGCCTACATCTCGCAGAGCTGGAGAGAGGCGGCCGCTCTCCCAGCTCACCGATCCTCACAGCACCCACAGTATCGGACCTCCCTCCCCCCCCCAAGACCGGCGGGGGTTATCCCGGTCCCCATCGACATGTACCATCAGCCCACAAACGATGCAAAAACCGACGACACTCCACAACAGGCTCCGCACCAGCAGGCTGCAAACCGCAAAATGGCGACCACAACCCTTACCACGGAGCCTGCAGCAACTCAACCCCTCCATGAACGCCTGGATGCTCTGCTGAATAGTTTTTGGGAGAAACTGGAGCAGCGGCAATTACAACAAACCCCCAACCAACCTGCAGTAGTGGGGAAGCGGGAGACTGCGAGCCGGAGAGGGCAGATCCCGGACATGGCCGCCAATTATTCAATGGCGGAGTGCCCTTCTAGGCAGAGGCCCAACAGGAGATTCTCTCCAAACCACCGACCACACCGCAGGAGGGTCGCCCGCCGCCGGCGGCGGAGAACCATCAGATCCCTCCACAGCGCCCACAAAGGGAAAGACCCGGCCCAGAGAGGTACCCGAGTCTGTGGACACGAGGTGGGGGCCCAATGTAAAGCCTGGAGCTGGGGAGAAGCTTCTCACCGCACTCAATCCTTCTGCACGTTTACCCCACTGACTGACGTCTATCTCACTACACTGCCGAACAACCGACCATCCATCCGTCCAACACCAACCTTGATCCTGACCGGCATCGGCTGAATGTTTCCAAGAACTCAGACAGAATAGGCCAGTGCTACCATTCCCAGCGACACAGCTACCTTGCCTCCTGACAGAATCGGTTAAGCTACCTTGATGGACTGGCACTGTGCTGGACTTTCCCACCTAACGATCTGAGCAGCTGCTCTTGCCCTTAAACGCCATGCACCATATTTTGAGTTTTATGTCCTTTTCTTTTATAAATTGTCTTTCATTTCTGCATATGTGACCCACGTATGCTTACTACTGCACTTCTAGGTTATGCTACCTTAGTTAATCATTGCCTAACGTGGTTTAGCGCTGTATTTTAACCAATTTACTCTCTTCGTTTATAAGCAAAATACACTAACCTGTCCGCACAGTCACCAATATACGCATGTAATGATGTTAGAACTGTATTAAGTTTAACTGATAATACTCATACGACTAGTCTCCTGTTCTGACTGTCTAGACATACGGCACATCAGGCTCACATTTTGCAGTCACACTGGCTTAACTAACCAAGCATCGTAGCATTTTGAGCACCTAACTAGCTTGGAAGTAGGCTATGTCATTTTTGTTAACCCTTATTTGTTACGGTTTTGCATATGTTCAAATACATATTTTTTTTTTTCTCTTATTAAAAAAAAAAAAAAAAAAGAGGCATAACTAATCTGGAAATGTGACACATTACTGTTGTATTACCCCAAAGCTGTAACCCATTTGAACATTTTCCCTGTCTTCTCTTCTGTACCCTATCTCACATACCTTCAATAAAAAACAGATTGACAAAAAAAAAAAAAAAAAAGCGTTTACTCCTCTTGATCCTGTGCACCTCTCCGCCTCCCGCGATGTCATCAAAGAGTCATAGACTCCTCCGGTGATGGGCCAATCAAATGCTTCTCATAGAAGAGCATTGGCACATGCATCCACGGAAAGCATTGTCCTATGGGCTCTCACGCCACGTGACTACGTTTTACTTGGCTAGTGCCGTGGAAATGTCTCTAGTGGCTGTACGGAAGACAGGGGTGGCTTTAACCCAGCAATGTTAACCTTGCAATTTCTAAAAAAAAACTACATTGTATTACATAGCAGGGTATAATGACAGCCGGTTTAATCATGAACTGGTCTGCATGACTTTCATGGCCCTGTAAAATAATATACTTTTTTTTTTCTATCCTGTCTCCTACCCCCTCTTCTACCGTGGGCAAGTAAAATATAACTGAGATGACTAAAATGAATATCTAGGACATTATTACTGGTAAGATGGTATTTCAGCACAGTTTGACATCTAACCTGGGTTCTGCTGGTTAGAAAACCTGCCCCCGGACTTCACTATAGAACAAAGCAGGCCCTCAGTCACTGGCTGAGATAAATGAGAGTGGTCTCTCTAAAGCCACATGCAGTTTGTTCTGATGGAGAAGGACCAAGGTAAGTTGTCCAGCGTGATCCAGGTAAGTTGTCATGCTGTGCTAAAATAGACAGAGCCAGTGCACTCCTGGCACTATACCCATTACCATGGCGTGTTCCTTTAAGGGGTATAAAGCGTCTTCGGGCAGGTTTTGATATTTTATTGACTATGTCCCTACCTCGGTAACGGTGTCCGCTTTCTTCCTTAACACACTGCAAACAGTGAAATTATGACTGAACAGACTAGCGGCCCCCTTAAACATGGTCTAAGGGTCCCCAGATGAAGCTCTCTGTACTAGTGCAATGAATGGCTTTCCCAGATTTAAGTGTAATCGCTGCTCGCCCTCCCCAGCTAAATCGACAAGGAACAGCTGACACAAAATGGACAAAATGAGATCCTACCGCAGGGACAGCTCAGCATTATGGGAAATGTAGTTTGCAAATATTTGCTGTGCCAATGACAGCTCTTTATGTAGCTGTTTTAATGGGGGATTTTCTGTTCCCTCTCGGCTGAAACATCTGTAACATTTCCTCCAGGAAAATGAACTGCTCGTTTTGCGTTACTTTTTTCTCTGACAAGTCAGGTTTGAGGTCCAAATATGGAGAAATATGAGGATACGCAATAAGGTTTATTCACAGATCAGTTCAAAATCAGATTTCAAAACTACTTTGTTTTTTTCCCATTTCCAATTTTAATAAAAAAGATTTTTAAAAAGTAGTTTCACTCATAAAACCCCATGAAGAAAGCCACTACGAGGCCACGGCAAAGACTCTCTAATAGATATTAACCTGTTCTGTAATATTTGGGTGACAATACCAGCCAGGCAGGTTTCTATCTGCATCAATTCCTGCAAATCATCGCAGCCAAGAGATGCTGTGTGTCCAGAGACGTAGAAACTCCTCGGATGCCTTTAAATGTGTTGCAGATGAATTCTTTTTCTCACGGAAACACATTTCTCTGTCTCCCCCTGGGTTTTTTGTACGGCTGCAGGGAGATTATCGAGCATATTGTATCAGACTCTGAATCTGGAATGAGTTGCTGGACATGGACTGAGGATTGGGGAAGATGTTAGGAGTTTGTGGATAGAAGGATGGAGTGTCAGGGTACGTTTTGTTTAGGGTTTACAGATGAGCAGTGAATTATCCAGGGGCGCATTGCTGAGGGATGAGTAGAGAACAGAAACACTGATCTTTTAATACAGAAAGCCTGGCTAAGAGTGACAGGCGATACAGTCCATGACATGTCCAGGGGCTCCGCTACAGGTAAAAACACAGCATTGTAATAATGCTTGGCCCCTGAGTGATGGCGATAAAGTGAAAGAAATTTACGCTAAAACAGCAGAGAGAAAATATCGGAGATGAAAAATGTAGGCACTTTCTTTACTAACTCGTTTAGTACAAATTAAAGTGCCTGCTCATTTACAAAAATAAAATGTAACGTAAGGCTGGAGGACAAAGGGGAGAATGTTATAGATGATTGTTCCTTTTGATTGTTTTGCCCTTTAAATATGTCATTGGCTCGCTCTGACGATGGAAGGAATGTGAATGAACCTCCTCACATCTGCCCGGAACACATCCTGCTAATGAATACGGATTCCTGACTTTGCACATCTGTCAGAGCAAAGATCAGGTAATTATTTTGCAATCTGTGGCACAGAAAATAGATCTTCTTCCGTGCGTTATGCAACTGTGATGAAATGGTGGCAAAGTTACTGTGAAGCGGACTCCCAGCATTCATTCCTATTTATCAGTACTAGATTATAATTGGCCTTGGAACAAGCTGTGATTTCAGAAAATACTCGAGATGTTTATTCACAATGTACATTATGTACTTTAATACAATATAGTCAAAGCTAGAAGGATAGTGTAACGGATCGCCTGGCACCCCGACCGGGCACCTCCGTTAATGGATGCTCCTAGCGTTTCCTGAGGACTCCAAGCACTCTGGCAGACACCACAATCACCGAATCCGAGAAACCTTTAAATTCTCCCAAGCATAGGAATGCTCTCTAGCATATGAATGCTGTAGACCGTTGAATAGGAACCATACGAATAGGCCTACACTCCTAGCAGTCAACTGGAACAGCATGCAATAAATCCTTCCCCCAATAATGAGACGACACTTCACTTTGAGGGTAAAACAGGAACTCTGGACTGGCTCATCCAGCCCGGCTTTTATTACAATAATACACATACAGTCCACACCCAGGGGGAGGCATAAAATAACCAATCACATACATGGTTCAGCCCACACATCGACTCCCCTCAGATAACATTAAACCCAATTATCCGGTACACCTTTTCAGCCAAGTTCTGGATGTACCCCAAAACCCGGGGGTACACCTTTAAATCCAGCATCGCTGGATAGCCCTTATTCAGGGGGACAACATATCCAAAATTCAAGTCATTCGGATGAATGGTTCGGGAGATATGGGGTTCCAAAGATTTGACCGACCGCATGGGTAAAGTATCCGAAAACAGTTCCATGCATTTTGGCCCTGCGGTCGGTCACAGACAAGGGAATGAAAACAGACGAATTGCCTGTGTTATAGAGCCTGGAGAGGGTTTGAATGAATTCCCTTGTTTGTGGGGTTCTTTCTACCGAACGGCAGGTAATTCGGTAGTTTCTATACGAATTTCTGGAAGTATGGAGGTCTCAGCGGTGTTTGCCTAGTCAAGTGTCCGATTTTAGTTCCAGACACTCGACGGCAAAACACCGCTGTTCGGTAGTTTAAGATGGCCGCCGTATAAAGTACAATATGCCCCAAATAACCCAGGGGCCATAGTCAGTAGGTAGGAGGCTAGCAAATAGGCTTCTCCAGGGCCCAGTGGCGAGGTTGGTTTCGCCACAGATAGCTCTGGGAGGATAGCTCTGATTGGATGGCACTGGTCAGATAGCTCTGATTGGATGGCACTGGTCGGATAGCCTTGGTAAGATAGCTCTGATAGGATGGCACTGGTCGGATAGCCTTAGTAAGATAGCTCTGATTGGATGGCACTGGTCGGATAGCCTTGGTAAGATAGCTATGATTGGATGGCACTGGTCAGATAGCCCTGGTATGATGGCACTGGTAGGATGACCCTTGTAAGATAGCTCTGATTGGATGGCACTGGTCGGATAGCCTTGGTAAGATAGCTGTGATTGGATGGCACTGGTCAGATAGCTTTGGTAAGATAGCTCTGATTGGATGGCACTGGTCGGATAACCTTATAAGATAGCTCTGATTGGATGGCACTGGTCGGATAGCCTTGGTAAGATAGCTCTGATTGGATGGCACTGGTCGGATAGCTTTGGTAATATAGCTCTGATTGGATGGCACTGGTCGGATAGCCTTCGTAAGATAGCTATGGTTAGATAGCTCTGGTAGGATAACCATGTTTGGATAACATTGGTAGGATGGCCATGGTAGGACACCCCTGGTTGGATAGCCCTGGTAGGATAGCTCTAGAAAGATAGCTCCGGTTGGATATATCTGGTTGGATTGATCTGGTAGAATACATGTTAGGAAAGTTATGGTTGGATAGCTCTGGTTGGATAGCCCTAGTAGTAAATCTCTGGTAGGATAGCCCTAGTAGTATAGCTCTTGTAGGATAGCTCTGGTTGGATAGCCCTAGTAAAGTAGGTCTTGTAGGATAGCCCTAGTACGATACCCCTGGTTGGATAGCCTTGGTAGGATACTCCTGGTAAGAAAGTTCTAGTTGGATTGCCCTTGTAGGATATCTCTGATTGGATAGTCCTTGTTTGATAGCTCTGGTTTTTGGTAAGACAACCGAACTACAAATACAAATAGCCCTGTTTACGTTAATCCCCTATGAGCGTATTCTTTCTTTTATTTTTTAGATGTTTAGGTATATTCTACCCTGTTTCTAAGACAACCGAACTGCCTGACCAATACAAGCAGGGTAATTTAGTAAACAGACATTTTTGGGGAAATAAAAGTGTATTTGAAATGATAAAACAAAATAGCTGAATTGGAAGAAAATTTCCAATTTGGCTTTGTTTTCAGTGAATTCCCCAAAATTCTCATTAGTGAATAACATTGAATGATTCAACAATCGTCTGTGAAAACATGAATTACACACGTCCAGGATTGGTAGCAGTCCCTAAATATTTGGATTTCCCACCATTGTTCTCGATAAATACCTCCACCTTTTATCCTACAGGTTAGAAGCTTTAAGACCTGCAGTTATGATTCAGCAGACGATTAGTGGATGGCAGCCAGAGGTCAGGCTCACTATGGTCCAAGTGCAGCCTCTAGACACATACTATCATATAATGGAGAATATGAGTTATGTACTTAGATTTCACCAGAAACAGCCTCTTTCATGGGAATTCAGTGTTTCCAACAACACACTAAACACTTTCTCTAAATGCATTTTGTGAGAATTTGCATTTATATTCTTATTAGTGTTTTTAACCCTTTAAGTACATTAATGAGTTCCTCACTCCTTATGGAATATAAAAAGTTACAGCCAAATTCGTGATCATGGCCGCATTTCAGAGACATGAGAAGATTGTACAAAGAACAGCCTGTTAGACTGTGTCCATCTCACCGATACAGTGGGTGCCCTGTGTGCTGATCCGGTATCCATTGTTACATACGCAGGCGTAACTGCCAGAGCGGGGAACGCAGCGTCCAGGACCACAGATTTGGGGGTTTAACTCACACAAGTTGGTTTCTGTAAAGAAGAATAATCATTTAAACCAGGTTTTAGAACAGAAACAATATAAATGTATCTCTTTTACGTTCAGATAATCTCCTAGAGAAGAACCAGTATATCAGAATAGGTGTGTGTCGCTTAATCTTTAGAAAATAGCTAACCCCTGTAGATATGCACAATATTTCAATCCTGCAAACATTGTATAATTCCTGGGTTTATGGAATTCATTCTACAAAATCTGGCTTGTATCTATAGATGTGGATGGCATCCCATCTACCGCAGAATGTTGTGTCCATAAACTATACTTTGGCTCATTAAGACTCGATATGATGCAATGGGACGCCCACTGTGAAATATATTGCCCCTATTCCTTGGTTTTATTGACTTTTAAAGACTTACCTTGAGGGGGAGCCTCCACCCGGGTCTCTGTTTGCCTTGGAATTTGCACAGGAGGATTGATTTCTCCTTGGACTTGTGTGGATCCCGTATGGTCTGTGGAGACTCCCTGGTTCCTGTCCTGTCTCCCCTCTGGTACGTTAACACGAGTCTCGGCTGTAATAAACAATATGCCTGAGCAGTTTTAAATACATGCTGGCTGCGTTATTGTGAGGCGCCATGCTTGCACGCAGCATGCAGTAAGACGCTGGTTAATATTAGAAAGTACCAAGAGAACAGTTAAATTAATGTTACTGCAGCCCCATGGACACAAATAGGCGGAGGAGGACCTTGACAGTTGTGTTGAGCAAGGCCGTACAGCTTGGTGGATATAGAAAGGGGAATAGGGGGCAGAGGGCATGAAACAGTTACACTTCGGCCATTTTAGTTTTGCAACTGTCCCCTCATGTTGTTGTGGGGAATGTAACTGAATAGCTTTTCAAACAGTAGGGAGAGTGTAACCAGGAGAGACACTGCTCTCTGCAGTCTTTAGTGTGTGCTCTGCTAACAGCCAAGCAGTACCTGACATTCCAGTAAGCAGGATGGTGCGGTGTGCAGATATCGCAGGATGGTGCGGTGTGCAGATATCGCAGGATGGTGCTATGTGCAGGTAACACAGGATGGTGCTGTGTGCAGGTAACGCAGGATGGTGCTGTGTGCAGATATCGCAGGATGGTGCTGTGTGCAGGTAACGCAGGATGGTGCTGTGTGCAGATATCGCAGGATGGTGCTGTGTGCAGATATCGCAGGATGGTGCTGTGTGCAGATATCGCAGGATGGTGCTGTGTGCAGATATCGCAGGATGGTGCTGTGTGCAGATATCGCAGGATGGTGCTGTGTGCAGGTAACGCAGGATGGTAGGGTGTGCAGAGAAGCAGGATGGTGCTGTGTGCAGGTAACGCAGGATGGTGCTGTGTGCAGGTAACGCAGGATGGTGCTGTGTGCAGGTAACGCAGGATGGTGATGTATGCAGGTAACGCAGGACGGTAGGGTGTGCAGAGAATGCAGGATGGTGCTGTGTGCAGAGAATGCAGGACGGTGCTGTGTGCAGAGAATGCAGGATGGTAGGGTGTGCAGAGAATGCAGGATGGTAGGGTGTGCGGAGAATGCAGGATGGTGCTGGGTGCAGATATCGAGGGATGGTGCTGTGTGCAGATATCGCAGGATGGTGCTGTGTGCAGATATCGCAGGATGGTGCTGTGTGCAGATATCGCAGGATGGTGCTGTGCGCAGATATCGCAGGATGGTGCTGTGTGCAGAGAATGCAGGATGGTGCTGTGTGCAGATATCGCAGGATGGTGCTGTGTGCAGATATCGCAGGATGGTGCTGTGTGCAGAGAATGCAGGATGGTGCTGTGTGCAGATATCGCAGGATGGTGCTGTGTGCAGATATCGCAGGATGGTGCTGTGTGCAGATATCGCAGGATGGTGCTGTGTGCAGAGAATGCAGGATGGTGCTGGGTGCAGATATCGAGGGATGGTGCTGTGTGCAGATATCGCAGGATGGTGCTGTGTGCAGATATCGCAGGATGGTGCTGTGTGCAGATATCGCAGGATGGTGCTGTGTGCAGATATCGCAGGATGGTGCTGCGTGCAGATATCGCAGGATGGTGCTGTGTGCAGATATTGCAGGATGGTGCTGTGTGCATATATCGCAGGATGGTGCTGTGTGCAGATATCGCAGGATGGTGCTGTGTGCAGATATCGCAGGATGGTGCTATGTGCAGAGAATGCAGGATGGTTCTGTGTGCAGATATCGCAGGATGGTTCTGTGTGCAGATATCGCAGGATGGTTCTGTGTGCAGATATCGCAGGATGGTGCTATGTGCAGATATCGCAGGATGGTGCTATGTGCAGAGAATGCAGGATGGTAGGGTTTGGTTCCTGAGTGACTGGAAGAGACTGTAAGTGCCCAGTGTTCTAGTCCTGCATCCTGTCACAGTACCAGTTAGGTGACATCATAGCTGCAGAAATCATCTGCAAGGGAAGACAGGTTCACTCTCAGCCAGGAGGCTTAAGGGGCAGTGTGACAGAACACCCTGTCACTGTATATACCTTGTTCACACCCTTTTCCCAGTTCCGTTTGTTAACCAAACAAACCGACAAATTCCCCTTGTTCTACCACCCAGACTCAGTCCACCTGGGAGCTTGTTAATCCCCATTGACCTATACTGACACCTCCATCATCGGTTCACACCTGAGGATTCTAAGTGTTCTGCTGGGTGGCCGCCATTTGCATAGACGAACACCTGGAAAATGAGTTGGCAGCCATCTTGTCGCACGAATACAGGCAGCGGTGTTCGGTCGTCGAGTGCATGGAACTAAAATCGGACACTCTAACTCGCGAACACCACTGAACTTCCATTCTTACCTGCTTTTGTTTCCGTGCACTTCAGAAGAGCATTGTTCGGTAGGGTTGTACTAGCACGAACTAGGCGAACAATCGCTACCCAGGAACCTGAGTATACATTTGGTAATTTGCTCGGTTTTGTACTCCCGAAAGAGACCGACCACCACCACCTTTTTTCTGGAACTATTTTGGGCAGGCACCTCGTGTGCGATCGGTCAAAGCTTTACCCCGGTGGCGATTCGGCTGTGTTTGTGGGATTTGAGCGCTTTTTGGATATGTTGTGCGCTCAGATCCAGGCTATCCGGGGATAAAAGACTTGAGAGGGTTACTGGTTGTATTATGTCTGTTTTGGGGTGTTGTAAATATTGTAGATTTTTCTCTACTTGAGAGATAATGGAGTTATAGTTTTTTCTCACACAGTTATCTCTCAGGCACAGAGGATATTGGGAGAAAAGACCCTGTATGTTTGTGTTAGAAACCCCATATAGGGGTCTATGCATAAAAGGCCGTGTGTGGCCCATAAAAAAAATCAGTTCACTCCCAGCATTCAGTCTCCGCTAATGTCTGTGGGGGAAAGCTATACCTACTCTGGACTTACATTTCTTGGAAAGCTAGACTCTTCAACAGTGATACTACTGAATTTGGTGCAGCAGAGTTCCTCAGAGGGGAAAAGACGTCATTGGCGGCGAAACCCGTGTTCATATCCGGGTGGCCACCACAGGCAGCATCGCAGAGCTGTTTGAAGATACTATGGAGTGGATGTACAGTGGAGCAGCTGCTGGAGGTGACCCAGATGGTGGCACGTCAACGGATAGTGGATTGGGCCCAGCTCCTGAACAAGGGGTAGAAAAGGCCTTGTTTTTATTGGGTGGGGTAGCCCAAGCGGAGTAAGGGGTCATCTGCTAGGGCATTGGCGGTAGCTTACTCCTGGGGATGGTCTATGGCCTCACAATGAGGATGTGGTGATAGCCTAATGGACTTGGTGAAAGGTTCTGAGCCGGAAGAGGGGCTCTTAGCCTAAATGGAGGGCTGGGCAGACGGTTCTGTCCCAGCGGTTGGATCGGTTCCAACACGGGGATCCATGGGAGCAAGCTGGTGCTGGAAAGGTTACATTTTAATGGTTAATTATGCTAATTACAGTCTGAAAGTTATTTAGGGTTATGTTAACCCCGTGTTAAAAATCATTGTCATTGCCTAATGTTGTTATAAGGTTCAAAATATATTTAATGTTAATTGGAGGCAATTTAATAAATAAAACTGTTTGTGGCCTTTTCTACCCCCTACGTCTGTGCCTTGTGGTTTGATTTGTAGTAGACAATGCCTACAATACAATGATGCTTGTTTCCTCTTTATCCACACATCCTCATTATGAGATGGTATCCCCCATAGATTTTAGTGGTTTACCCTCCTTATGTCATGGTTTCCCCCATAGAGTTCAGTGGTTTCCCCTCTTTAGGAGATGGTTTCCCCCATAGATTTCAGTGGTTTACTCTCTTTAGAAGATGGTTTCCCCTCTTTAGGAGATGGTCAGTGGTTTCCCCTCTTTACGAGATGGTTTCCCTCATAGATTTCAGTGGTTTCCCCTCTTTAGGAGATGGTTTCCCCCATAGATTTCAGTGGTTTCCCCTCTTTACGAGATGGTTTCCCCCATAGATTTCCGTGGTTTCCCCTCTTTATGAGATGGTTTTCCCCATAGATTGCAGTGGTTTCTCCCCTTTATGAGATGGTTACACCCATAGATTTCAGTGGTTTCCACTCTTTAGAAGATGGTTTCCCCTCTTTAGGAGATGGTTTCCCCCATAGATTTCAGTGGTTTCCCCTCTTTATGAGATGGTTTCCCCCATAGATTTCAGTGGTTTCCTCTCTTTAGAAGATGGTTTCCCCTCTTTAGGAGATGGTCAGTGGTTTCCCCTCTTTACGAGATGGTTTCCCTCATAGATTTCAGTGGTTTCCCCTCTTAATGAGATGGTTTCCCCCATAGATTGCAGTGGTTTCCCCTCTTTAGGAGATGATTTCCCCCATAGATTTCAGTGGTTTACTCTCTTTAGAAGATGGTTTCCCCTCTTTAGGAGATGGTCAGTGGTTTCCCCTCTTTACGAGATGGTTTCCCTCATAGATTTCAGTGGTTTCCCCTCTTAATGAGATGGTTTCCCCCATAGATTGCAGTGGTTTCCCCTCTTTAGGAGATGATTTCCCCCATAGATTTCAGTGGTTTCCCCTCTTTATGAGATGGTTTCCCCCATAGATTGCAGTGGTTTCCCCCCTTTATGAGATGGTTTCCCCCATAGATTGCAGTGGTTTCCCCCCTTTATGAGATGGTTTCCCCCATAGATAGCAGTGGTTTCCCCCCTTTATGAGATGGTTTCCCCCATAGATTGCAGTGGTTTCCCCTCTTTACGAGATGGTTTCCCTCATAGATTTCAGTGGTTTCCCCTCTTTATGAGATGGTTTCCCCCATAGATTGCAGTGGTTTCCCCTCTTTAGGAGATGATTTCCCCCATAGATTTCAGTGGTTTCCCCTCTTTATGAGATGGTTTCCCCCATAGATTGCAGTGGTTTCCCCCCTTTATGAGATGGTTTCCCCCATAGATTGCAGTGGTTTCCCCCCTTTATGAGATGGTTTCCCCCATAGATTGCAGTGGTTTCCCCTCTTCATGAGATGGTTTGCCCTTATAACATTTAATTGCCCATTTATCCTGAGATTATTCAGTTTTTTCCTCATTCCTCCTCCATATAATGCTCACGAATAGGCCAGCTGCCATCAGCTCGTTATTGTGGAAATCAGGACAAGGTGGGGCCCCGGGAAATACAGCTTGGGCCTGTGCAGGGGCCGCATTAAAGCTCAGTAAACATTTATAAATGCTGTGTGAATGTGCTTGGCATGGTATAACCGGCCGTGTCTTACCGTGGGGCAGCTGACGGGCTGTGGCGGGCGTGGTGAAAGTCGGCCGCCTGACTCCTGGCTGCCGTATGACTGGCACCCTGGCTTGGTCCTGCCCCACATAGCGGGCATTGATACGCAGATCAGACGCCGAGTAATGATATCCTGGCCCGGCTGGGCAAGTCTCCTTAAACCCATCTGGAAGATAAAAAAAATCCATTGGAAGCCGAGTTGTGGTACGCATGCACACTCTGTGATAAAGTACAACAAATGGCCATTTTATTCAATTTCTGCCGTTAATAAACCTGTCAGAGCTCGCAAGTGGCACGAATTGGACTAGTGAAATGAAAGCCAAATTGGAAATTAAAGCAAAAAATATCTGAATTGCAAAAAGTTTTTAACTCGGCTATAATGGCACAGTTTGGATATATTGTAGCCTGAATTTTACGTTTAGTGTATAAACTGAAACAGGAATTGCTGAGTTGGACATGTTTTGCATTTTGATAATTTCAGAATAAATTTGTCGTGTAACGTGTCCACACTTACTGGTCACTGAATAAACCCCAAATAGGTCTGGTAAACACTGGTGCTGAAGGGGTTACAATGCAGTATGATATGATCCGACCGCTATTTCAATCCTCTCACTGCCAGAACAGACAGCAGCACAAGGCGGAGAACAATGCGCTGAAATTGGTTCTTTTTTTACCTGTGCCAAAAGGAGGGCACCTCTCGCAGCCTCGGCCCCAAGCTTTGCCCACACGACTACAGCAGCAGATCTGTTTAGTAATGTTCTTGAGGATGGGGTGTGAGCAGCCACCGTCACGCAAAATCCGGAAACACGGGCCCTTTGCTTCCGAGATTACATGATCAGCTGCGTGAGAAAAAAGGGAGATTTGGGTAATCTTACCGTGACACCTACCTCTTACCCCCTCCTAATACACAGCCATCAGGACACCTACCTCTCACCTCCTCCTAATACACAGACATCAGGACACCTACCTCTCACTTCCTCCTAATACACAGACATCAGGACACCTACCTCTCACTTCCTCCTAATACACAGACATCAGGACACCTACCTCTCACCTCCTCCTAAAACACAGACATCAGGACACCTACCTCTCACCTCCTAATACACAGACATCAGGACACCTACCTCTCACCCCCTCCTAATACACAGACATCAGGACACCTACCTCTCACCTCCTCCTAATACACAGACATCAGGACACCTACCTTTCACCTCCTCCTAATACACAGACATCAGGACACCTACCTCTCACCTCCTCCTAATACACAGACATCAGGACACCTACCTCTCACCTCCTCCTAATACACAGACATCAGGACACCTACCTCTCACCTCCTCCTAATACACAGACATCAGGACACCTACCTCTCACCTCCTCCTAATACACAGACATCAGGACACCTACCTCTTACCCCCTCCTAATACACAGCCATCAGGACACCTACCTCTCACCTCCTCCTAATATAAAGACATCAGGACACCTACCTCTCACCTCCTCCTAATACACAGACATCAGGACACCTACCTCTCACCTCCTCCTATTACACAGACATTAGGACACCTACCTCTCACCTCCTCCTAATACACAGACAGCAGGACACCTACCTCTCACCTCCTCCTAATACACAGACATCAGGACACCTACCTCTCACCTCCTCCTAATACACAGACATTAGGGCACCTACCTCTCACCTCCTCCTAATACACAGACACCAGGACACCTACCTCTCACCTCCTCCTAATACACAGACAGCAGGACACCTACCTCTCATCTCCTCCTAATACACAGACATCAGGACACCTACCTCTTACCCCTCCTAATACACAGATATCAGGACACCTACCTCTCACCTCCTCCTAATACACAGACATCAGGACACCTACCTCTTACCCCCTACTGAAACACAGACATCAGGATACCTACCTCTCACCTCCTCCTAATACACGGACAGCAGGACACCTACCTCTCACCTCCTCCTAATACACAGACAGCAGGACACCTACCTCTCACCTCCTCCTAATACACAGACATCAGGACACCTACCTCTCCCCTCCTAATACACAGACATCAGGACACCTACCTCTTACCCCCTCCTAATACACAGACATCAGGACACCTACCTCTCACCTCCTCCTAATACACAGACATCAGGACACCTACCTCTCACCTCCTCCTAATACACAGACAGCAGGACACCTACCTCTTACCCCCTCCTAATACACAGACATCAGGACACCTACCTCTTACCCCCTCCTAATACACAGACATCAGGACACCTACCTCTTACCCCCTCCTAATACACAGACATCAGGACACCTACCTCTCACCTCCTCCTAATACACAGACATCAGGACACCTACCTCTTACCCCCTCCTAATACACAGACATCAGGACACCTACCTCTCACCTCCTCCTAATACACAGACATCAGGACACCTACCTCTCACCTCCTCCTAATACACAGACATCAGGACACCTACCTCTCACCTCCTCCTAATACACAGACAGCAGGACACCTACCTTTTACCCCCTCCTAATACACAGACATCAGGACACCTACCTCTCACCTCCTCCTAATACACAGCCATCAGGACACCTACCTCTCACCTCCTCCTAATATAAAGACATCAGGACACCTACCTCTCACCTCCTCCTAATACACAGACATCAGGACACCTACCTCTCACCTCCTCCTATTACACAGACATTAGGACACCTACCTCTCACCTCCTCCTAATACACAGACAGCAGGACACCTACCTCTCACCTCCTCCTAATACACAGACAGCAGGACACCTACCTCTCACCTCCTCCTAATACACAGACATCAGGACACCTACCTCTCACCTCCTTCTAATACACAGACATCAGGACACCTACCTCTCACCTCCTTCTAATACACAGACATCAGGACACCTACCTCCTGCCTCCTTCTACTACAGAGATTGTACTTATTTTATCTACCGTTGAAGTTTAATTCCCAGCTCAGTCAACTGAGCAGCTCATACTTCCCAGGGCAATAAAATCAGCACCAATGAGTTGGAAGAGTTACATATTCCTTTCTGGACTTATTTGGAAAGTAGAGAAATTAACAAATATCCCAGTACAATTCTGCAACAGATAAAACAGCTAGCCGGTTACTCACAGATACAGCTGCTCCATGAAGAGTCTAGTAGATAGCCCGGTCGGCACACACAGCTGAAGCTCCCCCTAGTGTTGGTGCAGTCCCCATTCTGGCACAGAGAGGGATCCTTACATTCATCAATGTCTGCCAAGAATGAGAGGGAATGTTATATGGGAAGGGTCATGAATGGGAAGCTGGCAATGAGAAATATAGAGAACTAATCGGAATTGCATAATTCAGACCAAAATAGCGGATTTCGAAAGATTCCCGAACCCAACTATAGACATAGCTTAATTTTGCCATTCAGGTTTTAAGTCACTGCTAATCAGATTCTAATCAGTTAATCAGATTGGAAGCCGATTAAAGAATTCTCCAGGTGAGCCATGGTGCTTGATTAGGTTAGCCTGACTCTCGCAGTTCAGTTTTCGCATCTGCACAATTCACTGTTTAGTGAATAAACCCTCTATTGGGGCTGATATTTAAAGCTCCCATGAGGGAGCAAGAAACACCATCAAAATGGGCCGACGTGTCACGTGATCTCTTGGCAGCAAAACAGAACATAATCATGATATTTTCTCAGAGTCGCTGTGAACGAGAGGGCACACAGATTGCAGACTTCCGCCAGGGACACGTAGAAATATACAGAGGTTAGAGTAGGTCACGTACAGATCTGGCAATCAATTAATGTAGCCCAGTGTTGGCTGCTGTGTCTGGCTTATCAGGGCGTCTAGACATGAGCTGGCAGAGATAAGTGGGTATTAGGCAGGGGCACCCGGGGAAAGGAGGGAAATGGGGAACTGCCAAATACCAGAGAAATTGCAAAAAATATCACATTAACTCTTGCAGTGACAGAATGTGGAATATGGATTGAGCTGAACCTGTTCTGCACACGGTAATCTGACTTATTTTCACGGGAGGTTACTTTTTATTTTTATGTTACTGTTACCAGGACATTGGCAATAGACAGCAATGTGAATCAGCATGGCGATCACACACAGACACACAATATTACAGATAGGACATATAGCCACTTACCCACACAAGTGCCATTGAGTTTTTCAAATCCTTTAGGGCAAGGAGAATCCGGCAGAGCACCCAGCAGGGCATCGCCTGCAGATACAGAGACTGTGTGAGATTTGACACATGGAACTGCTTGTAACACTGCTGTTACACCCCATGTAACTAACATCTATCACAATGTGAAACCCCCTGTAACCTCCAATCATGGTGTGAGACCCCTGTAACCTCCAATCAAAGTGTGAGACCCCCTGTAACCTTCAATAACGGTGTGAGACCCCTGTTACCTCTAATCATAGTGTGAGACCCCTGTAACCTCCAATCACAGTGTGAGATCCCTGTAACCTCCAATCAAAGTGTGAGAACCCCTGTAACCTTCAATAACGGTGTGAGACCCCTGTTACCTCTAATCATAGTGTGAGACCCCTGTAACCTCCAATCACAGTGTGAGATCCCTGTAACCTCCAATCATGGCGTGAGACCCCCTGTAACCTCCAATCATGGTGTGAAACCCCCTGTAACCTTCAATCATGGTGTGAGACCCCTGTAACCTCCAATCAAAGTGTGAGACCCCCTGTAACCTTCAATAACGGTGTGAGACCCCTGTTACCTCCAATCATAGTGTGAGACCCCTGTAACCTCCAATCACAGTGTGAGATCCCTGTAACCTCCAATCATGGTGTGAGACCCCCTGTAACCTCCAATCATGGTGTGAGACCCCTGTAACCTCCAATCAAAGTGTGAGACCCCCTGTAACCTTCAATAACGGTGTGAGACCCCTGTTACCTCCAATCATAGTGTGAGACCCCTGTAACCTCCAATCACAGTGTGAGATCCCTGTAACCTCCAATCACAGTGTGAGATCCCTGTAACCTCCAATCACAGTGTGAGATCCCTGTAACCTCCAATAACAGTGTGAGACCCCCAGTAACCTCCAATCACAGTGTGAGACCCCCTGTAACCTTCAATAACAGTGTGAGACCCCCTGTAACCTTCAATAACAGTGTGAAACTCCCTGTAACCTCCAATCACAGTATAAGATCCCTGTAACCTCCAATCATAGTGGAAAGTCTAAGAATACTATACAGAATATATTTTTATGTTTTTTCATATAACAAAAATGTATTCTAGACTTGAATAATACATTGGAATTTGCACTGGCAGGCAAATAAAAGAGAGCCCATAATGAGCAGAAAATTATATTGGTACTCAATATTCACTTTAAACGTGGGATCGTGAAGACCAGACATGAATTATCATCCTCTTAACCTCCCAAGAAAAAAAAGATTCATTTGGGATATAAACTATTTCTCCTACCAAAGAAGACAATAGTTAAAGAGACAATGGTGTGGATTCCTACAAAAGAAGACAATAGTTAAAGAGCACATGGGGTGGATTTCTACCAAAGAAGACAAGAGTTAAAGAGCACATGGGGTGATTTCTGAAAGCCTCCTGTGAACTAATTAAATACTTTTTATCCCCCCTCAAGGGCTTTTAATCATGTTATTGATCACAGATGGACATAAGACATCTATGTTTTCTACGAGAAAAAAGACAGATGTGGGCTTGGCATGCCTCAATAAAAAGTATAATGTGGGTGTATTTTGGAAGACATTGGACTCTACCCCCCTGAAAGTCTTGGCGCTGTGTCTTATTTATTGTTACTATCTGGAGCTGGGAAAACGGGTGGTGTGGGGGAGATTATGGGATTATCGCTCTGTGGAACTTTAATTAAAGGTCATACATAAATTGTAATTCTATAATGTGAACAACTCTTAAAGATATCAATATGAGCAGGAATGTTACACTCCCCCGTACATACTGTAGAGATAACACTATCACATATTACTACAAAACGTTATCAAGCTGTGAATCATTGCACACTACTACAAAACGTTATCAAGCTGAGAATCATTGCACACTACTACAAAAACGTTATCAAGCTGAGGATCATTGCACACTACTACAAAAACGTTATCAAGCTGAGAATCATTGCACACTACTACAAAAACGTTATCAAACTGAGAATCATTGCACACTACTACAAAACGTTATCAAGCTGAGAATCATTGCACACTACTACAAAACGTTATCAAGCTGAGGATCATTGCACACTACTACAAAAACGTTATCAAGCTGAGAATCATTGCACACTACTACAAAACGTTATCAAACTGAGAATCATTGTACACTACTACAAAAACGTTATCAAACTGAGAATCATTGTACACTACTACAAAAACGTTATCAAACTGAGAATCATTGCACACTACTACAAAAACGTTATCAAGCTGAGAATCATTGCACACTACTACAAAAACGTTATCAAACTGAGAATCATTGCACACTACTACAAAAACGTTATCAAGCTGAGGACCATTGCACACTACTACAAAAACGTTATCAAGCTGTGAATTATTGCACACTACTACAAAAACGTTATCAAGCTGAGAATCATTGCACACTACTACAAAAACGTTATCAAGCTGTGAATTATTGCACACTACTACAAAAACGTTATCAAGCTGAGAATCATTGTACACTACTACAAAAACGTTATCAAGCTGAGAATCATTGCACACTACTACAAAACGTTATCAAGCTGAGAATCATTGCACACTACTACAAAAACGTTATCAAACTGAGAATCATTGTACACTACTACAAAACGTTATCAAGCTGAGAATCATTGCACACTACTACAAAACGTTATCAAGCTGAGAATCATTGCACACTACTACAAAATGTTATCAAGCTGAGAATCATTGCACACTACTACAAAACGTTATCAAGCTGTGAATCATTGCACACTACTACAAAACGTTATCAAACTGAGAATCATTGCACACTACTACAAAACGTTATCAAGCTGAGGATCATTGCACACTACTACAAAACGTTATCAAGCTGAGAATCATTGCACACTACTACAAAAACGTTATCAAGCTGAGAATCATTGCACACTACTACAAAAACGTTATCAAGCTGAGAATCATTGCACACTACTACAAAACGTTATCAAGCTGAGAATCATTGCACACTACTACAAAACGTTATCAAGCTGAGAATCATTGCACACTACTACAAAAACGTTATCAAGCTGTGAATCATTGCACACTACTACAAAACGTTATCAAGCTGTGAATCATTGCACACTACTACAAAAACTTTATCAAGCTGAGAATCATTGCACACTACTACAAAAACGTTATCAAACTGTGAATCATTGCACACTACTACAAAAACGTTATCAAGCTGTGAATCATTGCACACTACTACAAAAACGTTATCAAGCTGAGAATCATTGCACATTACTACAAAATGTTATCAAGCTGAGGATCATTGCACACTACTACAAAACGTTATCAAGCTGAGAATCATTGCACACTACTACAAAAACGTTATCAAACTGAGAATCATTGCACACTACTACAAAAACGTTATCAAGCTGAGAATCATTGCACACTACTACAAAACGTTATCAAACTGAGAATCATTGTACACTACTACAAAAACGTTATCAAGCTGAGGATCATTGCACACTACTACAAAATGTTATCAAGCTGAGAATCATTGCACACTACTACAAAACGTTATCAAGCTGAGAATCATTGCACACTACTACAAAACGTTATCAAACTGAGAATCATTGTACACTACTACAAAAACGTTATCAAGCTGAGGATCATTGCACACTACTACAAAATGTTATCAAACTGAGAATCATTGCACACTACTACAAAAACGTTATCAAGCTGAGAATCATTGCACACTACTACAAAACGTTATCAAACTGAGAATCATTGTACACTACTACAAAAACGTTATCAAGCTGAGGATCATTGCACACTACTACAAAATGTTATCAAGCTGAGAATCATTGCACACTACTACAAAACGTTATCAAGCTGAGAATCATTGCACACTACTACAAAACGTTATCAAACTGAGAATCATTGTACACTACTACAAAAACGTTATCAAGCTGAGGATCATTGCACACTACTGCAAAACGTTATCAAACTGAGAATCATTGTACACTACTACAAAAACGTTATCAAGCTGAGAATCATTGCACACTACTACAAAAACGTTATCAAGCTGAGAATCATTGCACACTACTACAAAACGTTATCAAGCTGAGAATCATTGCACACTACTACAAAAACGTTATCAAGCTGTGAATCATTGCACACTACTACAAAAACGTTATCAAGCTGAGAATCATTGCACACTACTACAAAACGTTATCAAGCTGAGAATCATTGCACACTACTACAAAAACGTTATCAAGCTGAGAATCATTGCACACTACTACAAAACGTTATCAAGCTGAGAATCATTGCACACTACAACAAAAACTTTATCAAGCTGTGAATCATTGCACACTACTACAAAAACGTTATCAAGCTGAGAATCATTGCACACTACTACAAAACGTTATCAAGCTGAGAATCATTGCACACTACTACAAAACGTTATCAAGCTGAGAATCATTGCACACTACTACAAAAACGTTATCAAGCTGTGAATCATTGCACACTACTACAAAACGTTATCAAGCTGTGAATCATTGCACACTACTACAAAAACTTTATCAAGCTGAGAATCATTGCACACTACTACAAAAACGTTATCAAACTGTGAATCATTGCACACTACTACAAAAACGTTATCAAGCTGTGAATCATTGCACACTACTACAAAAACGTTATCAAGCTGAGAATCATTGCACATTACTACAAAATGTTATCAAGCTGAGGATCATTGCACACTACTACAAAACGTTATCAAGCTGAGAATCATTGCACACTACTACAAAAACGTTATCAAACTGAGAATCATTGCACACTACTACAAAATGTTATCAAGCTGAGAATCATTGCACACTACTACAAAAACGTTATCAAGCTGAGAATCATTGCACACTACTACAAAACGTTATCAAACTGAGAATCATTGTACACTACTACAAAAACGTTATCAAGCTGAGGATCATTGCACACTACTACAAAATGTTATCAAGCTGAGAATCATTGCACACTACTACAAAACGTTATCAAGCTGAGAATCATTGCACACTACTACAAAACGTTATCAAACTGAGAATCATTGTACACTACTACAAAAACGTTATCAAGCTGAGGATCATTGCACACTACTACAAAATGTTATCAAACTGAGAATCATTGCACACTACTACAAAAACGTTATCAAGCTGAGAATCATTGCACACTACTACAAAACGTTATCAAACTGAGAATCATTGTACACTACTACAAAAACGTTATCAAGCTGAGGATCATTGCACACTACTACAAAATGTTATCAAGCTGAGAATCATTGCACACTACTACAAAACGTTATCAAGCTGAGAATCATTGCACACTACTACAAAACGTTATCAAACTGAGAATCATTGTACACTACTACAAAAACGTTATCAAGCTGAGGATCATTGCACACTACTGCAAAACGTTATCAAACTGAGAATCATTGTACACTACTACAAAAACGTTATCAAGCTGAGAATCATTGCACACTACTACAAAAACGTTATCAAGCTGAGAATCATTGCACACTACTACAAAACGTTATCAAGCTGAGAATCATTGCACACTACTACAAAAACGTTATCAAGCTGTGAATCATTGCACACTACTACAAAAACGTTATCAAGCTGAGAATCATTGCACACTACTACAAAACGTTATCAAGCTGAGAATCATTGCACACTACTACAAAAACGTTATCAAGCTGAGAATCATTGCACACTACTACAAAACGTTATCAAGCTGAGAATCATTGCACACTACAACAAAAACTTTATCAAGCTGTGAATCATTGCACACTACTACAAAAACGTTATCAAGCTGAGAATCATTGCACACTACTACAAAACGTTATCAAACTGAGAATCATTGTACACTACTACAAAAACGTTATCAAACTGAGAATCATTGCACACTACTACAAAACGTTATCAAGCTGAGAATCATTGCACACTACTACAAAAACGTTATCAAGCTGTGAATCATTGTACACTACTACAAAAACGTTATCAAACTGAGAATCATTGCACACTACTACAAAACGTTATCAAGCTGAGAATCATTGCACACGAATACAAAACGTTATCAAGCTGTGAATCATTGCACACTACTACAAAACGTTATCAAGCTGTGAATCATTGCACACTACTACAAAAACGATATCAAGCTGTGAATCATTGCACACTACTACAAAAACGTTATCAAGCTGTGAATCATTGCACACTACTACAAAACGTTATCAAGCTGTGAATCATTGCACACTACTACAAAAACGATATCAAGCTGAGGATCATTGCACACTACTACAAACACGTTATCAAGCTGAGAATCATTGCACACTACTACAAAACGTTATCAAACTGAGAATCATTGTACACTACTACAAAAACGTTATCAAACTGAGAATCATTGCACACTACTACAAAACGTTATCAAGCTGTGAATCATTGCACACTACTACAAAAACGTTATCAAGCTGTGAATCATTGCACACTACTACAAAACGTTATCAAGCTGAGAATCATTGCACACTACTACAAAAACGTTATCAAGCTGAGAATCATTGTACACTACTACAAAACGTTATCAAGCTGAGAATCATTGCACACTACTACAAAACGTTATCAAGCTGAGAATCATTGCACACTACTACAAAAACGTTATCAAGCTGTGAATCATTGTACACTACTACAAAAACGTTATCAAACTGAGAATCATTGCACACTACTACAAAACGTTATCAAGCTGAGAATCATTGCACACGAATACAAAACGTTATCAAGCTGTGAATCATTGCACACTACTACAAAACGTTATCAAGCTGTGAATCATTGCACACTACTACAAAAACGATATCAAGCTGAGGATCATTGCACACTACTACAAAAACGTTATCAAGCTGTGAATCATTGCACACTACTACAAAACTTTATCAAGCTGTGAATCATTGCACACTACTACAAAAACGATATCAAGCTGAGGATCATTGCACACTACTACAAAAACGTTATCAAGCTGAGAATCATTGCACACTACTACAAAACGTTATCAAGCTGTGAATCATTGCACACTACTACAAAACGTTATCAAGCTGAGAATCATTGCACACTACTACAAAAACTATATCAAGCTGAGAATCATTGCACATTACTATTGAGAAAACGTTGTTCTAAATAGATCAATCTTCATTCTGTACCTTACAGCAAGTGGACGTCAAACCCATAAAATGATTTAATGTTTTGGGATAAACCTACTTTTAAAATGATTTATTATTTTGATATTGTTTTATTATTGATATTGTTTTTTATATGATATATTTTATATTTTAATATTTTGAAAAAAATATTACAAATATTTCAAAGTTTATCCAAATATATTAAATAGTTTAAAAAGCATATTCTAAAATAGTAAATTGAGGCCATAATCAGACACAGCCACACATTCCCCCATACGCCCAAGTCAGGTGTACCCAAACAGTAGATTTACCCCCATGCCCCATAGCCTCATGTATCGTAGGTTTTTTTTTACGTGTCATATTGACTGTTTGTTAGATCCATGAGGCAGGGTCGTCCTTTACTTTTATCTGATGGTTAAACAAAACTGTGATAAGGCTTAATCTTAGAGACAGGTACAGAGACAGTTAACTTACCTTGGTACCCGGCACAGGGTGTGCAGTCAAGGACCCCCCAGGCCACTCCATTTCCCTTGCAGCAGACCTCCTGGGTTCTAAGGCCGGGGAATGGGGAGGCACACTAGGATCCAAACAAACATTTAAATCATGAGAAAGCAGGTGTTCTGGCACTCTGACTGACGATGACATAACTCGTGCACTAGATTGGGTTCAGTCCCAGAGGGATACATTCAAACCTGGTGTCATTTAAGTCGACTTATTTATGTATTCTCTTAAGGGTCTTAATCTGCCGTCAAACTGAATACACAAAATAATATAATTAAAATAATTGGAAGTCGAGGAAGAACGGTTCTTTGATGAGATCCCAAAAGGAGATTCTGTCATTTCTTGGATATAAATCTCTCTCCATTATATACAAGCTTGCCACTTAATTATAGATGAGTCATTTTAGTTAGGGGAAGAAGATGCTAAACTTCTCTCTTTGAGATGGGTGGTCATTTTTTGTTTATCGTTAATTTAATAAATGGAGATAAAGTGCTGAATTGGAGAGGGAATGTGAGCTGGACAGATAATGTACAGAATGGGAGAGGGAATGTGAACTGGGCAGATAATGTACAGAATGGGAGAGGGATGTGAACTGGGCAGATAATGTACAGAATGGGAGAGGGAATGTGAGCTGGACAGATAATGTATAGAATGGGAGAGGGAATGTGAACCGGACAGATAATGTACAGAATGGGAGAGGGAATGTGAACTGGGCAGATAATGTACAGAATGGGAGAGGGAAAGTGAACTGGACAGATAATGTATAGAATGGGAGAGGGAATGTGAACTGGGCAGATAATGTATAGAATGGGAGAGGGAATGTGAACAGGACAGATAATGTACAGAATGGGAGAGGGAATGTGAACTGGACAGATAATGTACAGAATGGGAGAGGGAATGTGAACTGGGCAGATAATGTATAGAATGGGAGAGGGAATGTGAACTGGGCAGATAATGTATAGAATGGGAGAGGGAATGTGAACTGGGCAGATAA
Source organism: Pelobates fuscus (assembly GCF_036172605.1). Taxonomy (NCBI): domain Eukaryota; kingdom Metazoa; phylum Chordata; class Amphibia; order Anura; family Pelobatidae; genus Pelobates; species Pelobates fuscus. The sequence continues at coordinate 8,618,347 of NC_086325.1, forward strand.
TGTACAGAATGGGAGAGGGAATGTGAACTGGGCAGATAATGTACAGAATGGGAGAGGGAATGTGAACTGGGCAGATAATGTACAGAATGTTAGAGGGAATGTGAACTGGGCAGATAATGTACAGAATGGGAGAGGGAATGTGAACCGGACAGATAATGTACAGAATGGGAGAGGGAATGTGAACTGAGCAGATAATGTACAGAATGGGAGAGGGAATGTGAACTGGGCAGATAATGTATAGAATGGGAGAGGGAATGTGAACTGGGCAGATAATGTACAGAATGTTAGAGGGAATGTGAACAGGACAGATAATGTACAGAATGTTAGAGGGAATGTGAACTGGGCAGATAATGTACAGAATGTTAGAGGGAATGTGAACTGGGCAGATAATGTACAGAATGGGAGAGGGAATGTGAACTGGACAGATAATGTACAGAATAGGAGAGGGAATGTGAACCGGACAGATAATGTACAGAATAGGAGAGGGAAAGTGAACTGGACAGATAATGTACAGAATGGGAGAGGGAATGTGAACTGGGCAGATAATGTACAGAATGGGAGAGGGAATGTGAACCGGGCAGATAATGTACAGAATGGGAGAGGGAAAGTGAACTGGACAGATAATGTACAGAATGGGAGAGGGAATGTGAACTGGGCAGATAATGTACAGAATGGGAGAGGGAATGTGAACCGGACAGATAATGTACAGAATAGGAGAGGGAAAGTGAACTGGACAGATAATGTACAGAATGGGAGAGGGAATGTGAACTGGGCAGATAATGTACAGAATGGGAGAGGGAATGTGAACCGGGCAGATAATGTACAGAATGGGAGAGGGAATGTGAACTGGGCAGATAATGTACAGAATGTTAGAGGGAATGTGAACTGGGCAGATAATGTACAGAATAGGAGAGGGAATGTGAACCGGACAGATAATGTACAGAATGGGAGAGGGAATGTGAACTGGGCAGATAATGTACAGAATGGGAGAGGGAATGTGAACTGGGCAGATAATGTATAGAATGGGAGAGGGAATGTGAACTGGACAGATAATGTACAGAATGCGAGAGGGAATGTGAACTGGACAGATAATGTACAGAATAGGAGAGGGAATGTGAACTGGGCAGATAATGTACAGAATAGGAGAGGGAAAGTGAACTGGACAGATAATGTACAGAATGGGAGAGGGAATGTGAGCTGGACAGATAATGTACAGAATGGGAGAGGGAATGTGAACTGGGCAGATAATGTATAGAATGGGAGAGGGAATGTGAGCTGGACAGATAATGTACAGAATGGGAGAGGGAATGTGAACTGGGCAGATAATGTACAGAATGGGAGAGGGAATGTGAACTGGACAGATAATGTACAGAATGGGAGAGGGAATGTGAACTGGACAGATAATGTACAGAATGGGAGAGGGAATGTGAGCTGGACAGATAATGTACAGAATGGGAGAGGGAATGTGAACTGGGCAGATAATGTATAGAATGGGAGAGGGAATGTGAGCTGGACAGATAATGTACAGAATGGGAGAGGGAATGTGAACTGGGCAGATAATGTACAGAATGGGAGAGGGAATGTGAACTGGACAGATAATGTACAGAATGGGAGAGGGAATGTGAACTGGACAGATAATGTACAGAATGGGAGAGGGAATGTGAACTGGACAGATAATGTATAGAATGGGAGAGGGAATGTGAACTGGACAGATAATGTACAGAATGGGAGAGGGAATGTGAACCGGACAGATAATGTACAGAATGAGAGAGGGAATGTGAACTGGACAGATAATGTATAGAATGGGAGAGGGAATGTGAACCGGACAGATAATGTACAGAATGGGAGAGGGAATGTGAACTGGACAGATAATGTATAGAATGGGAGAGGGAATGTGAGCTGGACAGATAATGGTGATAATGTGGAAAAGGTGCAAAAAGGCTAAGAGATCAAGAGGTTAATGTGTATAAGTTGAGTATGGTGGAAAGATAAGGTGCACACTGGCTGAGGGAAGATATGGTACAGAAGAGGTTTATATGATAGAGGGCAGAATGGATGAGGAGTTTGGACAGTAGTATGGGTGAGGGGTTAATAGGGTAGGGCACAGAACTGGTGAGGGGTTGGGAGGATAGAACGCTGAATGGGATATGGCTTGGGAGGGTAGAATGGGTGAAGGGTTGGGAGGGTAGGAAGCAGAATGGTTGAGGGGTTGTGACAATAATATATGAGAGGGTGATGGGAGATAGGGAGGGTGATAGGGACCAGAAAGAGCTGACGTGCTTTGTTAGAGTTGGACACAGAATGGGCGAATTCTTGGGAGGGCAGTATGAGCTATGGCTTGGGAGGGTAGAATGGGTGAGGGGTTGGGAGGGTAGAATGGGTGAGGGGAGGGTGGTATATCAGAGGGTGTTGCAAGGATAGGAAGCAGAATAGGTTAGGGTTGGGAGGATGGGGAGAAGTAAGAGCTTTGGGAGAGTTGAGTAATAGATTGGGAGGGTAAAATGGATGAGGAGTTGGGAGAGTAGATTGGATGAGGGATTGGAAGGGCAGAATGGGTCATGGCTTCTGAGGGTAGAATGAATGAGAGGTTGGGAGGCTAGAATGGGTCATGGTAAGGGAGGGTAGAATGAATGAGAGGTTGGGAGGGCAGAATGGGTGATGGTTTGGGAGAGTAGAATGGATGAGAGGTTGGGAGGGCAGAATGGATGAGAGGTTGGGAGGGCAGAATGGATGAGAGGCTGGGAGGGCAGAATGGATGAGAGGTTGGGAGGGAAGAATGGATGAGAGGTTGGGAGGGCAGAATGGGTGATGACTTGGGAGAGAAGAATAGATGAGAGGCTGGGATGGTAGAATGGGTGATGGCTTGGGAGGGTAGAATAGATGAGCGGTTGGAAGGGCAGAATGGATGAGAGGTTGGGAGGGCAGAATAGATGAGAGGCTGGGAGGGTAGAATGGATGAGAGGTTGGGAGGGCAGAATGGATGAGAGGTTGGGAGGGTAGAATGGATGAGAGGTTGGGAGGGCAGAATAGATGAGAGGCTGGGAGGGTAGAATGGATGAGAGGTTGGGAGGGCAGAATGGATGAGAGGTTGGGAGGGTAGAATGGGTGATGGCTTGAGAGGGTAAGACACAGCGTAGTAGGGGTATCAATAAAATAAGGTGCAGACTGGGAAGAGGAAGTGAAAAGAGTTAAGGTGTGTGGACGTCTAAGGAAATGAATGACAGCAATCTTCACATTGAAGCTTCAAACTACACCACAACGTCACAAATTGCTGTTATTAATCCTTCAAGGGAAAAACAGGATAGTCAGAGGCAAGTACAAATGTGTTCATACCTGTCCATTCTCCAGACGGCGGAAGCAGTATCCATAGCCTGAGTTCTCTGTGTAACCATTGATTCTGGGACTGCTCTGAGCCTGGATTCTGTATAGTGGTACTCGACCTGCCTGATGAACTGTATTCTGAGAGATGTCCTGGCGTCCACCATCTTTCCGCTCCCCACGTCCGTCTACCCGCTCTACCTGGTGAATGTTTACAGAGGCCTCTGGAGGGTGCTCTACAAGAACATTCACAAGTGAAGCTACTCCTGCAAAGAAAAAGGACAAGATCTACGCTAGATAAATTCTAATCACATTACCATAAGAGAGAGATAAAAATACTCACTGCATGGAAAAGGACAGAAAAAGGTAGAGGTGGGTCAAGAGATAGATAGACAGACAGACAGACAGATAGATTCAGAGGCACAAACACTATTTGGCTTACCCCGCTGGCTGTGTAAAACATACCATCTTTCTCTGGTTTATGGTTGGACAGTGGAAGTGTGTAGACGGATTTGGTCTTTGTGTTCTGTTCTCCGCTGCTATTAACCTGGACTAAGGAAGCTATGGGTGCTCCAGAAGATATTGGGATCTGGCAAAATTTTCCTGTGAAATTTGGAGGACACAAGCACTGGTCCTTCTTCAGACAGACACCCCCATTCTGGCACAGCAGAGGGCAGAGGACTGTAAACACAAGAGGTAAATTTGCTTAGGGTGCTAGTTTGTGCTTGGGTTAGGGCAACATTTGGGGTCCGGGTATTTTAATCATTCATGTCCTGGACTGATGGGAATTACAGTCCCAGACTTTATCTTTAAGGGAACAGGCTCACCCCATAACAACCCCATACCCCAAGCATTATACGCACACCAGCCTGCTGTAAAGGTTATGATGCATGGAGTACCCCGACCATATTGCAAGGTTTGCCCTCTGACCTGGGTTTTCGCTAGTCTCCGAGGGTTATCTAAAGCCGTGGATGACATCTGGTTTCTGCAGACCTGCGGAAGCCAGAAGGTGATCGTGCTGGCCATTCAATGGCTGAGAGCGTCAGCTGACTGCTCTTAGCCAATGAATGCAATTCTGTTCACAGATTTGACATTAGTTAGTCCAGAAGTTCCAGGTGTGCTGATGGTGCTCCAGAGGTGGAGGTACACCTCTGGTTGCACAGGGGTTAAACTAGATTTAAAAGTGAAATGCACAAAGACTCTAGGCACTATGACCACTGCAAATCACTGAAGTGGCCACGGTGTTTGGATTACCCCTTTAATTTATTAGGGCAGGAGTGTCTGGAAATTGTCATACCATCAGGGATCTATCCGTTTTCCAGCTATTTAATATTGAAGTTGGTACTCCTCCGCTCCTCAGGTTCGCCTTCATTGAGAGTTATAGTATGTAATAATATTGTATTATTCTCAACAGTCTGAGAGTGTGAGCTGATACACAAAGAACTTTCCTGATTGTTGCGGCGGCCATAGGGGGGGAAGTGGCAGAGCTGTCATGTGCCAGGGGTCCGGCTTCCACAATGCAAGATGGCACCGGATGCCTGTGCCCCCATTATAACGTCATTGACATGAGTATTCTCAGGCTGTCTTGTCATATCAGTAATGGGAGAGGGACTGAATGAATGGCTCCCATGTAGGTACCTCCATCTAATCTCAGGTAGGCTTGGACTTGTCTCCCTATGCTACCCTGAGATTAGTGGCCCTGTACAGTGCGATGTCACGGTACTTGAAAAGGCGATCAGTCAGATATTACAGTCTGATCATATAACATGTAACGTGTGTGTTCTGTCTGACAGGATACTGTTACTTTACTGAATTACTGTAGAAGAATGAGGGAATTAAAAAAACATTTCCTCCAAGGGCCACAAAAAATAGAGAAATGTTGCAATTCTCTAACATGACATTTCTCAACACATCAGAGCGACAGGGTCGTCAGCCCACCAGCATCCCTGGTGAGCCTCTCCCTTTCCCGGACTGCCGCTGCTGAAAATTGTTTCTTACAAGATGACCTGCTTACAAAGTCTTTTACACCCACGCTAAGCACAAGCGTGCCGGTCCCTGGTGACGCAGTGACAGTGAGGAGAAGCAGATGGGACGCAGGCTAGTCCATAGCATTCTCAGACTCCTGGATCTAAGCCCAGTCACTCCCGAGATAGTATTTCTAGTGCAATGCCTGACACAAAGCAGACATCAGGGATTCAACACTATGGGGTCTGATTTGGATCGGAATAATGTTTAGAGAAGAACAAGCAAAATTGTCAGTAAAGTATTGTGTTCAGTTCTATAGAGCAGATCCCAGGAGGACATAGAGAGATAGTGATAGTACTTTATAGATCTCTGGTAAGATCTCACCTAGAGTATTGTGTTCAGTTCTATAGAGCAGATCCCAGGAGGACATAGAGAGGTAGTGATAGCACTTTATAGATCCCCAGTAAGATCTCACCTAGAGTATTGTGTTCAGTTCTATAGAGCAGATCCCAGGAGGACATAGAGAGGTAGTGATAGTACTTTATAGATCCCCGGTAAGATCTCACCTAGAGTATTGTGTTCAGTTCTATAGAGCAGATCCCAGGAGGACATAGAGAGGTAGTGATAGTACTTTATAGATCCCCGGTAAGATCTCACCTAGAGTATTGTGTTCAGTTCTATAGAGCAGATCCCAGGAGGACATAGAGAGGTAGTGATAGTACTTTATAGACCCCTGGTAAGATCTCACCTAGAGTATTGTGTTCAGTTCTATAGAGCAAATCCCAGGACATAGAGAGGTAGTGATAGTACTTTATAGATCCCTGGTAAGATCTCACCTAGAGTATTGTGTTCAGTTCTATAGAGCAGATCCCAGGAGGACATAGAGAGGTAGTGATAGTACTTTATAGATCCCGGGTAAGATCTCACCTAGAGTATTGTGTTCAGTTCTATAGAGCAGATCCCAGGAGGACATAGAGAGGTAGTGATAGCACTTTATAGATCCCCAGTAAGATCTCACCTAGAGTATTGTGTTCAGTTCTATAGAGCAGATCCCAGGAGGACATAGAGAGGTAGTGATAGCACTTTATAGATCCCCAGTAAGATCTCACCTAGAGTATTGTGTTCAGTTCTATAGAGCAGATCCCAGGAGGACATAGAGAGGTAGTGATAGTACTTTATAGATCCCCGGTAAGATCTCACCTAGAGTATTGTGTTCAGTTCTATAGAGCAGATCCCAGGAGGACATAGAGAGGTAGTGATAGTACTTTATAGATCCCCGGTAAGATCTCACCTAGAGTATTGTGTTCAGTTCTATAGAGCAGATCCCAGGAGGACATAGAGAGGTAGTGATAGTACTTTATAGACCCCTGGTAAGATCTCACCTAGAGTATTGTGTTCAGTTCTATAGCGCAAATCCCAGGACATAGAGAGGTAGTGATAGTACTTTATAGATCCCTGGTAAGATCTCACCTAGAGTATTGTGTTCAGTTCTATAGAGCAGATCCCAGGAGGACATAGAGAGGTAGTGATAGTACTTTATAGATCCCGGGTAAGATCTCACCTAGAGTATTGTGTTCAGTTCTATAGAGCAGATCCCAGGAGGACATAGAGAGGTGGTGATAGTACTTTATAGATCCCTGGTAAGATCTCACCTAGAGTATTGTGTTCAGTTCTATAGAGCAGATCCCAGGAGGACATAGAGAGATAGTGATAGTACTTTATAGATCCCCGGTAAGATCTCACCTAGAGTATTGTGTTCAGTTCTATAGAGCAGATCCCAGGAGGACATAGAGAGGTGGTGATAGTACTTTATAGATCCCTGGTAAGATCTCACCTAGAGTATTGTGTTCAGTTCTATAGAGCAGATCCCAGGAGGATATAGAGAGGTAGTGATCGTACTTTATAGATCCCCGGTAAGATCTCACCTAGAGTATTGTGTTCAGTTCTATAGAGCAGATCCCAGGAGGACATAGAGAGGTAGTGATAGTACTTTATAGATCCCTGGTAAGATCTCACCTAGAGTATTGTGTTCAGTTCTATAGAGCAGATCCCAGGAGGACAGAGAGGTAGTGATGACACTTTATAGATCCCCGGTAAGATCTCACCTAGAGTATTGCGTTCAGTTCTATAGAGCAGATCCCAGGAGGACATAGAGAGGTAGTGATAGTACTTTATAGATCCCTAGTAAGATCTCACCTAGAGTATTGTGTTCAGTTCTATAGAGCAGATCCCAGGAAGACATAGAGAGGTAGTGATAGCACTTTATAGATCCCCGGTAAGATCTCACCTAGAGTATTGTGTTCATTTCTATAGAGCAGATCCCAGGAGGACACAGAGAGGTAGTGATAGCACTTTATTGATCCCGGGTAAGATCTCACCTAGAGTATTGTGTTCAGTTCTGTAGGGCGATCTCGTGGAAGAATGCCACTGTGTTCTGAAAGCAGGCTATTAAATATACACTTCAGGGTGCATTTAACACCATTTAAAGCATTATATAAACTATGAAAAAGATGAATATGAATACATAAAAATACTTACCCCGGATTGCTCCACCTGTGCAGTCAATCTGATCTCCCAAATCATTTTATAGGAAAATCACTAGATGATATCACACTCCATGTGGGTCAACCAATTGGGCTTATTTACTAAACACCTCATTGTAGAGAACTGAATTTTCTCTTGGCCCCCAATCCTTTTTGTTGTACAGTAGGAGATCTGCTGAAATGCTCAAGCCAGCTATCCATACCTTATACTAAACAGCACAGGAGAATAGACACTGTAACAATGTACAACACAAATGTCAAATGACTGCAGGCAGAGTAAATTTAATAAGGATTCCCAAACCTAATTGATAAGCAAAACTACAAAATGAAATAGTATATACCGCGGGCACACTGGGCACTGTAACAATGTAAAAACATTTAAAGAGACATTATAGTCACCACAACTTTAGCTTAATTAAGTAGTTATGGTGTATAGAACATGCCCCTGCAGTCTAACTGCTCAATTCGCTGCCATTTAGGAATTAAATCACTTCGTTAAAGCAGCGATAGTCACACCTCCCTGCATGTGACTTGCACAGCCTTCCTAAACACTTCCTGTAAAGTGAGATCTAATGTTTACACTTCCTTTGGTGCACAGTCTGTTTCATTTAGAATTTCTTATCTCCTACTCTGTTAATAGCTTGCTAGAAGATGCAGGAGCAAACATTGTATAAGTGCATCAAAGTGTCACCAAGTCATTTGCACGGGTAAGAGTTTATTAATCAGCCTTCATTAAAACAGTTAAGCAAGCTGGGGTTGAAGCTGTAAACTGTGATTTTATGGGAATATTGCTCATAGGATGGATCCCCAGACGTTCAGAGTGGCTGGAAAGGCATCTGGCAAACCATTGAAAGCGCAGGATTACAAGACCAGAGACAGTAATGATCATGTAACAGCTGTGGTTAAAGAAAACTTGACATGCGGGGAGGAGTTGGAAAGCCGAGAGGGTTCAATACAGGGGATTGTGTATAATACAGAGACACCCCCTGATCTGTGTGTAATACAGAGACACTCCCTATTCTGAGTATAATACAGATACACCCCCCGCTCTGTGTATAATACAGAGACACCCCCTGCTCTGTGTATAATACAGAGACACCCCCTGCTCTGTGTGTAATACAGAGACACTCCCTATTCTGAGTATAATACAGATACACCCCCTGCTCTGTGTGTAATACAGAGACACTCCCTGCTCTGTGTATAATACAGATACACCCCCTGATCTGAGTATAATACAGAGACACTCCCTGCACTGTGTGTAATACAGAGACACTCCCTGCACTGTGTGTAATACAGAGACACCCCCTGCTCTGTGTGTAATACAGAGACCCCCCCCCCCATCGCTCTGTGTATAATACAGATACACCCCCTGCTATATGTATAACTAACTGTTTTCTAGATACAGATCTCTTTGTTAATTTCACGGATCTCATTTAGCGACGGTGACTCCATCTCCTCGCTCTAAGCTGCCAACGCCAGCCCTTTCTCAGTGACGAATATATCCACTGTAAGGTACTCAGTGTAGGTTTACTTTGGCTGTGCCCGCAACTGACAACTGGGAATTAATGTGGACATTTACTTAGAAAAATAAATCTCACGCAACAAGAATATTTCCAAACTGTATTGCGTCACCTTGTGTACCCAACACGCCACATACAAAGTGCGGCACACTATATACACTATACATACTTTTAGAATAATCAGTGGATAACTCATCGATATATCATACATTAATCAGTGAATAACCCATCGATATATCATACATTAATCAGTGGATAACTCATCGATATATCATACATTAATCAGTGGATAACTCATCGATATATCATACATTAATCAGTGGATAACTCATCGATATATCATACATTAATCAGTGAATAACCCATCAATATATCATACATTAATCAGTGAATAACCCATCGATATATCATACATTAATCAGTGGATAACTCATCGATATATCATACATTAATCAGTGAATAACCCATCAATATATCATACATTAATCAGTGGATAACCCATCGATATATCATACATTAATCAGTGAATAACCCATCGATATATCATACATTAATCAGTGAATAACCCATCGATATATCATACATTAATCAGTGGATAACCCATCGATATATCATACATTAATCAGTGAATAACATATCGATATATCATACATTAATCAGTGGATAACCTATCGATATATCATACATTAATCAGTGGATAACGTATCGATATATCATACATTAATCAGTGGATAACCTATCGATATATCATACATTAATCAGTGGATAACGTATCGATATATCATACATTAATCAGTGGATAACCCATCGATATATCATACATTAATCAGTGGATAACCCATCGATATATCATACATTAATCAGTGGATAACCCATCAATATATCATACATTAATCAGTGAATAACCCATCGATATATCATACATTAATCAGTGAATAACATATCAATATATCATACATTAATCAGTGGATAACCTATCGATATATCATACATTAATCAGTGGATAACCCATCGATATATCATACATTAATCAGTGGATAACCCATCGATATATCATACATTAATCAGTGGATAACCCATCGATATATCATACATTAATCAGTGAATAACCCATCGATATATCATACATTAATCAGTGAATAACCCATCGATATATCATACATTAATCAGTGGATAACGTATCGATATATCATACATTAATCAGTGGATAACGTATCAATATATCATACATTAATCAGTGAATAACCCATCGATATATCATACATTAATCAGTGAATAACCTATCGATATATCATACATTAATCAGTGAATAACCTATCGATATATCATACATTAATCAGTGAATAACCCATCGATATATCATACATTAATCAGTGAATAACCCATCAATATATCATACATTAATCAGTGGATAACCTATCGATATATCATACATTAATCAGTGAATAACCCATCGATATATCATACATTAATCAGTAAATAACCCATCGATATATCATACATTAATCAGTGGATAACGTATCGCTATATCATACATTAATCAGTGAATAACCTATCGATATATCATACATTAATCAGTGAATAACATATCAATATATTAGGGATCGACCGATATTGATTTTTTAGAGCCGATACCGATACCGATATTCTGTGAACTTTCAGGCAGATAGCCGATATAATTTGCCGATATTCTGTACATTTACCATTTTGGAAAATAAAAAACTATTTCTAAAGGTAAATGCACAAAATATACATGCCACGTGTAGTGGATGCAGTGTGTTTAGACAGGGGAGCTGTGTATGTGTGTGTAGTGGATGCAGTGTTTGTGCAGTGTGTGTGTAGTGGATGCAGTGTGTGTAGTGGATGCAGTGTGTGTTTGTATAGTGTGTGTGTATATAATGCAGTGTGTTTGTATAGTGTGTGTGTATATAATGCAGTGTGTGTTTGTATAGTGTGTGTGTATATAATGCAGTGTGTGTTTGTATAGTGTGTGTGTATATAATGCAGTGTGTGTTTGTATAGTGTGTGTGTTTGTATAGTGTGTGTGTATATAATGCATAGTGTGTGTGTGTATATAATGCAGTGTGTGTATATAATGCAGTGTGTGTATGTATAGTGTGTGTATGTATAGTGTGTGTGTAGATAATGCAGTGTGTGTGTGTATATAATGCAGTGTGTGTTTGCATAGTGTGTGTGTATATAATGCAGTGTGTGTTTGTATAGTGTGTGTATATAATGCAGTGTGTGTGTATATAATGCAGTGTGTGTATATAATGTATAGTGTGTATATAATGTATAGTGTGTGTGTATATTATGCAGTGTGTGTTTGCATAGTGTGTGTGTATATAATGCAGTGTGTGTATATAATGTATAGTGTGTGTGTGTATATAATGCAGTGTGTGTTTGCATAGTGTGTGTGTATATAATGCAGTGTGTGTTTGTATAGTGTGTGTATATAATGCAGTGTGTGTTTGTATAGTGTGTGTGTATATAATGCAGTGTGTGTATATAATGTATAGTGTGTGTGTGTATATAATGCAGTGTGTGTATATAATGCAGTGTGTATATAATGCAGTGTGTGTTTGTATAGTGTGTGTGTATATAATGCAGTGTGTGTTTGTATAGTGTGTGTATATAATGTAGTGTGTGTGTATATAATGCAGTGTGTGTATATATAATGCAGTGTGTGTTTGTATAGTGTGTGTGTATATAATGCAGTGTGTTTGTATAGTGTGTGTATATAATGTAGTGTGTGTGTATATAATGCAGTGTGTGTATATATAATGCAGTGTGTATATATAATGCAGTGTGTATATATAATGCAGTGTGTATATATAATGCAGTGTGTTTGTGTAGTGTGCATTATATATACACACACACTATACAAACACACTGCATTATATATACACACACACTATACAAACACACTGAATTATATACACAGTGTGTTTGTGTAGTGTATGTGTATAATAATAGTGTGTGTGTGAGGGGGCATTTTTTATTAAAACATTTTTTTAAAATTTTTATATTAAATTATTATTTTTTTATATATTTAATTATTATCATTTATTTTTTGTTGTCCCCCCTCCCTGCTTGTTGCCTTGTCAGGGAGGGGGGATATGTTAATCCCTGGTGGTCCAGTGGCATTGGCTTAGCTGGGGGAGGGGAGGGGAGGGAAGTGGGGTGGGCAGCAAGCGTTTACTCACCTCCCAGCAGCTCCTCCAGCTCCCCAGTGTAAATCTCGCGAGACCCGCGTCCGTCAGAGCTGGCCGCGGGTCTCGCGAGATTTACACTGGGGAGCTGCTGGGAGGTGAGTAAACGCTTGCTGCCCGCCCCCCCCCGCCGGGCTTGTAATGAGCCTGGCGGTCCTGGGAGGTATTATCGGCAATATCGGTATCCCTATTGGCCGATACCGATATTGCCGAAAATACCGAATATCGGCCGATTATATCGGTAAAACCGATAATCGGTCGATCCCTACAATATATCATACATTAATCAGTGAATAACCCATTGATATATCATACATTAATCAGTGGATAACCCATCGATATAAAATACATTAGTCAGTGAATAACATATCGATATATCATACATTAATCAGTGGATAACCCATCGATATAAAATACATTAGTCAGTGAATAACCCATCAATATATCATACATTAATCAGTGGATAACCTATCGATATATCATACATTAATCAGTGGATAACGTATCAATATATCATACATTAATCAGTGGATAACCCATCGATATATCATACATTAATCAGTGAATAACCCATCGATATATCATACATTAATCAGTGGATAACCCATCGATATATCATACATTAATCAGTGAATAACCCATCGATATATCATACATTAATCAGTGAATAACCTATCAATATATCATACATTAATCAGTGGATAACCCATCGATATATCATACATTAATCAGTGGATAACCCATCGATATATCATACATTAATCAGTGGATAACCCATCGATATATCATACATTAATCAGTGAATAACCCATCGATATATCATACATTAATCAGTGAATAACCTATCGATATATCATACATTAATCAGTGGATAACCCATCGATATATCATACATTAATCAGTGGATAACCTATCGATATATCATACATTAATCAGTGGATAACCCATCGATATATCATACATTAATCAGTGAATAACCTATCGATATATCATACATTAATCAGTGAATAACCCATCGATATATCATACATTAATCAGTGGATAACCCATCGATATATCATACATTAATCAGTGGATAACCCATCGATATATCATACATTAATCAGTGAATAACCTATCGATATATCATACATTAATCAGTGAATAACCCATCGATATATCATACATTAATCAGTGAATAACCTATCGATATATCATACATTAATCAGTGGATAACCCATCGATATATCATACATTAATCAGTGAATACCCCATCGATATATCATACATTAATCAGTGAATAACCCATCGATATATCATACATTAATCAGTGGATAACGTATCGATATATCATACATTAATTAGTGGATAACCCATCGATATATCATACATTAATCAGTGGATAACCCATCGATATATCATACATTAATCAGTGAATAACCCATCGATATATCATACATTAATCAGTGGATAACGTATCGATATATCATACATTAATCAGTGGATAACCCATCAATATATCATACATTAATCAGTGGATAACCCATCGATATATCATACATTAATCAGTGGATAACCCATCGATATATCATACATTAATCAGTGGATAACCCATCGATATATCATACATTAATCAGTGAATAACCCATCGATATATCATACATTAATCAGTGAATAACCCATCAATATATCATACATTAATCAGTGGATAACATATCAATATATCAAACATTAATCAGTGAATAACATATCAATATATCATACATTAATCAGTGAATAACCCATCGATATATCATACATTAATCAGTAGATAACATATCAATATATCATACATTAATCAGTAAATAACCCATCGATATATCATACATTAATCAGTGAATAACCCATCGATATATCATACATTAATCAGTGGATAACGTATCGATATATCATACATTAATCAGTGAATAACATATCGATATATCATACATTAATCAGTGAAAAACCAATCGATATATCATACATTAATTAGTGGATAACCCATCGATATATCATACATTAATCAGTGAATAACATATCGATATATCATACATTAATCAGTGAATAACCCATCGATATATCATACATTAATCAGTGGATAACGTATCGATATATCATACATTAATCAGTGAATAACCCATCGATATATCATACATTAATCAGTGAATAACCCATCAATATATCATACATTAATCAGTGAATAACCCATCGATATATCATACATTAATCAGTGAATAACCCATCGATATATCATACATTAATCAGTGGATAACCCATCGATATATCATACATTAATCAGTGAATAACCCATCGATATATCATACATTAATCAGTGAATAACCCATCGATATATCATACATTAATCAGTGAATAACATATCGATATATCATACATTAATCAGTGAATAACCCATCGATATATCATACATTAATCAGTGGATAACGTATCGATATATCATACATTAATCAGTGAATAACCCATCGATATATCATACATTAATCAGTGAATAACCCATCGATATATCATACATTAATCAGTGGATAACCTATCGATATATCATACATTAATCAGTGAATAACCCATCGATATATCATACATTAATCAGTGAATAACCCATCAATATATCATACATTAATCAGTGGATAACCCATCGATATATCATACATTAATCAGTGAATAACATATCGATATATCATACATTAATCAGTGGATAACGTATCGATATATCATACATTAATCAGTGAATAACATATCGATATATCATACATTAATCAGTGGATAACCCATCAATATATCATACATTAATCAGTAAATACCCCATTGATATATCATACATTAATCAGTGAATAACCCATTGATATATCATACATTAATCAGTGGATAACCTATCGATATATCATACATTAATCAGTGGATAACGTATCAATATATCATACATTAATCAGTGGATAACCCATCGATATATCATACATTAATCAGTGGATAACCTATCGATATATCATACATTAATCAGTGGATAACGTATCAATATATCATACATTAATCAGTGGATAACCCATCGATATATCATACATTAATCAGTGAATAACCTATCGATATATCATACATTAATCAGTGGATAACCCATCGATATATCATACATTAATCAGTGAATAACCTATCGATATATCATACATTAATCAGTGAATAACCCATCGATATATCATACATTAATCAGTGGATAACCTATCGATATATCATACATTAATCAGTAAATAACCCATCAATATATCATACATTAATCAGTGGATAACCTATCGATATATCATACATTAATCAGTGGATAACGTATCAATATATCATACATTAATCAGTGGATAACCCATCGATATATCATACATTAATCAGTGAATAACCTATCGATATATCATACATTAATCAGTGGATAACCCATCGATATATCATACATTAATCAGTGAATACCCCATCGATATATCATACATTAATCAGTGGATAACCCATCAATATATCATGCATTAATCAGTGGATAACGTATCAATATATCATACATTAATCAGTAAATACCCCATCGATATATCATACATTAATCAGTGAATAACCCATTGATATATCATCCATTAATAAGTGAATAACCCATCAATATATCATACATTAATCAGTGGATAACCTATCGATATATCATACATTAATCAGTGGATAACGTATCAATATATCATACATTAATCAGTGGATAACCCATCGATATATCATACATTAATCAGTGAATAACCTATCGATATATCATACATTAATCAGTGGATAACCCATCGATATATCATACATTAATCAGTGAATAACCCATCGATATATCATACATTAATCAGTGAATAACCCATCAATATATCATACATTAATCAGTGGATAACGTATCGCTATATCATACATTAATCAGTGAATAACCTATCGATATATCATACATTAATCAGTGGATAACGTATCGATATATCATACATTAATCAGTGGATAACATATCAATATATCATACATTAATCAGTGGATAACCTATCGATATATCATAGATTAATCAGTGAATAACCCTTCGATACATCATAGATTAATCAGTGGATAACCTATCGATATATCATAGATTAATCAGTGAATAACCCTATCGATATATCATAGATTAATCAGTGGATAACCTTTCAATATATCAAAGAATCAGTGGATAACTCATTGATATAGTATAGATCAACCGATCTGGGTGACCAAAATATCCAAAAATCACCCAGATCGATTTAGGGGATATATCATAGATTAATCAGTGAATAACCCTTCGATACATCATAGATTAATCAGTGGATAACTCATCAATATATCATACATTAATCAGTGGATAACGTATCGATATATCATACATTAATCAGTGAATAATCCATCGATATATCATACATTAATCAGTGGATAACCTATCGATATATCATACATTAATCAGTGGATAACCTATCGATATATCATACATTAATCAGTGGATAACCCTTCACTATATTATACATTAATCAGTGGATAACCCTTCGATATATCATACATTAATCAGTGGATAACGTATCGATATATCATACATTAATCAGTGGATAACGTATCGATATATCATACATTAATCAGTGAATAACCCATCGATATATCATACATTAATCAGTAAATACCCCATCGATATATCATACATTAATCAGTGAATAACATATCAATATATCATACATTAATCAGTGAATAACCCATCGATATATCATCCATTAATAAGTGAATAACCCATCAATATATCATACATTAATCAGTGGATACCCTATCGATATATCATACATTAATCAGTGGATAACGTATCGATATATCATACATTAATCAGTGAATAACCCATCGATATATCATACATTAATCAGTGGATAACCTATCGATATATCATACATTAATCAGTGGATAACCTATCGATATATCATACATTAATCAGTGGATAACCTATCGATATATCATACATTAATCAGTGGATAACCTATCGATATATCATACATTAATCAGTGGATAACATATCGATATATCATACATTAATCAGTGGATAACCTATCGATATATCATACATTAATCAGTGGATAACCTATCGATATATCATACATTAATCAGTGAATAACCCATCGATATATCATACATTAATCAGTGGATAACCCATCGATATATCATACATTAATCAGTGAATAACCCATCGATATATCATACATTAATCAGTGGATAACGTATCGATATATTATACATTAATCAGTGAATAACCCTTCGATATATCATACATTAATCAGTGGATAACGTATCGATATATTATACATTAATCAGTGAATAACCCTTCGATATATCATACATTAATCAGTGAATAACCCATCGATATATCATACATTAATCAGTGAATAACCCATCTATATATCATACATTAATCAGTGAATAACCTATCGATATATCATACATTAATCAGTGAATAACCCATCGATATATCATACATTAATCAGTGGATAACCCATCGATATATCATACATTAATCAGTGAATAACCTATCGATATATCATACATTAATCAGTGAATAACCCATCGATATATCATACATTAATCAGTGGATAACCTATCGATATATCATACATTAATCAGTGAATAACCCATCGATATATCATACATTAATCAGTGAATAACCTATCAATATATCATACATTAATCAGTGGATAACCCATCGATATATCATACATTAATCAGTGGATAACGTATCGATATATCATACATTAATCAGTGGATAACCCATCGATATATCATACATTAATCAGTGAATAACCCATCAATATATCATACATTAATCAGTGGATAACCTATCGATATATCATACATTAATCAGTGAATAACCCATCGATATATCATACATTAATCAGTGAATAACCTATCAATATATCATACATTAATCAGTGAATAACCCATCGATATATCATACATTAATCAGTGAATAACCCATCTATATATCATACATTAATCAGTGAATAACCTATCGATATATCATACATTAATCAGTGAATAACCCATCGATATATCATACATTAATCAGTGTCACGATTCGGGGAACCCAACGTGCTAACATACACACAGACACACACACAGAAAGTGTGCAGTACCGGTCCTTAGAGTGGCCGGGCTAAGCACACACAGAATAGTCAGGAGACAAGCCGAGTAAGGGGAACCAGAAAACAGAATAACGAGAAACAAGCCGAGGTCAAAGGGTAGGAGAAAGTCACAAAGTCAGTATAACAAGCCAGAGAGTACGTAACCAGAAATCACACGTTCAGAATCAATACTATAAAGCAAAGACCACAACAGGGCAGGGAGGAACAGGAAAGGTAAGTATTTAAACCATCAGGTTAATTCTGATTGGATAATTTCCAATCAGAATTAACAATCACACGTGGGAGATATCTAAACCTCCCACTGTGATTGAGGCACTGTGCCTTTAATGCCGGGTCAGGTGACTGACCCCGGCGTGACATATCTTGGACAGTCTTCCAGCGTGCAGCGTCATGCAAGCTGCCGCTGGGGGGCGTGGAGGAAGACGCGGGCGGCATCCGAGGCTGGAGGGATGCCGCTCGCCGAACCCACGTGGAGAAGGGGACCACGGACGGCTGGAGGGTGAGTGCCGCGATCGGACTGCAGCCTCCCCTTGCAGCCGCCCGCGGGATCCTGACATTACCCCCCCCTCGAAGACTGCCCAGAGGGCGGGAAGCAGAAGGCTTCAAAGGAAACCGGGCATGAAAGGAGCGGACCAAAGAGGGAGCGTGCAGATCAGAGCACGAAACCCAAGATCGCTCCTCAGGGCCGTACCCCTTCCAATCCACCAGATATTGCAGCCGACCCCTAGAAACACGAGAGTCGAGAAGGGCAGCCACTTCGTACACATCACTGGGGACAGCGCGAGGGGAAACAGGCCGCCCGAGGGGACGAGAGAACCGGTTGCAAAGCAAGGGCTTCAAAAGCGAAACGTGAAACGTGTTCGGAATGCGCATGGAAGAGGGCAAGTCCAGGGAGTAGGAAACGGGGTTAACCCTACGTAACACCTTGTAGGGACCAAGGAACCTGGGAGCGAACTTCATCGAGGGAACCTTGAGGCGGAGGTTCCTAGAGGACAACCATACCCTATCACCCGGAACATAGGAAGGGGCCGCACCCCTATGGCGATCAGCAAACTTCTTCTGAGCAGCCGCTGAACGGGACAGCGCAACATGGACCTGATCCCACATCTTCCGCAAAGAGGCGAGGTGCTGGTCCAAAGCGGGCATTCCCTTGTCGGAGAACGCACCGGGAAGGACGGAAGGCCGAAACCCATAAGCAACCTCAAAAGGACTTAAGCCAGTAGACGAATGAGACACCGTATTCCTGGCAAATTCAGCCCACGGAAGGAGGCGAGACCAGTCATCCTGGTGCGCATTAGTGAAGCAGCGCAAATACAATTCCACAGACTGATTAGCACGTTCGGCTGCACCATTAGATTGCGGGTGATAGGAGGAAGTAAACGACAAGGAGACCCCCATCTCAGCACAAAAACCCCTCCAAAACCTAGAGACAAATTGAGGACCCCTGTCAGATACAATATCCTCAGGTACCCCATGCAAGCGGAACACTTCCTTGGCAAACACCTGAGCAAGCTGAATCGCAGAAGGCAGTTTCTTAAGCGGAATAAAGTGCGCCATTTTAGAGAACCTATCCGTCACAGTTAATTTCACTGTCTGACCATCGGAAGGAGGAAGGTCTACAATAAAATCCATGGATAAGTGGGTCCATGGTTTCTTGGGTATCGATAGAGGCATCAGGAGACCCTGGGGTCTCACATTAGGGGACTTACACTGCGTACAGACCCGACAAGCCTGCACAAAATCCACTACGTCTCGCTTGAGTGAAGGCCACCAGAACTGTTGAAGGAGGCCCTTATAAGTCTTGGTAACCCCCGGATGACCAGCAGTTTTGGCGGTGTGAAATAAAGTTAACAATTTCTTTCTGTCATTCACTTTAACGTATAGTCTGCCAACAGGCGTCTCAGGGGGTGCTTGAGTTTGGTATGTCTTAATATTATCAAGAACAAGAGACGAAACAACCAAACGGGTAGCAGCTATTATCTGAGACGCAGGTACAATAGGTTCAGGGGTCGGGTTAACAGATTCTAGAGGTTCATACTGTCGAGAGATAGCGTCAGCTTTGGCATTACGGCAACCAGGTCTATAGGTAATCACGTATTGGAAGCGTGAAAGAAATAGAGACCATCTAGCCTGCCGGGCGGACAACCTTCTAGCATCAGCTATATAGGAGAGGTTCTTATGATCTGTTATGACCATAACTTTGTGTCTAGAACCCTCTAATAAGTACCTCCATTCCTTAAAAGCTAACACAATAGCTAATAGTTCCCTGTTCCCAACATCGTAATTCTTTTCTGGATCAGATAACCTTTTTGAAAAGTAGCAACAGGGATGGAGGGGTTCGTCATACGATGACCTCTGTGACAGTACTGCTCCCACGCCTGATTCAGAAGCGTCCACTTCCATAACAAAGGGAAGGGAAGGATCAGGGTGGCGTAGTACTGGAGCAGAGGCAAATGCCTTCTTGAGAGTGTCGAAGGCCTTAAGGGCTTCAGGAGTCCAAACCCTAGGGTGTAGACCTTTCTTAGTCAGCTTCGTTATAGGGGAGATAAGTGGTGAAAAGTTTCTTATAAATTTCCTGTAATAGTTGGCAAATCCTATAAAACGCTGGATAGCCTTAAGACCTTGGGGAAGCGGCCAGGATAGTATGGCTTCTAACTTAGCAGGATCCATACTGAAACCCTGTTCGGAAATTATATATCCTAGAAATTGCACCGAGGTCTGATCGAACAAACATTTTTCTAATTTACAATAAAGTCCGTTCTGTAATAACCTTTTAAGCACCATCCTAACATGATTATGATGTGTCTGCAAATCAGGGGAATATACAAGGATGTCGTCAAGGTACACCACGGCACAGACATGCAATAGATCCCTAAGGACATCGTTTATGAGGTCCTGAAACACAGCGGGAGCATTACACAGTCCAAAAGGCATGACTAGATACTCGTAATGTCCGCTACGTGTATTGAATGCTGTTTTCCACTCATCATTCTCCTTTATACGAACAAGGTTATAAGCCCCCCTGAGGTCTAATTTAGTGAAGTATTTAGAACCTTTGACCCGGTCAAACAACTCCGTGATGAGGGGAATAGGGTAGGCGTTTTTAATCGTTATATTGTTCAGGCCCCTGTAGTCTATACAAGGCCGTAGGTCACCCTCCTTTTTGGCAACAAAAAAGAAACCAGCCCCAGCAGGAGAGGAGGACCTTCTGATAAAACCTTTACTTAAGGCTTCCTGTATGTACTCCTCCATTACCTGGTTCTCTTTTTCAGAAAGAGGGTATACCTTACCCCTAGGCGGCATAGTACCAGGTAAGAGGTTTATGGCACAATCATATTCACGGTGCGGGGGTAGTTTATCTGCCTCCCTTTTTTCAAACACCTTAGCTAGGTCCGCATACACAGGAGGAACATAAACAGAAAGTGGTTTATCAAAAAGGCAATTTTAGTTCTGTCAGTGGGATAGGAACGTGGATTCATTACCAAATGGATGTCAATTTGATTGAGGAAACCACGACACAAAGCTGGGTCACCACTATAGCGCTGTGGCGGTGTCATATGGACTACATGAGCAGAAACGGGTACTGGAGTGGCAATGGGTTCGGACACAGCAGCAGCCACCTCCTGGACGGCAGGCTGCAAGTGTGCAGTACGAGCCAGTATGGTCTGTAAGGCTTGAGCAAACTGAACCATACGGTGGTCCAAGCCATCCATTCTAGCCTCCTGATTAACTAAAAGCTGGGGTATGTCAGCAGGTTCCATTATGGCCCTGTTGTAATGTCACGATTCGGGGAACCCAACACGCTAACATACACACAGACACACACACAGAAAGTGTGCAGTACCGGTCCTTAGAGTGGCCGGGCTAAGCACACACAGAATAGTCAGGAGACAAGCCGAGTAAGGGGAACCAGAAAACAGAATAACGAGAAACAAGCCGAGGTCAAAGGGTAGGAGAAAGTCACAAAGTCAGTATAACAAGTCAGAGAGTACGTAACCAGAAATCACACGTTCAGAATCAATACTATAAAGCAAAGACCACAACAGGGCAGGGAGGAACAGGAAAGGTAAGTATTTAAACCATCAGGTTAATTCTGATTGGATAATTTCCAATCAGAATTAACAATCACACGTGGGAGATATCTAAACCTCCCACTGTGATTGAGGCACTGTGCCTTTAATGCCGGGTCAGGTGACTGACCCCGGCGTGACATATCTTGGACAGTCTTCCAGCGTGCAGCGTCATGCATGCTGCCGCTTGGGGGCGTGGAGGAAGACGCGGGCGGCATCCGAGGCTGGAGGGATGCCGCTCGCCGAACCCACGTGGAGAAGGGGACCACGGACGGCTGGAGGGTGAGTGCCGCGATCGGACTGCAGCCTCCCCTTGCAGCCGCCCGCGGGATCCTGACAATCAGTGGATAACCCATCGATATATCATACATTAATCAGTGGATAACCTATCGATATATCATACATTAATCAGTGGATAACCCATCGATATATCATACATTAATCAGTGAATAACCCATCGATATATCATACATTAATCAGTGGATAACCCATCGATATATCATACATTAATCAGTGAATAACCCATCGATATATCATACATTAATCAGTGAATAACCTATCAATATATCATACATTAATCAGTGGATAACCCATCGATATATCATACATTAATCAGTGAATAACCTATCAATATATCAAAGAATCAGTGGATAACTTATTGATATATGGGTGACCAAAATATCCCAAAATTACCCAGATCGATTCAGGGGATCAGGAATTTCCTAGATATCATAATTTGACCGACCACACTCATTTGTCCATGCCCAAAACCTTTCCAGAGAATCAGTGCTTGCAGTCAGTCTAGTTTCGGTAGTTTAAAAACCGATAGTCAATGTTCTTACCCTGGAGCTTGTTCACCTTGTTCATGGAAAAAAATTCTAAGTGATGTAGAACCGAACATAGGCGATGCTGGAAGTCCAGCGGTGTTCGGGAGTTTCAGTGTCCGAAAACAGTTCCATGAAATCGATGACTAAACACCGCTGCCTGCATTCATGGGAACAAGATGGCCGCCACCTCGTGGTCGTTCATGCGAACAGTGACCACCCAAACAGACAGTTACAACACTGCGGTTAAAATCGTTCCAAGGGCTTAACAAGCTCCTGGGTGGTCTCTGGATCGTGCGGCTGTTCGGTACCCGAACCTAATATAAAATCCCACGAACCAAGTCTGCTCAAATAGTTTTTAAAGGGCCCATAGTCTTTTGGCAGGAGGCTGGCAAGCAGGCTAGCATTTCTGCCACACAGTGAATAACCCATTGATAGATCATAGATTAATCAATGGACAACTCATTGATATATTATAGATTAAACAGTGACTAACCCATCGATAAATCATAGATCAGTAAGTAACCCATCAATAAATCATAGATTAATCAGTAAGTAAGCCATCAATATATCATAGATTAATTAGTGGATAACGCATCAATATATCATACATTAATCAGTGAATAATCCATCGATATATCATACATTAATTTGTGAATAAAACATCAATATATCATAGATTAATCAGTGGATAATTTATTGCTATATTATAGATTAATCAGTTAATACCCCATCGATACATCATAGATTAATCAGTGAATAAAACATCAATATATCATAGATTAATCAGTGGATTACACATCGATATATCATAAATTAATCAGTGAATAAAACATCCATATATCATACATTAATCAGTTAATAACCCATTGATACGTCATAGATTATCCAGTGGATAATTTATCAATATATCATAGATTAATCAGTTAATAACCCATCGATACATCATAGATTAATCAGTGAATAAAACATTGATATTTCATAGATTAATCATTGGATTACACATCGATATATCATAGATTATCCAGTCCATCGATATATCATACATTAATCATCCAGTCCATACGGTTTCACAACACGGTTATCCACATCCAGTCCATACGGTTTCACAACACGGTTATCCACATCCCGTCCATATGGTTTTACGGTTTCACAACATCGTTATCCATATCCAGTCCTTCTGGTTTCACAACACGGTTATCCGCATCCAGTCCATACGGTTTCACAACACGGTTATCCACATCCCGTCCATACGGTTTCACAACACGGTTATCCACATCCAGTTCATATGGTTTCACAACACGGTTATCCACATCCAGTTCATACGGTTTCACAACACGGTTATCCACATCCAGTTCATACGGTTTCACAACACGGTTATCCACATCCAGTTCATACGGTTTCATAACACGGTTATCCACATCCAGTTCATACGGTTTCACAACACGGTTATCCATATCCAGTCCTTCTGGTTTTACAACATGGTTATCCACATCCAGTCCATACGGTTTCTGTAAAGACTTGTCTTTACTCATATGTCTCACTTCCTCAATTCCCACTCTCTCCTTGACCTTCTTCAATCTGGCTTCTGCCCTCTCCACTCTACTGAGACTGCTCTTATCAAAATTACTAATGACCTCATCGCAGCTAAATCCAAAGGCCACTACTCCATACTAATTCTTCTTGACCTCGCTGCTGCCTTTGACACCGTTAATCATTCTCTCCTTCTTCAAACTCCTCAATCACTCGGACTCTGTCCTCTCGTGGTTTTCCTCTTATCTCTCCCAACGCTCATTCAGTGTCTCCTTCTCTAATGATACCTCCTACCCTCGTCCTGTCTCGGTTGGAGTCCACCAAGGCCCTGTCCTTGGTCCTCTTCAATTTTCTCTTTATATTGCCTCTCTTGGTAAACTTATTACCTCATTTGGATTTCACTACCACCTGTACGCTGATGACACCCAGATATATCTCTCCTCCCCGGACCTCTCCCCTGCCGTCCTGCAACGTATCACTGCTTGCCTTTCTTCCATCTCTGACTGGATGTTCTCCTGCTTTCTGAAACTCAATCTCTGTAAAACTGAGTCCATGGCATCAGTCAGCCCCTGGCTACACTTCACACTCACTCCCCTAAAATTAGTGTCCCTCCCTGTCCATTTAAAATGTTGGGGGGTATATTGTTGATGTACTGGACGTGCAAGTCCTCTATAAAGATATAAAGGTTAATTTATTTAATATTCAATAAAATGCCAATTGTTAGGAGTTCAAAATGATCTATATTGCCAAACTCTAAACAAAATTGACTTTGTGAATTTTTAAAATTTGGCCTAAAATGTTAAATTCCTATTGAATTTTCCATGATTCACAATTTAATGGATAATCTTTAAACCCACGTAATGCTAATGGCTGTAATGCAAAAATTCAGTTACAATTTCTTTAGCTTGTCACCTTGTTTAAGCATTTGAGTAGGGACTTCACAACCTTCCGCACCTGTTCAGGAAAAATCTGTCCTGTTGGGTGTACTTTTATCAATCTATTCTACATCACTGCGCAAAATGTTAGTGATTCAAAAAAATGTAAATAAAAATTATAATCAAAATCCCCAAATAATGATATTTTAGATTTCATTAACAATCTCCTAACTCTATTCTCCTATGTAAGACAAGCTCATTGTCCGTGGATTTAATTCTCACGTATATAGTTACTCTAATCAAACAGTATTTGCCAAGCTACTTGTAGTTGGAATAACCCAATGGCACAGTAAGTGAATGAAAACTAATCTTTGTGCTATAAAGGTTTATGATGCCTAAACTCCAAAGGAAATGTAGGCTGCAAGCATCTCTTACGTGGCTGGTTAAAAGCTGCTTAAGATTTCTCCTGGAAGGATCCATATTCAGAACAAAGATTAAAGGGACACTCCAGTCCACTGAAGCACCTGAGCTTGCTGAAATGCTTTAGGGGTTCACTACATGTCCCCCCTGGATTAGTTTCTAAAAGTGACCATTTCAAAACATTTTTGCACTTTTATAAATCTGTTTTTATAAACACCTCATGGCTGTCAGGCAGGCAACTGGGAGGGCTACATCACTTGCTTTGAACTGCAGTTCAGAGAGGGAATCAGTGGTGACCATGCACAGGACGTGTCCCTACATCTGACTGGAAACAATTCATCAGTAATGATAACTTACAAGAGGCGGATCGGAGCTGAAGAGAGGAGAGTGCCCTGGTGCTGGAATAAAGGGGAGTTTAATAGCTTTCAACGTCTTAAATATATATTGTACTATGTAGTTGGAGCATTCCTTTAACTGCCTGCAGGTTATCAGCCACTTACTGAGCTGTACTCGCCGGCAGTCCTCTGCTAAAACATGATAGCTTACCAATGATACATGGACTGAAAGAGCTTGGAAGAAGTGCTAGTGTCCATAGGAGCAGGTTTTGTTGCAAAAAAAGTAAAAATCCAAATTATTAGCATTACAAGGACTGAAAAGAAGAAGCATGTGTCTACCAGATGGTTTTGAACAGGGCATGGCATCAATCATTGGGTTAATTGGAGAGAACCCAACAAGTCAAGGAGGGGTGCACCACCCCACCATCTTGAAACTTCACCAGCCTCCTCAGGAGGCCTCTCCCATAGCATTTAACCTCAGTAATACCCTGGCACGTGAAGGGCTCATTACACAGAGATGTATATCTAGAGATTATTTAATTCCTTAACTCCAGACTCGAATGGATGTGAAAGGAACGAGTCTGAGGTTCACAGGGTCACTTACATTATGTTTGTTGCTTTTGACATTCAATATCTCAATGACTAATGGGTGTTCAGATATGGACCATACCACAGCTAGTATGTCAGGGGGATATCCTACACCTGCTTTATATAACCATCTGAGCTAGATACAGTCTGTTATGTTTTATGTAGCACACTGCCTCTCCTACCACATTCTGAGTTCTTAGTATGGAGAATAAATCTTGGATAGATGGGTGTAGGTGTCTTGGAGGACAGCTGGAGCACACTGAAGGGGTTAGAGTTATGTAGAGTTCCCAGTCTGATTTTTAAGGGTGTAGACTTCCAATATATTTCACTACATCAATATTCAGAGCCCGGGTGGGCCAAATTCAACAACTCCCATGATGCTTTGCTGGATTAAAAAAATACTTCTTATCAAGGACATCTAGACTCGTTCTCCAGAAATGATTTACAAAATGTCTGAGTAGCCATTTTTGGCACTGGGTTTTGACTGATTGTTCAGAATGGTTTGTGGAGGGTGTGGGGTTTGTTTTAGAAGACAAATGTATAAATAAATCAAGAATGTAATAAATAAATCCAGTATCCCCCCCACATGCTGTGGACATGATACATTTGAACCTTTCTTGCCCCTGAAAATTTAGAGGTGAGAATAGTTGCAAAAAGCTGACATTTGGACTACCTTTAGGTGTGAAGGCAGGACATCAGCTAGCAGAGGATTATGGGAAATATAGTCCAGCAGGGCTTGAGGGCCAAGGTTGCATATCCCTGCTATAGATCGAACAATTAGGCTGAGGGTTGGAGGGGATAAGCATATGAGATCATTTCTTCTAAAGGGTTTTGGACCAATAATTGGTTCCTGCAGCCCACGGTCCAAATGACACATAAAGAGACACATTAGCAGCTGACTGCTTTTAGCCTATAACAGCGCCCATTGCTGGTATGAATTGGTATGGCTTAAAAGGTGTAATCTCTGCCTTACTGGTTGTGGGTAGCCAATGACTTATATTATAGGTCCCAACATTGGCGTCCTGTAAATTGGGTCGCTGGAGAGAGGAGATAAAGAGGGCAGATTAGTGAAACGTTAATGATGCATTCACGCTATGCTTTTTGGAGACAGTTTCAGGACAGCAGGACAGGAGCCTAAAATCGTGACTGTCCCACTGAAATTAAGATGAGTGGGAAGCCAGTTAAACTGAATGAGAAAACAGCATCAGATGACTCCAGGCACTATAACCACTTGAATGAGATGGTCTGGTTAAAGTGCCTACAATGTCCTTTTAA
Source organism: Pelobates fuscus (assembly GCF_036172605.1). NCBI lineage: Eukaryota > Metazoa > Chordata > Amphibia > Anura > Pelobatidae > Pelobates > Pelobates fuscus. The sequence continues at coordinate 8,647,001 of NC_086325.1, forward strand.
TAAGGTCACAACTCGAACACTCTGTAATACTGCCTAAAGATACAGTGGTGTCAGATAAACAACATTGCTAAAACAAAACTAATAAATGACCTGTGAAATATGAATCTCAGAGGGTTAAAACAAGCACTATAATCATTACGGGCGGTGAAAATATGTTAGGAACGTTTCTTACAGCAAGTCAGACACGGCCTCTCTGGCAGGTTCAACGTTCTGAATGCGCCACTAGCGCACTACTAAATATAGTCACCGCGCGGTCACATTGAAGGGTGATCTCACATTTTATTTTAACTAAATTCCCTTTTAGGAAGTTAAAAACATTGAGATTCCAAATGTCCTGATTTTCCCAGTAAATCTTCCCAAAAAATGAACTGCTTTTTGTTGCATGTTCAATTTTCTATACGTTTTATGAAATAAATAAATGCTTTGCACCTTTCTACATCTTAAAGGAACACTCCGAGCACCATAACAACTTAATCAGAATGAAGTTATTCTGGTGCCAGGAAGTGAATATTTGATGACATATAAGAGCAGACGTCACTGGCTGGAACATGGAGCATTAAGCAGAGGACCATTCAGAATGGAGGAGATCTTTTTGTGAATATTTTTTTATTAGTCATTCATGAGAGTGCAATAAAACGGTGTGGAAATCAGTGCGACTCGCAGGTCTCGGTATGAGAATAAGTGTGAAATAAAAGAAGAAAAAATGCATATATGGAAGCTTGCAGGGTTCCAGTCAGAAAGCATTACAGGAAATACAGAAGTCATTCCCTGGTCATGGCATATGATAATCCAGTCTGAAGGTGGTAAAAGGCACCATAACAGAGCTCACCCAGTCGGGTAGGGGGTGGGGGAGAAAAAGGAGGGTCCATACCATCCCGGCCCAATGGCGGAGCCTTCTCTCAGTCGACCTGCAAGTTCCGTTGTGGGGCTTATCTTAGGAGGGGTAAGTAGTCAGCAGATGTGGTGTTATGTGTCCAATGATTCCATGTATTGAGGCATGTTTGGGATCTACAGCTAGTTTAGGAAATAAGGTCCTCCATGTGTTTGTGAGAGTGGAGAGGGTGTCTCTTTCTTGCAGAACAGGGACATTAAACTCTTGGTCACGTTGAGGATTTTATCGGTTGTGACTTTTTGTATATCGAGGGTCGGAGTTTAGTATAATGCAACAGAAGCGGAGCTGGGAGGAAGGGGATGGGCTGTCCCCACCACAGGTGTAAAAGAGTGCCAAGCTCCCGTCCGCATCACCAGCATCTGTCCTCGATAGATGGTATCATTGTGTGCAATGTTTGAGGGGACCTATACCATAAGGCCAATAACCTATGCAGATTCCTGAATATTGCTGGAAAGGGCGCAGTGATGCGACAGGTCACATATCAGCAGACACTGCGTGGGGGTGAAAGTTTCCCCAAGTGATGTGTCCCATATCCCTATAAAGCTAGAGGGGCGGCAACCTTCAAGAAAAGAGGGGATTTCAACTTTACCGCTTATGGTTTGGCTGACGCATACATAGGGCAATTACAAAACCGTTTAAGATATCCACCTACTCTCACAATGACATGGGCAGCAATTCCCGTACTGCCCACAGAGCAGCCTGACAAAGTGATGGGAGTTATATTCCATAGCATCTCCACTATCCACATGGCGTGGGGGTTAGGGGGTACATCACTGATCCCTGAGATGAGAAGATATGTGCAGGTACACCTGTCACTAAACATGGAATTATAGTCAACTGAAGTTTAGTTTATTTAGCATAACTGAGGCAAAAAATCCAGGTTAGAAAAAAAAATCCACCTAAGCATTGCAGCCCGGCTATTTTGCTTAAATATTGCAGTTTGTTTCATTCACTACAATTCGATGTCTAGCAAATAAACCCAAAAACAAAATCAATAAAAATCATTAATTTAACCCCTTAAGGACACATGACATGTGTGACATGTCATGATTCCCTTTTATTTCAGAAGTTTGGCCCTTAAGGGGTTAAAAACAGCTTGCAAAAGCTGCAGATCTCTTGGTCTCAAGGGGTGTGAGGATGTTTCTATTTTCTTTATTTATCATAATCTGCACTTTTTGTAAAAATAAATAAAGAGGACACACTCTGCACACATAGAGCACTTCAGCAAGCTAAACTGCCTTAGGAGGTCTGGAGTGTCCCTTTAAATGACCGATGACCTGTCCCATTTAATAACCTTTGTCTGTATTCGTGGCTTCGTAATATTGTTCTCTGACAGCACAGATGTTGCTGCTTGTAAAAAGTGCACGAAACGCAGTCGCCTTCTCCTATGTATCTTTTTATTTTTTGATGATTAAAGGATCACTATAGTGTCAGGAAAACAAAGCAGTTTAAAAACCCCTTCAGCAGCTTACCTTATTCCAGCGCCGGGCTCCCTTCCAGCTGGTGACCTCTCCTCCCCCGTCTGACGTCAGCGGAGTCGAATGCCTATGCGCGGCAAGTGCCGCGCGCGCATTCAAAGTGTCCATAGGAAAGCATTTCTCAATGCTTTACTATGGACGCTCTGCGCGATGGAGACGAAATGTGCCTCCAGCGTCGCAGATGCGCCTCTAGTGGCTGTCTGGAAGACTGCCACTAGAGGATGGATTAACCCCAAATGTAAACATAGCAGTTTCTCTGGCACCCAGACCACTTCATTGAGCTGAAGTGGTCTGGGTGACTATAGTGTCCCTTTAACTTCCTGTAGAGAGCTGTTTAGCGATATTTATTATAACTATATTAATAAGCATTTGGTTCATTTTCATAGCAACGTGATGTGTCAAGTTTTGGATCCGTGGGCACGCCACATTGCTTTGTGCTCTATGTGTATAATTGCCCTTTGTACTGTTGGATTCTGGGCTTTTAATATCTGATTTGTAAGAGTGGATGTGGTCTGTGTTTGTAAATAATGCATTGAGAAACCTGTCAAAAATGTACCCATTACTCAAAAATAAAAAGCCACATAATGTGTAATTTACAACAAGAAATTAAAGAGAAGGAATGAGCGTATCAACTCAAACAAACACAACAAGATAATTCGTAACAGATTCGGGATGTTTTGTGTGTATCGTGTTTTACTGTGATACATCAATTCTGTTTCTGTTTTGTTATAAACAATAGTTAAAACACACAAACAATAAAATGGAAAAACAAAGTGTTGTAAATAACAGAAAATAAAGAAATCTCAGCTTTATGTGATTTATCAAATCAATAAATAAATAGAATGCTTTCTAGACCAATCGGACCGGTATCTGAGCAGAATGTTCCACTTGTGAATTCATATTTATCAAGGTGCAGTGTGAGTTATTCTGCCACGGTTTAAGGTTAAAACCTTATGTACCTGGTTGGTTCCCTGGTGTTCAGCTTTGTTTACTTTCTAGTGCATCCATTGGACTCCACTGAGTCCAATGGATGTCCCCCGAAATCAGAACATTGGGAGGCCTGCCTGGGATCTAAGTGGCCACCTTATGGTTACTCCATCTGTGATCATGCTCAGGTGCAGTAATCAATACAAAGGAAGATGTGGTTATAAGAAAATAATAAACATTATTTTCAACATCTTTATACAAATCTCCCAAGTGTCCCAATTTAGGTGGACAGTCCCTATTTTAAGCCCAAATCCCTCTGTCTCTCTATTCTCTCCTAATGTCCCTCTTTTCTAGGAGATGCATATTTTTGTTGGTCTGTCTGAGTGTATAACCGAGCTCCACAGCAATAATACTCCCAGTAATGTGTCTGAGTGTATAACAGAGCTCCACAGCAATAATACTCCCAGTAATGTGTCTGAGTGTATAACAGAGCTCCACAGTAATAATACTCCCAGTAATGTGTCTGAGTGTATAACAGAGCTCCACAGCAATAATACTCCCAGTAATGTGTCTGAGTGTATAACAGAGCTCCGCAGCATTAATACTCCCAGTAATGTGTCTGAGTGTATAACAGAGCTCCCCAGCAATAATACTCCCAGTAATGTGTATGGGTGTATAACAGAACTCCACAGCAATAACACTCCCAGTAATATGTCTGAGTGTATAACAGAGCTCCACAGCAATAATACTCCCAGTAATGTGTCTGAGTGTATAACAGAGCTCCACAGCAATAATACTCCCAGTAATATGTCTGAGTGTATAACAGAGCTCCACAGCAATAATACTCCCAGTAATGTGTCTGAGTGTATAACAGAGCTCCACAGCAATAATACTCCAAGTAATGTGTCTGAGTGTATAACAGAGCTCCACAGCAATAATACTCCCAGTAATGTGTCTGAGTGTATAACAGAGCTCCGCAGCATTAATACTCCCAGTAATGTGTCTGAGTGTATAACAGAACTCCACAGCAATAACACTCCCAGTAATATGTCTGAGTGTATAACAGAGCTCCACAGCAATAATACTCCCAGTAATGTGTCTGAGTGTATAACAGAGCCCCACAGCAATAATACTCCCAGTAATGTGTCTGAGTGTATAACAGAGCTCCACAGCAATAATACTCCCAGTAATGTGTCTGAGTGTATAACAGAGCTCCGCAGCATTAATACTCCCAGTAATGTGTCTGAGTGTATAACAGAGCTCCCCAGCAATAATACTCCCAGTAATGTGTATGGGTGTATAACAGAACTCCACAGCAATAACACTCCCAGTAATATGTCTGAGTGTATAACAGAGCTCCACAGCAATAATACTCCCAGTAATGTGTCTGAGTGTATAACAGAGCTCCACAGCAATAATACTCCCAGTAATATGTCTGAGTGTATAACAGAGCTCCACAGCAATAATACTCCCAGTAATGTGTCTGAGTGTATAACAGAGCTCCACAGCAATAATACTCCAAGTAATGTGTCTGAGTGTATAACAGAACTCCACAGCAATAACACTCCCAGTAATATGTCTGAGTGTATAACAGAGCTCCACAGCAATAATACTCCCAGTAATGTGTCTGAGTGTATAACAGAGCCCCACAGCAATAATACTCCCAGTAATGTGTCTGAGTGTATAACAGAGCTCCACAGCAATAATACTCCCAGTAATGTGTGAGTGTATAACAGAGCTCCGCAGCATTAATACTCCCAGTAATGTGTCTGAGTGTATAACAGAACTCCACAGCAATAACACTCCCAGTAATATGTCTGAGTGTATAACAGAGCTCCACAGCAATAATACTCCCAGTAATGTGTCTGAGTGTATAACAGAGCTCCACAGCAATAATACTCCCAGTAATATGTCTGAGTGTATAACAGAGCTCCACAGCAATAATACTCCCAGTAATGTGTCTGAGTGTATAACAGAGCTCCACAGCAATAATACTCCAAGTAATGTGTCTGAGTGTATAACAGAGCTCCACAGCAATAATACTCCCAGTAATGTGTCTGAGTGTATAACAGAGCTCCGCAGCATTAATACTCCCAGTAATGTGTCTGAGTGTATAACAGAACTCCACAGCAATAACACTCCCAGTAATATGTCTGAGTGTATAACAGAGCTCCACAGCAATAATACTCCCAGTAATGTGTCTGAGTGTATAACAGAGCCCCACAGCAATAATACTCCCAGTAATGTGTCTGAGTGTATAACAGAGCTCCACAGCAATAATACTCCCAGTAATGTGTCTGAGTGTATAACAGAGCTCCGCAGCATTAATACTCCCAGTAATGTGTCTGAGTGTATAACAGAGCTCCCCAGCAATAATACTCCCAGTAATGTGTATGGGTGTATAACAGAACTCCACAGCAATAACACTCCCAGTAATATGTCTGAGTGTATAACAGAGCTCCACAGCAATAATACTCCCAGTAATGTGTCTGAGTGTATAACAGAGCTCCACAGCAATAATACTCCCAGTAATATGTCTGAGTGTATAACAGAGCTCCACAGCAATAATACTCCCAGTAATGTGTCTGAGTGTATAACAGAGCTCCACAGCAATAATACTCCAAGTAATGTGTCTGAGTGTATAACAGAGCTCCACAGCAATAATACTCCCAGTAATGTGTCTGAGTGTATAACAGAGCTCCACAGCATTAATACTCCCAGTAATGTGTCTGAGTGTATAACAGAACTCCACAGCAATAACACTCCCAGTAATATGTCTGAGTGTATAACAGAGCTCCACAGCAATAATACTCCCAGTAATGTGTCTGAGTGTATAACAGAGCCCCACAGCAATAATACTCCCAGTAATGTGTCTGAGTGTATAACAGAGCTCCACAGCAATAATACTCCCAGTAATGTGTGAGTGTATAACAGAGCTCCGCAGCATTAATACTCCCAGTAATGTGTCTGAGTGTATAACAGAACTCCACAGCAATAACACTCCCAGTAATATGTCTGAGTGTATAACAGAGCTCCACAGCAATAATACTCCCAGTAATGTGTCTGAGTGTATAACAGAGCTCCACAGCAATAACACTCCCAGTAATATGTCTGAGTGTATAACAGAGCTCCACAGCAATAATACTCCCAGTAATGTGTCTGAGTGTATAACAGAGCCCCACAGCAATAATACTCCCAGTAATGTGTCTGAGTGTATAACAGAGCTCCACAGCAATAATACTCCCAGTAATGTGTCTGAGTGTATAACAGAACTCCACAGCAATAACACTCCCAGTAATATGTCTGAGTGTATAACAGAGCTCCACAGCAATAATACTCCAAGTAATGTGTCTGAGTGTATAACAGAGCTCCACAGCAATAATACTCCCAGTAATGTGTCTGAGTGTATAACAGAGCTCCGCAGCATTAATACTCCCAGTAATGTGTCTGAGTGTATAACAGAACTCCACAGCAATAACACTCCCAGTAATATGTCTGAGTGTATAACAGAGCTCCACAGCAATAATACTCCCAGTAATGTGTCTGAGTGTATAACAGAGCCCCACAGCAATAATACTCCCAGTAATGTGTCTGAGTGTATAACAGAGCTCCACAGCAATAATACTCCCAGTAATGTGTGAGTGTATAACAGAGCTCCGCAGCATTAATACTCCCAGTAATGTGTCTGAGTGTATAACAGAACTCCACAGCAATAACACTCCCAGTAATATGTCTGAGTGTATAACAGAGCTCCACAGCAATAATACTCCCAGTAATGTGTCTGAGTGTATAACAGAGCTCCACAGCAATAACACTCCCAGTAATATGTCTGAGTGTATAACAGAGCTCCACAGCAATAATACTCCAAGTAATGTGTCTGAGTGTATAACAGAGCTCCACAGCAATAATACTCCCAGTAATGTGTCTGAGTGTATAACAGAGCTCCGCAGCATTAATACTCCCAGTAATGTGTCTGAGTGTATAACAGAACTCCACAGCAATAACACTCCCAGTAATATGTCTGAGTGTATAACAGAGCTCCACAGCAATAATACTCCCAGTAATGTGTCTGAGTGTATAACAGAGCCCCACAGCAATAATACTCCCAGTAATGTGTCTGAGTGTATAACAGAGCTCCACAGCAATAATACTCCCAGTAATGTGTGAGTGTATAACAGAGCTCCGCAGCATTAATACTCCCAGTAATGTGTCTGAGTGTATAACAGAGCTCCACAGCAATAACACTCCCAGTAATATGTCTGAGTGTATAACAGAACTCCACAGCAATAACACTCCCAGTAATATGTCTGAGTGTATAACAGAGCTCCACAGCAATAATACTCCCAGTAATGTGTCTGAGTGTATAACAGAGCTCCACAGCAATAACACTCCCAGTAATATGTCTGAGTGTATAACAGAGCTCCACAGCAATAATACTCCCAGTAATGTGTCTGAGTGTATAACAGAGCTCCACAGCAATAATACTCCAAGTAATGTGTCTGAGTGTATAACAGAACTCCACAGCAATAATACTCCCAGTAATGTGTCTGAGTGTATAACCGAGCTCCACAGCAATAATACTCCCAGTAATGTGTCTGAGTGTATAACAGAGCTCCACAGCAATAATACTCCCAGTAATGTGTGTGTATCACAGAGCTCCACAGCAATAATACTCCCAGTAATGTGTGAGTGTATCACAGAGCTCCACAGCAATACTACTCCCAGTAATGTATGAGTGTATAACAGAGCTCCACAGCAATAATACTCCCAGTAATGTGTCTGAGTGTATAACAGAGCTCCACAGCAATAATACTCCCAGTAATGTGTGTGTATCACAGAGCTCCACAGCAATAATACTCCCAGTAATGTGTCTGAGTGTATAACAGAGCTCCACAGCAATAATACTCCCAGTAATGTGTCTGAGTGTATAACAGAGCTCCACAGCAATAATACTCCCAGTAATGTGTCTGAGTGTGTAACAGAGCTCCACAGCAATAATAATCCCAGTAATGTGTCTGAGTGTATAACAGAGCTCCACAGCAATAATACTCCCAGTAATGTGTCTGAGTGTATAACAGAGCTCCACAGTAATAATACTCCCAGTAATGTGTCTGAGTGCATAACAGAACTCCACAGCAATAATACTCCCAGTAATGTGTCTGAGTGTATCACAGAGCTCCACACCAATAATACTCCCAATAATGTGCCTGAGTGTATAGCAGAACTCCACAGCAATAATACTCCCAGTAATGTGTCCGAGTGTATAACAGAACTCTACAGCAATAATACTCCCAGTAACGTGTCCGAGTGTATAACAGAACTCTACAGCAATAATACTCCCAGTAATGTGTCCAAGTGTATAACAGAACTCCACAGCAATAATACCCCCAGTAACGTGTCAGAGTGTATAACAGAGCTCCACAGCAATAATACTCCCAGTAACGTGTCCAAGTGTATAACAGAGCTCCACAGCAATAATACTCCCAGCAATGTGTCCAAGTGTATAACAGAGCTCCACAGCAATAATACTCCCAGCAATGTGTCCAAGTGTATAACAGAGCTCCACAGCAATAATACTCCCAGCAATGTGTCAGAGTGTATAACAGAGCTCCACAGCAATAATACTCCCAGTAATGTGTCTATGTGTATAACAGAGCTCCACAGCAATAATACTCCCAGTAATGTGCCTGAGTGTATAACAAAACTCCACAGCAATAATACTCCCAGTAATGTGTCTGAGTGTATAACAGAGCTCCACAGCAATAATACTCCCAGTAATGTGCCTGAGTGTATAACAAAACTCCACAGCAATAATACTCCCAGTAATGTGTCTGAGTGTATAACAGAGCTCCACAGCAATAATACTCCCAGTAATGTGTCTGAGTGTATAACAGAGCTCCACAGCAATAATTCTCCCAGTAACGTGTCCGAGTGTATAACAGAACTCCACAGCAATAATACTCCCAGTAATGTGTCTGAGTGTATCGCAGAGCTCCACAGCAATAATACTCCCAGTAATGTGTGAGTGTATCACAGAGCTCCACAGCAATAATACTCCCAGTAATGTCTGAGTGTATAACAGAGCTCCACAGCAATAATACTCCCAGTAATGTGTGTGTATCACAGAGCTCCACAGCAATAATACTCCCAGTAATGTGTGAGTGTATCACAGAGCTCCACAGCAATACTACTCCCAGTAATGTATGAGTGTATAACAGAGCTCCACAGCAATAATACTCCCAGTAATGTGTCTGAGTGTATCGCAGAGCTCCACAGCAATACTACTCCCAGTAATGTGTGTGTATCACAGAGCTCCACAGCAATAATACTCCCAGTAATGTGTGTGTATCACAGAGCTCCACAGCAATAATACTCCCAGTAATGTCTGAGTGTATAACAGAGCTCCACAGCAATAATACTCCCAGTAATGTGTGAGTGTATCACAGAGTTCCACAGCAATAATACTCCCAGTAATGTGTGAGTGTATCAGAGAGCTCCACAGCAATAATACTCCCAGTAATGTCTGAGTGTATAACAGAGCTCCACAGCAATAATACTCCCAGCAATGTGTCTGAGTGTATAACAGAGCTCCACAGCAATATTACTCCCAGTAATGTGTCTTTAAACAATAAATGAAAAGTGAAAAATGAAAGTGTACCTCTCTGTAAAAATAAATAAATAACAATATGTGATAATGTATAATAGGCCCAGTCTGTTACTGTACCTAAAATGCCTCAGAACAGGCGCACTCATGGCCACACACACACCCACACCCATAACAGCCCCACACCCTTGGTCACTCCCCCACTCACACTCAGAACAGCCCTGCCACTGTCCACACCTCCCGTAGCTAGAACAGCCCCGCCGCTGGCCACACCTCCACTCACATCGCGAACAGCCCCGCCCATGGCCACACCATCATCCATAGCCAGAACAGCCCTGCCGCTGGCCACACCTCCACTCACATCACGAACAGCCCCGCCCATGGCCACACCATCATCCATAGCCAGAACAGCCCCGCCCATGTCCACACCATCACCCATAGCCAGAACAGCCCCGCCCATGTCCACACTTTCACCCATAGCCAGAACAGCCCTGCCGCTGGCCACACCTCCACTCACATCACGAACAACCCCGCCCATGGCCACACCATCACCCATAGCCAGAACAGCCCTGCCGCTGGCCACACCTCCACTCACATCACGAACAACCCCGCCCATGGCCACACCATCACCCATAGCCAGAACAGCCCTGCCGCTGGCCACACCTCCACTCACATCACGAACAACCCCGCCCATGGCCACACCATCACCCATAGCCAGAACAGCCTCGCCCTTGGTCACAACCCTACTCACACCCAGTACAGCCCTGCCCCTGGCCCTCTTTGTCTAATTAAAATATTTCTATACAAATATTTCTTTACAAAGTTTATCCAAAGCCTGTTCAAAATTGGTCACAGGTTCAAATCCCAGCAGGGTCAACTCAGCCCTTCATCCTTCCGAGGTCGATGAAATGAGTTCCATCAATCGGGTAATAGTAACAAATATTATTATTCAGCTGCCGATTCGGTTAATTCCGAGAGCGTGTGCTGAAAATTGCTTTGAGTTATTGTTATTGTGTCTCTTAATAAATAATAAAATATGCAAAGTACCTCCTACCCCTGCAACATGCAGCTGCACCACATAGAATTTTATTCTAGGGATTCTCTCTGCTACACGCGTGTTCTCCGTAACATGGGTCTATATTACATACATGTTGCCTCCTCCCTTCCCCCACTACTTTAGGGTTTATATACTAAACAGAATATTGTGATGAATTGATCTCAGGCAGGTAGAATAGCTGTGTTGGGGAACGTATTGCAGCTTTTCTAATTGTATCTAAATGTTACAGTTAGCGCAGTGAAATCTCGCCAGTTTACGGTTTGGTGAATAAACCCTTACTGCGTATCTTTAAGCATCTGTTAGAATTATCCTGTGACATCATAACAAGATCTGCAGGAGATTATTCCCAAAGCCAGCTGAGGAACCTCAATTTCGGAAGATCGTTCCCTCCTGCTGAGAGCCACATGTCTTGCAGTGTCTGGGGCTGATTAGCACATTCCACCCATTCCCCCAATTTACTGCCCACTGGGCGAGCTAGTCAACTCATGGAAAGTACCACCCGGCAAGAACTTTCTGTGCCAGAAACTCTGCCCTTCCTTTTCACAGCGTTGCTGAAATCAGCCCTAAGTAGTTGGGAGGGGATAGGGTGGGGTCCCCTTAGGAAATGTGGGGTACAGAGTAGTAACTTGCTGGCGTTTGTCCAAACATGCTGTCAGCGGCTGAAGGACAATCTCCCCTCGCTGCGTTCACATTTAAAAAGTGTCGCTGTGAATCATCGTGATGTTAACCGGTCCAGTCCCTGCCAGCCACAGCAAGGATTCCAGTCACTCTGCAACCGCCTGGTGCCAACTTCAGTCGTACAAGCTGGGTTTATTTACTAAACAGTTCAATGTGTTAAGTGAAAACCAACGTGCACGGTTAAAGTCAGCCTGGTTAAACTAGGCTGAATTGAAGATTTTTTTCAACTATTGGGGACGAAATTTGCAAGTCAGTCGTCATCTCAAAAAGCATTGGGAGGCTAGTGAGCATGCGCGGCACCAATCAGCATCTCCTCATAGAGATGCATTGAATGTAGGTCCAGGTAGTCCCTCTAGTGGTAGCAGTTGAAACTCCTCAGTTTGCAGGAACAGGCTATATGTCCCATTTTACTGACAATATTGTCCCTTTATCAAAGTTCATAATAGACACATTTACTTATGTTGCCTTAAGAGAAATTGCAAGTTTTGTGGCCCAATGACGTGATATTAAGAAGGCCTCTGCTGAAACATCAGACATTTAAACATTCCCTTGTGGTTCATATTTTAAAGAAGAATTAGAAACAGCAAGCCATCTGCATTTATATTTTTAATCTTCGTTGCCAAGTTATTTTCATTTATAACAGATAAGCTTAATATCTGATGGCAAGTGAGACAAGCAATACATAAATAGAAAATGGGAATTCACACTCAGACTGCTGACAGGACTTAAAATGGAAATAATGGACATATTTTAATGAGTGACTTTGGTATGAATTCGTTACAGAAATACTGCAGGTTATAAATGATTTCGAAATGATATAGTGGCCCATATCTTGTAATATTGAGTCTATTTTTCCTGTAATACAAAGTAGGTGTCATAAAAATAGATAAATAAAATGTCACTTTTCCCCTTCCTGACCTCAGTCTCTTTGCTAGCCCCTCTAAGCCAACCAATATTCACGCTTGACCCCGGCACCGAAACCACTTAAATTTTTTTAAATGCTGCTGGCCCCACCAGGTTTCCATACAGTGCACCACCATCTTGCAAATTCCCAATGAAGCTCATTGGACGTCTTTTCCTCTGCCCCCCCGTAGGATGAGCGTGTCATACCATGCCCAGTTCTCCGATCGGGGGGGGGGGGGGGTGTTTCTCCTTTGTGTGACATGTCATGATTCCCTTTTATTCCAGAAGTTTGGTCCTTAAGGGGTTAAAATCAGGATCCCACAAGAGTCAGCACTGGGATGAGGTGAGAAAACGTGACAAATAACGTGGAGTTTGAGTAAAGCTCTGCCCTTTGTCCACTTTTGTCAACCTGCGGTTTCTACATAAGAAAAGGTAGTCCCTATATTTCCTTATTTATAACTTTGAAAAGAAACCTCATTTAATAAAAGGGGTTACACAATGCAGCACTATACATGGAAAATAGTGACACAGTGGCTTTAACAATACCATCCCAGAGTAAACATAATCTCTTTATGCCTTAAATCACCAATCTCAGGTGTCAGGCCTCACTTCCTCTCCCAACGGTTTGTATCACATGGCCATGTGTGATAATGTGAACGCCATGGGCAGGCTACCAATCCAAGGTGAGTCACGTCTCCTGGGCAACAGCAAACACGAGGGGAACATGCAGAAATCAAGGCGGGCGCAGCTTCAATTTTAAAGTGCCCTCCTAAGGTCCCCATGGCAAGCCACTCACATGGAGTAGGGAGGCAGGATGGGGACATGCGGTAGGGGCTCGTGGCCAAGGCTAGGTGCCCTATTTAAATACAGAGCACCCGAGCCTTCATTGCTGTTTATTCAGGGGACACTTGGCTGCTTTTCTCTGACCCTTGGCTTGACTCACCGCTCCCAAACTTTGCTGCCTGAATTGTTGACCCTGCCTTTGCCGAGCCCTGGTCTGCATTGCTTGCCTTGGACCTTATCCGCTGTTTCCTCAGCGAGCACTGCATTCTGAGTTATAAACCACAAACCTGACAGAAGGGGTGAAATCACACAATATTACTACGGACATATGTTGACTATGTAAAATGAGATTTTACCAGATTTTTTCATTTTGTGTATACATTTATTATGGTATTATTGTGTGACACTCTGCCGAACCAATGAACTCTGACAGAGCTGGTCTTAGCACTTAGTGTACTTTTTCTACTGTTTATTAGCTGATACACACTTCCGGAAAAGAAATGTAGCAGAGAGTGTTTATTTTAGAAATTCTTATCTCCTGCTTTGTTAATTGCTTGCAAGTGCACAGCAGCCTCATGTGTGAGATTAAAGAAGAATTAAAAACTTCTCGGGAAGAAAGAAGAATTCTTCCAAGCTTGCAGTCATGCCTGCACTATTAGAGAAGCAAATTATGGGGTTTAGTCCAGCGCTTTGCATTTTATTTTATTCATATAATTTGTGAAATGTTCAGTATTTAAATATTTTAGATTGTTATTTTTTCATTAAAGAAACACTTTAGGGTCAGGAACACAAACATGTATTCCTGACACTATCATGTTAAAACCACCACCTAGCCTCCTTGCCTCCCTAATTATAGTACAATCTTATCTGTATTCAAGTCTGCTGCTGCTGGCTCTGCCCTTGATCTGCCTGCTTGGCTGACATAATCAGATGTGATTCTCTGAGCCAATCACAATGCTTCCCCATAGGATTGGCTGAGACTGTTATGGAGGCAGAACCAACACAAGCCAAACACAGCCCTGGCCGATCAGCATCTAGTCAAAGAGATACACTGAATCAATGCATCTCTATAAGGAAAGCTCGGTGTCTGCATGCAGGTGGTGGAGACACGGAATGTCAGTCACACTGTGCAGCACTGCCCCAGGAAGCACCTCTAGTAGCCATCTGAGGAGTGGCCAGTGGAGGTATCCCTAGGATGTACAAATGCAATAAGCTGTTGTTGTTCTGGTGACTTTAATAATTATTTTCAATTAGTACCCTGGCGCCTTTCCCCAGTAATTCGGCAAACCGTTTTGCCACGGTTTGCACCCTTATCTGGGTCACTGTGGGGCACCTGGTCTCTTGCTGTAGAAAGCCAACGCCAATCGAGTCAGCTGACCACTCTCAGTCAATGAATGACATTCTGTGCATAGAAACATGCACATACAGTATCTCACAAATGTGAGTACACCCCTCACATAGTGTATCTTTTCATGTGACAACACTGAAGAAATGACACCCTGCTACAATGTAAATGTAGTAAGTGTACAGCCTGTATAACAGGGTAAATTTGCTGTCCCCTCAAAATAACTCAGCACACAGCCCTTAATGTCTAAAAGACATTAGCCATCCTTGAACTCTTGTTCTGAGCTGGTTAATGAAGCCCCAGTCACACTGCCAGAGACAAGGGGTTAACTCCATACGTGCAGCATTCCATAACGAAACAAAGCACTTTGAGACCCCACGCACCATGACCACTTCATATTACTGAAAAGGTTATGGTGCTTCCAGTAACCCTTTGCTATTTATGAACTTTTCAGCCATACAGAGTGTGGCTCAGACAATACAACAAACAAACAATAAAATAAGGAATACAGAAAAGAATAGCAGTGTGAGGGTTAATAATAGAGCTCCGCCCACCTCTCACTGCTATCCACGATGTAAAAAGGACCGCATCTCCAGGTCTCCCTAAGCTAAAAGAGGTCCACAGATTCCAGTTTGTGTTTATAAATTTCATCATAATTTGCCCGCTGGATGTTTCCTCGGGCTGTGGCCAAATATTGTGGATTTCAGTAGTTTCACCAGGAGGTGATTTCATTTGACCAATATCCCTCCGACCGGAATAAATCGGAGGATAGTCTGCAAGGTTCTGGAGTGTAGTATAATCCTATAGGATCGGTATGGAATTCAATCCTATTGATTTTTTCGTTGACGCCGGATTATGCGTAATTGAATTTAAAGTGTTGTCCATTACTTTATCCACTGAGAGTGCTGGTTATCTTTCATCCATCTGGACAGGAGACATCAGGCAAGGCGAACATGAGATGACAACTGCCAACCAAGACACATATTGACTACTCACCAGCTAAAGGGACACCTGCTCAGCTCATGGGAACCTTGATGGACTTGGCACATGAAGTATGGAAGCTCCACACATGGTATACTAACTAACGATAAGATTCATTCAGCAAACACCAACCAGGAATCCAAAGGGCACCAACCAGTTAGTTGTGAATGGGGTACCATCCGAGCAGGTTGATTAAAGAAATATGTCTGACCTTGCCTTCTGCATCGACTATTCTAATGGCCAAATAATCAGTATGACCTATCCAAATATAATCACCAGCTATTATTTCGTCTGTGCATCATCTCTTTCTCATGAAAACTGGAATCCTTCCCTCTCCACCCTTGGTATATGGTCATGGAAAACCTGCAGCACAGTGACATTATAAAACTGAAATGCTGGCTCGATCTGGACTTGCTGCACCCATCACCCATTCATTAATCCAACTAGCACTCAGAACAAGTTCCTGCTAAACTTCCCTTTCCACAATATCAGGATAGACCTTTCACACTGAATGCTCATACAATTCCCATCCCCAGTTTGGCGGTCTCTCAGTATCTGCTTCCCATCTGTATTTACTAAAGAACAAAACCTCAGTAATACTTTTAAATGAAAACAAATGTATCTGTGGTTGTACATGGAACAGATCCATTCTGCTAAGACTGCCTCGCTACACGTGTTTCAACTGAAATTCTACATTGTATCATCATCGCATAATGGAGATCACATCCAGCCCTGTGGGTATTACCGGGGAAAGTTTAAAAAAAAACTATGTGATAACTTGATAACTTCTGAGCCAAATGTTAATAGGTTCAATCGGTAACAAAATAAAACCAGAGCGGTTAATAGAACGATACAATATTTAATCAGCTGCCACTCAATTACCAAATCTCCTACCATCAAAGCTCCACTGGTTGGATCTCCTGTACGTGCATCCTTAGTCATTGATATTCAATCATTACATCTCTAGTCATTGGGAATACATTCATTTTGTTAAATCCTAAGTGTAACAAGACTGCAGCACAGTTAGACAGCACGCTGAGTGTAATGTGACTGCAGCACAGTTAGACAGCACGCTGAGTGTAACAAGACTGCAGCACAGTTAGACAGCACGCTGAGTGTAATGTGACTGCAGCACAGTTAGACAGCACGCTGAGTGTAATGTGACTGCAGCACAGTTAGACAGCACGCTGAGTGTAATGTGACTGCAGCCCAGTTAGACAGCACGCTGAGTGTAATGTGACTGCAGCCCAGTTAGACAGCACGCTGAGTGTAACAAGACTGCAGCACAGTTAGACAGCACGCTGAGTGTAATGTGACTGCAGCACAGTTAGACAGCACGCTGAGTGTAATGTGACTGCAGCACAGTTAGACAGCACGCTGAGTGTAATGTGACTGCAGCACAGTTAGACAGCACGCTGAGTGTAATGTGACTGCAGCACAGTTAGACAGCACGCTGAGTGTAATGTGACTGCAGCACAGTTAGACAGCACACTGAGTGTAATGTGACTGCAGTACACTTAGACAGCATGCTGAGTGTAATGTGACTGCAGCACAGTCAGACAGCACGCTGAGTGTAATGTGACTGCAGCACAGTTAGACAGCACACTGAGTGTAACAAGACTGCAGCACAGTTAGACAGCACGCTGAGTGTAATGTGACTGCAGCACAGTTAGACAGCACGCTGAGTGTAATGTGACTGCAGCACAGTCAGACAGCACGCTGAGTGTAATGTGACTGCAGCACAGTTAGACAGCACGCTGAGTGTAATGTGACTGCAGCACAGTTAGACAGCACGCTGAATGTAATGTGACTGCAGCACAGTCAGACAGCACGCTGAGTGTAATGTGACTGCGGCACAGTCAGACAGCACGCTGAGTGTAATGTGACTGCAGCACAGTCAGACAGCACGCTGAGTGTAATGTGACTGCAGCACAGTTAGACAGCACGCTGAGTGTAATGTGACTGCAGCACAGTTAGACAGCACGCTGAGTGTAATGTGACTGCAGCACAGTTAGACAGCACGCTGAGTGTAATGTGACTGCAGCACAGTTAGACAGCACGCTGAGTGTAATGTGACTGCAGCACAGTTAGACAGCACGCTGAGTGTAATGTGACTGCAGCACAGTTAGACAGCACGCTGAGTGTAATGTGACTGCAGCACAGTTAGACAGCACGCTGAATGTAATGTGACTGCAGCACAGTTAGACAGCATGCTGAGTGTAATGTGACTGCAGCACAGTTAGACAGCACGCTGAGTGTAACAAGACTGCAGCACAGTTAGACAGCATGCTGAGTGTAATGTGACTGCAGCACAGTTAGACAGCACGCTGAGTGTAATGTGACTGCAGCACAGTTAGACAGCACGCTGAGTGTAATGTGACTGCAGCACAGTTAGACAGCACGCGGAGTGTAATGTGACTGCAGCACAGTTAGACAGCACGCGGAGTGTAATGTGACTGCAGCACAGTTAGACAGCACGCTGAGTGTAATGTGACTGCAGCCCAGTTAGACAGCACGCTGAGTGTAATGTGACTGCAGCCCAGTTAGACAGCACGCTGAGTGTAATGTGACTGCAGCACAGTTAGACAGCACGCTGAGTGTAATGTGACTGCAGCACAGTTAGACAGCACGCTGAGTGTAATGTGACTGCAGCACAGTTAGACAGCACGCTGAGTGTAATGTGACTGCAGCACAGTTAGACAGCACGCTGAGTGTAATGTGACTGCAGCACAGTTAGACAGCACGCTGAGTGTAATGTGACTGCAGCACAGTTAGACAGCACGCTGAGTGTAATGTGACTGCAGCACAGTTAGACAGCACGCTGAGTGTAATGTGACTGCAGCACAGTTAGACAGCACGCTGAGTGTAATGTGACTGCAGCACAGTTAGACAGCACGCTGAGTGTAATGTGACTGCAGCACAGTTAGACAGCACGCTGAGTGTAATGTGACTGCAGCACAGTTAGACAGCACGCTGAGTGTAATGTGACTGCAGCACAGTTAGACAGCACGCTGAGTGTAATGTGACTGCAGCACAGTTAGACAGCACGCTGAGTGTAATGTGACTGCAGCACAGTTAGACAGCACGCTGAATGTAATGTGACTGCAGCACAGTTAGACAGCATGCTGAGTGTAATGTGACTGCAGCACAGTTAGACAGCACGCTGAGTGTAACAAGACTGCAGCACAGTTAGACAGCATGCTGAGTGTAATGTGACTGCAGCACAGTTAGACAGCACGCTGAGTGTAATGTGACTGCAGCACAGTTAGACAGCACGCTGAGTGTAATGTGACTGCAGCACAGTTAGACAGCACGCGGAGTGTAATGTGACTGCAGCACAGTTAGACAGCACGCGGAGTGTAATGTGACTGCAGCACAGTTAGACAGCACGCTGAGTGTAATGTGACTGCAGCACAGTTAGACAGCACGCTGAGTGTAATGTGACTGCAGCCCAGTTAGACAGCACGCTGAGTGTAATGTGACTGCAGCACAGTTAGACAGCACGCTGAGTGTAATGTGACTGCAGCACAGTTAGACAGCACGCTGAGTGTAATGTGACTGCAGCACAGTTAGACAGCACGCTGAGTGTAATGTGACTGCAGCACAGTTAGACAGCACGCTGAGTGTAATGTGACTGCAGCACAGTTAGACAGCACGCTGAGTGTAATGTGACTGCAGCACAGTTAGACAGCACGCTGAGTGTAATGTGACTGCAGCACAGTTAGACAGCACGCTGAGTGTAATGTGACTGCAGCACAGTTAGACAGCACGCTGAGTGTAATGTGACTGCAGCACAGTTAGACAGCACGCTGAGTGTAATGTGACTGCAGCACAGTTAGACAGCACGCTGAGTGTAATGTGACTGCAGCACAGTTAGACAGCACGCTGAGTGTAATGTGACTGCAGCACAGTTAGACAGCACGCTGAGTGTAATGTGACTGCAGCACAGTTAGACAGCACGCGGAGTGTAATGTGACTGCAGCACAATTAGACAGCATGCTGAGTGTAATGTGACTGCAGCACAGTTAGACAGCACGCGGAGTGTAATGTGACTGCAGCACAGAGACTCATTCACCCTTCTCAGAGTGTGCTCTTTGCCCTGTCTGTGGTTTTGTCTCATGTACAGCGGTCAGAGGTCAGAGGTCGTCAGGCACAAGAGTCGATATGAAAGAGTCAAAGGGGTCAAACATCAAGGCCAATGTGCAGGAAATGTATGAAACCTGGCATTTAAGGTCAATACAGATATTATAGTATTAGAATTTGTTTTATTAACATGTAATAATATGATTAACATTGTGTGTGCCAAATGGACTCTAAATCTTATGTTGCCTGGGACCCTTGATTACTAGAAATTAAATGGTCCCTGTTAGAATCAGCTTGCATACAGTATGAGAGGTATGAGAGTGTTTTGTATAAAGAACAATAGGGGGAAAGTTCGAAAAGTGGAGCAATCAGCAACAACATCCCCTCGGTTTCCATGGTGATTGCCTTGATTTTAGAACTTTGTCCCATCAATTTTAGATAGACATGACATACTTACAGGCTCTGAATCCATTCTGATCATTTGTCCTGGCGATGTCGTCACTGTACACCGTGGTCATGTTCCCTCTGTCGCACTGGTTTGTACACCGGTCCCCCAAACACCGTACACGGCAAATCATGGGCGTGAACATGACCCTGACCTTCTCCACCTGTCCAGAGGCTGGCATCCACCCGAGACAGCAGAAAGACAGAGAAATAAGGATCAGCCTCCGCTCCATACTCAACTCTTAGTCCCGGAAGCACCAATTAGATTGCAAGCTCTTGGGGACACCAGAGTTGAATAGCTCCACTCGGTTACACTCTCAGGGATTTGGCAAGCTTTGCACTCTGTCTGAATGCCTCCTGCCTTTTACGTAAGAATAAAAAAAAAGAGAGAGTTTCTGGGATCTGGGTGCTTCCTGCCTTTTTGGGGTCCCCTCCTGGCGTGGTGCAGGGTTGGGCTGGACTCAGCAATACTCTAAATATATCAGAACAAGGAAAGGAAAGTGAGAGAGAGGGAGAGAGAGGACGGATGGGGGAGTGTCTGGAAATAAGAGGGGTTACACAGCCAGTTGGCTACAATACTAAATGTGGACGGACTAATTAAAAACACTCACTGGGCAGTAATCCAACAGCAATGTTTACAAGGGTATTCCATCAGCCATTAGAGGGCCCCGTTAACCCTCTCACTCCCTGCCTTTGGGACTTTACAATAGAGCCCCGGAGCCAAGAGTCAAGTGGGGGCAAGAAACAGGACCACAGGACTCGAGGGACTCAGATTGTAACACACAGTGAATATACACTCACGCTGTTTGTACTGTCTGCAGAACTGGCAGTGAGGACAGCTCTGACCATGAGCACAGCACTATACAGTCATTACAGCTCTGACTGTGAGCACAGCACTATACAGTCATTACAGCTCTGACCGTGAGCACAGCATTATGCAGTCATTACAGCTCTGACGTGAGCACAGCACTATACAGTCATTACAGCTCTGACAGTGAGCACAGCACTATGCAGTCATTACAGCTCTGACCGTGAGCACAGCACTATGCAGTCATTACAGCTCTGACCGTGAGCACAGCACTATGCAGTCATTACAGCTCTGACCGTGAGCACAGCACTATGCAGTCATTACAGCTCTGACCGTGAGCACAGCACTATGCAGTCATTACAGCTCTGACCGTAAGCACAGCACTATGCAGTCATTACAGCTCTGACCGTGAGCACAGCACTATGCAGTCATTACAGCTCTGACTGTGAGCACAGCACTATACAGTCATTACAGCTCTGACCGTGAGCACAGCACTATGCAGTCATTACAGCTCTGACTGTGAGCACAGCACTATGCAGTCATTACAGCTCTGACCGTGAGCACAGCACTATGCAGTCATTACAGCTCTGACCGTGAGCACAGCACTATACAGTCATTACAGCTCTGACCGTGAGCACAGCACTATGCAGTCATTACAGCTCTGACCGTGAGCACAGCACTATGCAGTCATTACAGCTCTGACCGTGAGCACAGCATTATGCAGTCATTACAGCTCTGACCGTGAGCACAGCACTATGCAGTCATTACAGCTCTGACCGTGAGCACAGCACTATGCAGTCATTACAGCTCTGACCGTGAGCACAGCACTATGCAGTCATTACAGCTCTGACCGTGAGCACAGCACTATGCAGTCATTACAGCTCTGACCGTGAGCACAGCACTATACAGTCATTACAGCTCTGACCGTGAGCACAGCACTATGCAGTCATTACAGCTCTGACCGTGAGCACAGCACTATGCAGTCATTACAGCTCTGACCGTAAGCACAGCACTATGCAGTCATTACAGCTCTGACCGTGAGCACAGCACTATGCAGTCATTACAGCTCTGACCGTGAGCACAGCACTATGCAGTCATTACAGCTCTGACCGTGAGCACAGCATTATGCAGTCATTACAGCTCTGACCGTGAGCACATCACTATGCAGTCATTACAGCTCTGACCGTGAGCACAGCACTATGCAGTCATTACAGCTCTGACCGTGAGCACAGCACTATGCAGTCATTACAGCTCTGACCGTGAGCACAGTACTATACAGTCATTACAGCTCTGACCGTGAGCACAGCACTATGCAGTCATTACAGCTCTGACCGTAAGCACAGCACTATGCAGTAATTACAGCTATGACGGTGAGCACAGCACTATGCAGTCATTACAGCTCTGACCGTGAGCACAGCACTATGCAGTCATGATGGCACTGAGCCAGCACTATGCTGACAGTGTACACACAACTATGCCCATAATCAGACTGGTAATAGAACACTGGCAGTAACCGTGAACCCATCTAGTACTTTTTATATCTATGTTAACCTTTACTGCCTGCACTGGAAGGCTATTCCAGGTATCTACTACTCTTTCTATATCACTGTTACTGCTCCCAATGGAAGGTTATTCCATGGATCTACTACCTTTTCTATATCACTGTTACTGCTCCCAGTGGAAGGCTATTCCAGGTATCTACTACCCTTTCTATATCACTGTTACTGCTCCCAATGGAAGGTTATTCCATGGATCTACTACCTTTTCTATATCACTGTTACTGCTCCCAGTGGAAGGCTATTCCAGGTATCTACTACTCTTTCTATATCACTGTTACTGCTCCCAATGGAAGGTTATTCCATGGATCTACTACCTTTTCTATATCACTGTTACTGCTCCCACTGGAAGGCTATTCCAGGTATCTACTACTCTTTCTATATCACTGTTACTGCTCCCAATGGAAGGTTATTCCATGGATCTACTACCTTTTCTATATCACTGTTACTGCTCCCACTGGAAGGCTATTCCTGGTATCTACTACCCTTTCTATATCACTGTTACTGCTCCCAGTGGAAGGCTATTCCAGGTATCTACTACCCTTTCTATATCACTGTTACCGCTCCCACTGGAAGGCTATTCCAGGTATCTACTACACTTTCTATATCACTGTTACTGCTCCCACTGGAAGGCTATTCCTGGTATCTACTACCCTTTCTATATCACTGTTACTGCTCCCAGTGGAAGGCTATTCCAGGTATCTACTACCCTTTCTATATCACTGTTACCGCTCCCACTGGAAGGCTATTCCAGGTATCTACTACACTTTCTATATCACTGTTACTGCTCCCACTGGAAGGCTATCCCTGGTATCTACTACCCTTTCTATATCACTGTTACTGCTCCCACTGGGAGGCTATTCCAGGTATCTACTACCCTTTCTATATCACTGTTACTGCTCCCACTGGAAGGCTATTCCAGGTATCTACTACCCTTTCTATATCACTGTACTGCTCCCACTGGAAGGCTATTCCAGGTATCTACTACCCTTTCTATATCACTGTTACTGCTCCCACTGGAAGGCTATTCCAGGTATCTACTACCCTTTCTATATCACTGTTACTGCTCCCAGTGGAAGGCTATTCCAGGTATCTACTACCCTTTCTATATCACTGTTACTGCTCCCAGTGGAAGGCTATTCCAGGTATCTACTACCCTTTCTATATCACTGTTACTGCTTCCACTGGAAGGTTATTCCAGGTATCTACTACCCTTTCTATATCACTGTTACTGCTCCCACTGGAAGGCTATTTCAGGTATCTACTACCCTTTCTATATCACTGTTACTGCTCCCACTGGAAGGCTATTCCAGGTATCTACTACCCTTTCTATATCACTGTTACTGCTCCCACTGGAAGGCTATTTCAGGTATCTACTACCCTTTCTATATCACTGTTACTGCTCCCACTGGAAGGCTATTCCAGGTATCTACTACCCTTTCTATATCGCTGTTACTGCTCCCACTGGAAGGCTATTCCATGTATCTACTACTCTTCCAATACCATTTTGTTAGTCTTTGCTGCCTCCACTGGGAGGATATTCCATGTATTTACTTCCCATTCTGCAAAACATAATGTTCTCATTCTTAATGGAACAAGCTTCATGCTGCAGTTAACTCACTGATGTCTGCATTCATAATTCCACAGCTTCGAATTGCCAAAACAAATGCCTTGATATATATTCAACAAATGAAACCAGTATTCAGATTGTGCGATGTATTGCTGCTTGGAAAGGGATACATAAACACGATGGATTCCCATTAACAGTGAACATCTTAATTCTGCTAAGCAACAGCTCAGTGCATGGCTAAATAACTAAACCGATCATTTATCTGGAAAATTCACATCATTTTAAACTACAACAGCTCAGGTGGAACAAGGTTTCCATTTACGTACTTTGTCCTAAAATGAGCAATTTCCATTTCAATTCTCCTTAATTCATAAGAATTTGTAAAATTGCTTTTCTAGCAGACGACCACTTTCACAGCGGTCTTGTTAAGCCTGCATTGCAGTGCTGAATTATCAGACCACCATAATGAATGCGAACAGAGCACTGTAAAACAGGTATTACCCCTCCACGGGTCCTGACCTGCAGTCTGCTTACAAAGCAAGATGGCCGCTTCCTCAAACTTAATTGGATGAAAATGATTCAGCAATGTGTGATATGAGGGAAAGACACGCAGACCTTTAAAGGAATGTAATTATCCAAACTTGGAAACACATTGTAACTTGGGTTCATTCTGGTGTTTTCAAGCAAAATATACATAAAATACTGTGTTTCCACTAAAAATAAAATCTGGTAATAATTTGAGCTGCAAGAACGTTTCTGTTGCCATGTTTTCTTTATAAAATTGGGGTGACGTCATTTAGGGAAAAGAATTTCATACAACATTTAGTAAACATGGAATATTGTGATAAAGGGTTGGATCAAAGAATAATCTGCTGTGCGGTATCCATTGAATAAAAAGCAGGACGAAGGTTAAATGAAAGGTCCACATTGTCCTGCTCAATGCGTATGGTGTTAACACGGCCATCTATAACAGATATTCCACAAAATATCCGAGACACGCTTTAAGTTGTGGGTGACTTTAACCAGACACTGGGGTTTATTTACCAACTGAATTGCAAAACCGACAACGAACCATTTGGGACAAACTCATGATTTACAATGACAAAAATAATTCTAAAAAAGCCTTAACTTTCATTTAATAAACAACAAATTGTAGTGAACTAGAATCCAAATTGCTAAATGGAGGCTACAATCGCCAACTTGAGACTTTTCCAACTTAGCTGGTTAATAATGGAGTAGCGATAATCCACAGCGATAATACTCCCAGTAATGTGTCTGAGTGTATAACAGAGCTCCCCAGCAATAATACTCCCAGTAATGTGTCTGAGTGTATAACAGAGCTCCCCAGCAATAATACTCCTAGTAATGTGTCTGAGTGTATAACAGGGCTCCCCAGCAATAATACTCCCAGTAATGTGTCTGAGTGTATAACAGAGCTCCACAGCAATAATACTCCCAGTAATGTGTCTGAGTGTATAACAGAGCTCCACAGCAATAATACTCCCAGTAATGTGTCTGAGTGTATAACAGAGCTCCACAGCAATAATACTCCCAGTAATGTGTCTGAGTGTATAACAGAGCTCCACAGCTATAATACTCCCAGTAATGGGTCTGAGTGTATAACAGAGCTCCACAGCAATAATACTCCCAGTAATGTGTCTGAGTGTATAACAGAGCTCCACAGCAATAATACTCCCAGTAATGTGTCTGAGTGTATAACAGAGCTCCACAGCAATAATACTCCCAGTAATGTGTCTGAGTGTATAACAGAGCTCCACAGTAATAATACTCCCAGTAATGTGTCTGAGTGTATAACAGAGCTCCACAGCAATAACACTCCCAGTAATGTGTCTGAGTGTATCACAGAGCTCCACAGCAATAATACTCCCAGTAATGTGTCTGAGTGTATAACAGAGCTCCACAGCAATAATACTCACAGTAATGTGTCTGAGTGTATAACAGAGCTCCACAGTAATAATACTCCCAGTAATGTGTCTGAGTGTATAACAGAGCTCCACACTAATAACACTCCCAGTAATGTGTCTGTGTGTATAACAGAGCTCCACAGCGACAATACTCCCAGTAATGTGTCTGAGTGTATAACAGAGCTCCATATCAATAATACTCCCAGTAATGTGTCTGAGTGTATAACAGAGCTCCACAGCAATAATACTCCCAGTAATGTGTCTGAGTGTATAACAGAGCTCCCCAGCAATAATACTCCCAGTAATGTGTGTGAGTGTATAACAGAACTCCACAGCAATAATACTCCCAGTAATGTGTCTGAGTGTATAACAGAGCTCCACAGCAATAATACTCCCAGTAATGTGTCTGAGTGTATAACAGAGCTCCACAGTAATAATACTCCCAGTAATGTGTCTGAGTGTATAACAGAGCTCCACAGCAATAACACTCCCAGTAATGTGACTGAGTG
Source organism: Pelobates fuscus (assembly GCF_036172605.1). Taxonomy (NCBI): domain Eukaryota; kingdom Metazoa; phylum Chordata; class Amphibia; order Anura; family Pelobatidae; genus Pelobates; species Pelobates fuscus. The sequence continues at coordinate 8,673,544 of NC_086325.1, forward strand.
TATAACAGAGCCCCACAGCAATAATACTCCCAGTAATGTGTGTGAGTATATAACAGAGCCCCACAGCAATAATACTCCCAGTAATGTGTCTGAGTGTATAACAGAGCTCCACAGCAATAATACTCCCAGTAATGTGTCTGAGTGTATAACACAGCTCCACAGCAATAACACTCCCAGTAATGTGTCTGAGTGTATAACAGAGCTCCCCAGCAATAATACTCCCAGTAATGTGTCTGAGTGTATAACAGAGCTCCACAGCAATAATACTCCCAGTAATGTGTCTGTGTGTATAACAGAGCTCCACGGCAATAATACTCCCAGTAATGTGTGTGAGTATATAACAGAGCTCCACGGCAATAATACTCCCAGTTATGTGTCTGAGTGTATAATAGAGCTCCACAGCAATAATACTCCCAGTAATGTGTCTGAGTGTATAATAGAGCTCCACAGCAATAATACTCCCAGTAATGTGTCTGAGTGTATAACAGAGCTCCACAGTAATAATACTCCCAGTAATGTGTCTGAGTGTATAACAGAGCTCCACAGCAATAACACTCCCAGTAATGTGTCTGAGTGTATCACAGAGCTCCACAGCAATAATACTCCCAGTAATGTGTCTGAGTGTATAACAGAGCTCCACAGCAATAATACTCCCAGTAATGTGTCTGAGTGTATAACAGAGCTCCACAGTAATAATACTCCCAGTAATGTGTCTGAGTGTATAACAGAGCTCCACAGTAATAACACTCCCAGTAATGTGTCTGTGTGTATAACAGAGCTCCACAGCGACAATACTCCCAGTAATGTGTCTGAGTGTATAACAGAGCTCCATATCAATAATACTCCCAGTAATGTGTCTGAGTGTATAACAGAGCTCCACAGCAATAATACTCCCAGTAATGTGTCTGAGTGTATAACAGAGCTCCCCAGCAATAATACTCCCAGTAATGTGTGTGAGTGTATAACAGAACTCCACAGCAATAATACTCCCAGTAATGTGTCTGAGTGTATAACAGAGCTCCACAGCAATAATACTCCCAGTAATGTGTCTGAGTGTATAACAGAGCTCCACAGCAATAATACTCCCAGTAATGTGTCTGAGTGTATAACAGAGCTCCACAGCAATAATACTCCCAGTAATGTGACTAAGTGTATAACAGAGCCCCACAGCAATAATACTCCCAGTAATGTGTCTGGGTGTATAACAGAGCTCCACAGCAATAATACTCCCAGTAATGTGTATGAGTGTATAACAGAGCTCCACAGCAATAATACTCCCAGTAATGTGTGTGAGTATATAACAGAGCCCCACAGCAATAATACTCCCAGTAATGTGTCTGAGTGTATAACAGAGCTCCACAGCAATAATACTCCCAGTAATGTGTCTGAGTGTATAACACAGCTCCACAGCAATAACACTCCCAGTAATGTGTCTGAGTGTATAACAGAGCTCCCCAGCAATAATACTCCCAGTAATGTGTCTGAGTGTATAACAGAGCTCCACAGCAATAATACTCCCAGTAATGTGTCTGTGTGTATAACAGAGCTCCACGGCAATAATACTCCCAGTAATGTGTGTGAGTATATAACAGAGCCCCACAGCAATAATACTCCCAGTAATGTGTCTGAGTGTATAACAGAGCCCCACAGCAATAATACTCCCAGTAATGTGTCTGAGTGTATAACAGAGCTCCACAGCAATAATACTCCCAGTAATGTGTCTGAGTGTATAACAGAGCTCCACGGCAATAATACTCCCAGTAATGTGTGTGAGTATATAACAGAGCCCCACAGCAATAATACTCCCAGTAATGTGTCTGAGTGTATAACAGAGCCCCACAGCAATAATACTCCCAGTAATGTGTGTGAGTATATAACAGAGCCCCACAGCAATAATACTCCCAGTAATGTGTCTGAGTGTATAACACAGCTCCACAGCAATAACACTCCCAGTAATGTGTCTGAGTGTATAACAGAGCCCCACAGCAATAATACTCCCAGTAATGTGTCTGAGTGTATAACAGAGCCCCACAGCAATAATACTCCCAGTAATGTGTGTGAGTATATAACAGAGCCCCACAGCAATAATACTCCCAGTAATGTGTCTGAGTGTATAACACAGCTCCACAGCAATAATACCCCCAGTAATGTGTCTGAGTGTATAACAGAGCTCCCCAGCAATAATACTCCCAGTAATGTGTCTGAGTGTATAACAGAGCTCCACAGCAATAATACTCCCAGTAATGTGTCTGTGTGTATAACAGAGCTCCACGGCAATAATACTCCCAGTAATGTGTGTGAGTATATAACAGAGCTCCACGGCAATAATACTCCCAGTTATGTGTCTGAGTGTATAATAGAGCTCCACAGCAATAATACTCCCAGTAATGTGTCTGAGTGTATAATAGAGCTCCACAGCAATAATACTCCCAGTAATGTGTCTGAGTGTATAACAGAGCTCCACAGTAATAATACTCCCAGTAATGTGTCTGAGTGTATAACAGAGCTCCACAGCAATAACACTCCCAGTAATGTGTCTGAGTGTATCACAGAGCTCCACAGCAATAATACTCCCAGTAATGTGTCTGAGTGTATAACAGAGCTCCACAGCAATAATACTCCCAGTAATGTGTCTGAGTGTATAACAGAGCTCCACAGTAATAATACTCCCAGTAATGTGTCTGAGTGTATAACAGAGCTCCACAGTAATAACACTCCCAGTAATGTGTCTGTGTGTATAACAGAGCTCCACAGCGACAATACTCCCAGTAATGTGTCTGAGTGTATAACAGAGCTCCATATCAATAATACTCCCAGTAATGTGTCTGAGTGTATAACAGAGCTCCACAGCAATAATACTCCCAGTAATGTGTCTGAGTGTATAACAGAGCTCCCCAGCAATAATACTCCCAGTAATGTGTGTGAGTGTATAACAGAACTCCACAGCAATAATACTCCCAGTAATGTGTCCGAGTGTATAACAGAGCTCCACAGCAATAATACTCCCAGTAATGTGTCTGAGTGTATAACAGAGCTCCACAGCAATAATACTCCCAGTAATGTGTCTGAGTGTATAACAGAGCTCCACAGCAATAATACTCCCAGTAATGTGACTGAGTGTATAACAGAGCCCCACAGCAATAATACTCCCAGTAATGTGTCTGAGTGTATAACAGAGCTCCACAGCAATAATACTCCCAGTAATGTGTATGAGTGTATAACAGAGCTCCACAGCTATAATACTCCCAGTAATGTGTCTGAGTGTATAACAGAGCTCCACAGCAATAATACTCCCAGTAATGTGTCTGAGTGTATAACAGAGCTCCACAGCAATAATACTCCCAGTAATGTGTCTGTGTGTATAACAGAGCTCCACGGCAATAATACTCCCAGTAATGTGTGTGAGTATATAACAGAGCTCCACAGCAATAATACTCCCAGTAATGTGTCTGAGTGTATAACAGAGCTCCACAGCAATAATACTCCCAGTAATGTGTCTGAGTGTATAACAGAGCTCCACAGCAATAATACTCCCAGTAATGTGTCTGAGTGTATAACAGAGCTCCACAGTAATAATACTCCCAGTAATGTGTCTGAGTGTATAACAGAGCTCCACAGCAATAACACTCCCAGTAATGTGTCTGAGTGTATCACAGAGCTCCACAGCAATAATACTCCCAGTAATGTGTCTGAGTGTATAACAGAGCTCCACAGCAATAATACTCCCAGTAATGTGTCTGAGTGTATAACAGAGCTCCACAGTAATAATACTCCCAGTAATGTGTCTGAGTGTATAACAGAGCTCCACACTAATAACACTCCCAGTAATGTGTCTGTGTGTATAACAGAGCTCCACAGCGACAATACTCCCAGTAATGTGTCTGAGTGTATAACAGAGCTCCATATCAATAATACTCCCAGTAATGTGTCTGAGTGTATAACAGAGCTCCACAGCAATAATACTCCCAGTAATGTGTCTGAGTGTATAACAGAGCTCCCCAGCAATAATACTCCCAGTAATGTGTGTGAGTGTATAACAGAACTCCACAGCAATAATACTCCCAGTAATGTGTCTGAGTGTATAACAGAGCTCCACAGCAATAATACTCCCAGTAATGTGTATGAGTGTATAACAGAGCTCCACAGCAATAATACTCCCAGTAATGTGTGTGAGTATATAACAGAGCCCCACAGCAATAATACTCCCAGTAATGTGTCTGAGTGTATAACAGAGCTCCACAGCAATAATACTCCCAGTAATGTGTCTGAGTGTATAACACAGCTCCACAGCAATAACACTCCCAGTAATGTGTCTGAGTGTATAACAGAGCTCCCCAGCAATAATACTCCCAGTAATGTGTCTGAGTGTATAACAGAGCTCCACAGCAATAATACTCCCAGTAATGTGTCTGTGTGTATAACAGAGCTCCACGGCAATAATACTCCCAGTAATGTGTGTGAGTATATAACAGAGCTCCACGGCAATAATACTCCCAGTTATGTGTCTGAGTGTATAATAGAGCTCCACAGCAATAATACTCCCAGTAATGTGTCTGAGTGTATAATAGAGCTCCACAGCAATAATACTCCCAGTAATGTGTCTGAGTGTATAACAGAGCTCCACAGTAATAATACTCCCAGTAATGTGTCTGAGTGTATAACAGAGCTCCACAGCAATAACACTCCCAGTAATGTGTCTGAGTGTATCACAGAGCTCCACAGCAATAATACTCCCAGTAATGTGTCTGAGTGTATAACAGAGCTCCACAGCAATAATACTCCCAGTAATGTGTCTGAGTGTATAACAGAGCTCCACAGTAATAATACTCCCAGTAATGTGTCTGAGTGTATAACAGAGCTCCACAGTAATAACACTCCCAGTAATGTGTCTGTGTGTATAACAGAGCTCCACAGCGACAATACTCCCAGTAATGTGTCTGAGTGTATAACAGAGCTCCATATCAATAATACTCCCAGTAATGTGTCTGAGTGTATAACAGAGCTCCACAGCAATAATACTCCCAGTAATGTGTCTGAGTGTATAACAGAGCTCCCCAGCAATAATACTCCCAGTAATGTGTGTGAGTGTATAACAGAACTCCACAGCAATAATACTCCCAGTAATGTGTCCGAGTGTATAACAGAGCTCCACAGCAATAATACTCCCAGTAATGTGTCTGAGTGTATAACAGAGCTCCACAGCAATAATACTCCCAGTAATGTGTCTGAGTGTATAACAGAGCTCCACAGCAATAATACTCCCAGTAATGTGACTGAGTGTATAACAGAGCCCCACAGCAATAATACTCCCAGTAATGTGTCTGAGTGTATAACAGAGCTCCACAGCAATAATACTCCCAGTAATGTGTATGAGTGTATAACAGAGCTCCACAGCTATAATACTCCCAGTAATGTGTCTGAGTGTATAACAGAGCTCCACAGCAATAATACTCCCAGTAATGTGTCTGAGTGTATAACAGAGCTCCACAGCAATAATACTCCCAGTAATGTGTCTGTGTGTATAACAGAGCTCCACGGCAATAATACTCCCAGTAATGTGTGTGAGTATATAACAGAGCTCCACAGCAATAATACTCCCAGTAATGTGTCTGAGTGTATAACAGAGCTCCACAGCAATAATACTCCCAGTAATGTGTCTGAGTGTATAACAGAGCTCCACAGCAATAATACTCCCAGTAATGTGTCTGAGTGTATAACAGAGCTCCACAGTAATAATACTCCCAGTAATGTGTCTGAGTGTATAACAGAGCTCCACAGCAATAACACTCCCAGTAATGTGTCTGAGTGTATCACAGAGCTCCACAGCAATAATACTCCCAGTAATGTGTCTGAGTGTATAACAGAGCTCCACAGCAATAATACTCCCAGTAATGTGTCTGAGTGTATAACAGAGCTCCACAGTAATAATACTCCCAGTAATGTGTCTGAGTGTATAACAGAGCTCCACACTAATAACACTCCCAGTAATGTGTCTGTGTGTATAACAGAGCTCCACAGCGACAATACTCCCAGTAATGTGTCTGAGTGTATAACAGAGCTCCATATCAATAATACTCCCAGTAATGTGTCTGAGTGTATAACAGAGCTCCACAGCAATAATACTCCCAGTAATGTGTCTGAGTGTATAACAGAGCTCCCCAGCAATAATACTCCCAGTAATGTGTGTGAGTGTATAACAGAACTCCACAGCAATAATACTCCCAGTAATGTGTCTGAGTGTATAACAGAGCTCCACAGCAATAATACTCCCAGTAATGTGTCTGAGTGTATAACAGAGCTCCACAGCAATAATACTCCCAGTAATGTGTCTGAGTGTATAACAGAGCTCCACAGCAATAATACTCCCAGTAATGTGACTGAGTGTATAACAGAGCCCCACAGCAATAATACTCCCAGTAATGTGTCTGAGTGTATAACAGAGCTCCACAGCAATAATACTCCCAGTAATGTGTATGAGTGTATAACAGAGCTCCACAGCAATAATACTCCCAGTAATGTGTGTGAGTATATAACAGAGCCCCACAGCAATAATACTCCCAGTAATGTGTCTGAGTGTATAACAGAGCTCCACAGCAATAATACTCCCAGTAATGTGTCTGAGTGTATAACACAGCTCCACAGCAATAACACTCCCAGTAATGTGTCTGAGTGTATAACAGAGCTCCCCAGCAATAATACTCCCAGTAATGTGTCTGAGTGTATAACAGAGCTCCACAGCAATAATACTCCCAGTAATGTGTCTGTGTGTATAACAGAGCTCCACGGCAATAATACTCCCAGTAATGTGTGTGAGTATATAACAGAGCTCCACGGCAATAATACTCCCAGTTATGTGTCTGAGTGTATAATAGAGCTCCACAGCAATAATACTCCCAGTAATGTGTCTGAGTGTATAATAGAGCTCCACAGCAATAATACTCCCAGTAATGTGTCTGAGTGTATAACAGAGCTCCACAGTAATAATACTCCCAGTAATGTGTCTGAGTGTATAACAGAGCTCCACAGCAATAACACTCCCAGTAATGTGTCTGAGTGTATCACAGAGCTCCACAGCAATAATACTCCCAGTAATGTGTCTGAGTGTATAACAGAGCTCCACAGCAATAATACTCCCAGTAATGTGTCTGAGTGTATAACAGAGCTCCACAGTAATAATACTCCCAGTAATGTGTCTGAGTGTATAACAGAGCTCCACAGTAATAACACTCCCAGTAATGTGTCTGTGTGTATAACAGAGCTCCACAGCGACAATACTCCCAGTAATGTGTCTGAGTGTATAACAGAGCTCCATATCAATAATACTCCCAGTAATGTGTCTGAGTGTATAACAGAGCTCCACAGCAATAATACTCCCAGTAATGTGTCTGAGTGTATAACAGAGCTCCCCAGCAATAATACTCCCAGTAATGTGTCTGAGTGTATAACAGAGCTCCATATCAATAATACTCCCAGTAATGTGTCTGTGTGTATAACAGAGCTCCACGGCAATAATACTCCCAGTAATGTGTGTGAGTATATAACAGAGCTCCACGGCAATAATACTCCCAGTTATGTGTCTGAGTGTATAATAGAGCTCCACAGCAATAATACTCCCAGTAATGTGTCTGAGTGTATAATAGAGCTCCACAGCAATAATACTCCCAGTAATGTGTCTGAGTGTATAACAGAGCTCCACAGTAATAATACTCCCAGTAATGTGTCTGAGTGTATAACAGAGCTCCACAGCAATAACACTCCCAGTAATGTGTCTGAGTGTATCACAGAGCTCCACAGCAATAATACTCCCAGTAATGTGTCTGAGTGTATAACAGAGCTCCACAGCAATAATACTCCCAGTAATGTGTCTGAGTGTATAACAGAGCTCCACAGTAATAATACTCCCAGTAATGTGTCTGAGTGTATAACAGAGCTCCACAGTAATAACACTCCCAGTAATGTGTCTGTGTGTATAACAGAGCTCCACAGCGACAATACTCCCAGTAATGTGTCTGAGTGTATAACAGAGCTCCATATCAATAATACTCCCAGTAATGTGTCTGAGTGTATAACAGAGCTCCACAGCAATAATACTCCCAGTAATGTGTCTGAGTGTATAACAGAGCTCCCCAGCAATAATACTCCCAGTAATGTGTGTGAGTGTATAACAGAACTCCACAGCAATAATACTCCCAGTAATGTGTCCGAGTGTATAACAGAGCTCCACAGCAATAATACTCCCAGTAATGTGTCTGAGTGTATAACAGAGCTCCACAGCAATAATACTCCCAGTAATGTGTCTGAGTGTATAACAGAGCTCCACAGCAATAATACTCCCAGTAATGTGACTGAGTGTATAACAGAGCCCCACAGCAATAATACTCCCAGTAATGTGTCTGAGTGTATAACAGAGCTCCACAGCAATAATACTCCCAGTAATGTGTATGAGTGTATAACAGAGCTCCAGAGCAATAATACTCCCAGTAATGTGTGTGAGTATATAACAGAGCCCCACAGCAATAATACTCCCAGTAATGTGTCTGAGTGTATAACAGAGCTCCACAGCAATAATACTCCCAGTAATGTGTCTGAGTGTATAACACAGCTCCACAGCAATAACACTCCCAGTAATGTGTCTGAGTGTATAACAGAGCTCCCCAGCAATAATACTCCCAGTAATGTGTCTGAGTGTATAACAGAGCTCCACAGCAATAATACTCCCAGTAATGTGTCTGTGTGTATAACAGAGCTCCACGGCAATAATACTCCCAGTAATGTGTGTGAGTATATAACAGAGCCCCACAGCAATAATACTCCCAGTAATGTGTCTGAGTGTATAACAGAGCCCCACAGCAATAATACTCCCAGTAATGTGTCTGAGTGTATAACAGAGCTCCACAGCAATAATACTCCCAGTAATGTGTCTGAGTGTATAACAGAGCTCCACGGCAATAATACTCCCAGTAATGTGTGTGAGTATATAACAGAGCCCCACAGCAATAATACTCCCAGTAATGTGTCTGAGTGTATAACAGAGCACCACAGCAATAATACTCCCAGTAATGTGTGTGAGTATATAACAGAGCCCCACAGCAATAATACTCCCAGTAATGTGTCTGAGTGTATAACACAGCTCCACAGCAATAACACTCCCAGTAATGTGTCTGAGTGTATAACAGAGCCCCACAGCAATAATACTCCCAGTAATGTGTCTGAGTGTATAACAGAGCCCCACAGCAATAATACTCCCAGTAATGTGTGTGAGTATATAACAGAGCCCCACAGCAATAATACTCCCAGTAATGTGTCTGAGTGTATAACACAGCTCCACAGCAATAATACCCCCAGTAATGTGTCTGAGTGTATAACAGAGCTCCCCAGCAATAATACTCCCAGTAATGTGTCTGAGTGTATAACAGAGCTCCACAGCAATAATACTCCCAGTAATGTGTCTGTGTGTATAACAGAGCTCCACGGCAATAATACTCCCAGTAATGTGTGTGAGTATATAACAGAGCTCCACAGCAATAATACTCCCAGTAATGTGTCTGAGTGTATAACAGAGCCCCACAGCAATAATACTCCCAGTAATGTGTCTGAGTGTATAACAGAGCTCCACAGCAATAATACTCCCAGTAATGTGTCTGTGTGTATAACAGAGCTCCACAGCAATAATACTCCCAGTAATGTGTCTGAGTGTATAACAGAGCCCCACAGCAATAATACTCCCAGTAATGTGTCTGAGTGTATAACAGAGCCCCACAGCAATAATACTCCCAGTAATGTGTCTGAGTGTATAACAGAGCTCCACAGCAATAATACTCCCAGTAATGTGTCTGTGTGTATAACAGAGCTCCACGGCAATAATACTCCCAGTAATGTATCTGAGTGTATAACAGAGCCCCACAGCAATAATACTCCCAGTTATGTGTCTTTAAACTACAATAAATGTATTTAGAAATTAGTCTTTGTAAATAAGATACAGCCCCACCCCTGGCCTCACACGTATTTACACCCCTAAAATGAGAGTGTCCCTCTTTGTCTATTTGGAATGTTGGGAGGTATTCAAAGGTGAATTTACTAAAATCAAGATTATTTGCTCACTTGCCCCAATTACGTATCAGTATAATTTCACAATATGCCCTCATGTAACTATCCGCAAGTGGGGGCATATCTACTAAATGGGGTGCAGCCAGGAGCTGTTCACTGGGTAGTGGGAATGAGGAGGGACCAGATACAGGGCACATATTTTGCCAAGCTCTTTAAACCATTTAAGGAAGTTGGCAGAAAATGTGCATTTTCCAATATTTATAATGCTGTCACGCAAGGCATACTCCTTCAATTCACACCTATTCACTGGACCAGTAAAAACTGTACACACTTTGCAATCATCAAATCCACCTCATAAAAAGTGTCCGTGTACATTAAAACTGTCTGTGCCCCATCTTATTTCTAATAATTGAGAGAAAGGGAAATCAACATTGTTTAGATTTACCTAACATAATTGGGCAACAAAATGGGATATTAAGTTTATGGTCACACTGCTGTGGCAATGGGTCCCTTTAACCCATTAAACATGTCGCTGTCATTAGGTCACTTTGCTCCTACATGGGGCTGTCCCTTTAACCCATTAAACATGTCGCTGTCATTAGGTCACTTTGCTCCTACATGGGACTGTCCCTTTAACCCATTAAACATGTCACTGTCATTAGGTCACTTTGCTCCTACATGGGACTGTCCCTTTAACCCATTAAACATGTCCCTGTCATTAGGTCACTTTGCTCCTACATGGGACTGTCCCTTTAACCCATTAAACGTGTCACTGTCATTAGGTCACTTTGCTCCTACATGGGACGGTCCCTTTAACCCATTAAACATGTCACTGTCATTAGGTCACTTTGTTCCTACATGGGACTGTCCCTTTAACCCATTAAACATGTCACTGTCATTAGGTCACTTTGCTCCTACATGGGACGGTCCCTTTAACCCATTAAACATGTCACTGTCATTAGGTCACTTTGTTCCTACATGGGACTGTCCCTTTAACCCATTAACCATGTCACTGTCATTAGGTCACTTTGCTCCTACATGGGACTGTCCCTTTAACCCATTAAACATGTCGCTGTCATTAGGTCACTTTGCTCCTACATGGGACTGTCCCTTTAACCCATTAAACATGTCTCTGCCATTAGGTCACTTTGCTCCTACATAGGACTGTCCCTTTAACCCATTAAACATGTCTCTGCCATTAGGTCACTTTGCTCCTACATGGGACTGTCCCTTTAACCCATTAAACATGTCGCTGTCATTAGGTCACTTTGCTCCTACATAGGACTGTCCCTTTAACCCATTAAACATGTCTCTGTCATTAGGTCACTTTGCTCCTACATGGGACTGTCCCTTTAACCCATTAAACATGTCGCTGTCATTAGGTCACTTTGCTCCTACATGGGACTGTCCCTTTAACCCATTAAACATGTCGCTGTCATTAGGTCACTTTGCTCCTACATAGGACTGTCCCTTTAACCCATTAAACATGTCTCTGTCATTAGGTCACTTTGCTCCTACATGGGACTGTCCCTTTAACCCATTAAACATGTCACTGTCATTAGGTCACTTTGCTCCTACACGGGACTGTCCCTGTAACCCATTAAACATGTCACTGTCATTAGGTCACTTTGTTTCTACATGGGACTGTCCCTTTAACCCATTAAACATGTCACTGTCATTAGGTTACTTTGCTCCTACATGGGACTGTCCCTTTAACCCATTAAACATGTCACTGTCATTAGGTCACTTTGCTCCTACATGGGACTGTCCTTTAACCCATTAAACATGTCACTGTCATTAGGTCACTTTGCTCCTACATGGGACCGTCCCTTTAACCCATTAATCATGTCACTGTCATTAGGTCACTTTGTTCCTACATGGGACTGTCCCTTTAACCCATTAAACATGTCGCTGTCATTAGGTCACTTTGCTCCTACATGGGACTGTCCCTTTAACCCATTAAACATGTCACTGTCATTAGGTCACTTTGCTCCTACATGGGACTGTCCCTTTAACCCATTAAACATGTCCCTGTCATTAGGTCACTTTGCTCCTACATGGGACTGTCCCTTTAACCCATTAAACGTGTCACTGTCATTAGGTCACTTTGCTCCTACATGGGACGGTCCCTTTAACCCATTAAACATGTCACTGTCATTAGGTCACTTTGTTCCTACATGGGACTGTCCCTTTAACCCATTAAACATGTCACTGTCATTAGGTCACTTTGCTCCTACATGGGACGGTCCCTTTAACCCATTAAACATGTCACTGTCATTAGGTCACTTTGTTCCTACATGGGACTGTCCCTTTAACCCATTAAACATGTCACTGTCATTAGGTCACTTTGCTCCTACATGGGACTGTCCCTTTAACCCATTAAACATGTCGCTGTCATTAGGTCACTTTGCTCCTACATGGGACTGTCCCTTTAACCCATTAAACATGTCTCTGCCATTAGGTCACTTTGCTCCTACATGGGACTGTCCCTTTAACCCATTAAACATGTCGCTGTCATTAGGTCACTTTGCTCCTACATAGGACTGTCCCTTTAACCCATTAAACATGTCTCTGTCATTAGGTCACTTTGCTCCTACATGGGACTGTCCCTTTAACCCATTAAACATGTCGCTGTCATTAGGTCACTTTGCTCCTACATGGGACTGTCCCTTTAACCCATTAAACATGTCGCTGTCATTAGGTCACTTTGCTCCTACATAGGACTGTCCCTTTAACCCATTAAACATGTCTCTGTCATTAGGTCACTTTGCTCCTACATGGGACTGTCCCTTTAACCCATTAAACATGTCACTGTCATTAGGTCACTTTGCTCCTACACGGGACTGTCCCTGTAACCCATTAAACATGTCACTGTCATTAGGTCACTTTGTTTCTACATGGCACTGTCCCTTTAACCCATTAAACATGTCACTGTCATTAGGTTACTTTGCTCCTACATGGGACTGTCCCTTTAACCCATTAAACATGTCACTGTCATTAGGTCACTTTGCTCCTACATGGGACTGTCCCTTTAACCCATTAAACATGTCACTGTCATTAGGTCACTTTGCTCCTACATGGGACCGTCCCTTTAACCCATTAATCATGTCACTGTCATTAGGTCGCTTTGTTCCTACATGGGACTGTCCCTTTAACCCATTAAACATGTCACTGTCATTAGGTCACTTTGTTTCTACATGGGACTGTCCCTTTAACCCATTAAACATGTCACTGTCATTAGGTTACTTTGCTCCTACATGGGACTGTCCCTTTAACCCATTAAACATGTCACTGTCATTAGGTCACTTTGTTCATACATAGGACTGTCCCTTTAACCCATTAAACATGTCTCTGCCATTAGGTCACTTTGCTCCTACATAGGACTGTCCCTTTAACCCATTAAACATGTCTCTGTCATTAGGTCACTTTGCTCCTACATGGGACTGTCCCTTTAACCCATTAAACATGTCGCTGTCATTAGGTCACTTTGCTCCTACATAGGACTGTCCCTTTAACCCATTAAACATGTCTCTGTCATTAGGTCACTTTGCTCCTACATGGGACTGTCCCTTTAACCCATTAAACATGTCGCTGTCATTAGGTCACTTTGCTCCTACATAGGACTGTCCCTTTAACCCATTAAACATGTCTCTGTCATTAGGTCACTTTGCTCCTACATGGGACTGTCCCTTTAACCCATTAAACATGTCACTGTCATTAGGTCACTGTGCTCCTACATGGGACTCTCCCTTTAACCCATTAAACATGTCGCTGTCATTAGGTCACTTTGCTCCTACATGGGACTGTCACTTTAACCCATTAAACATGTCGCTGTCATTAGGTCACTTTGCTCCTACATGGGACTGTCCCTTTAACCCATTAAACATGTCACTGTCATTAGGTCACTTTGTTCCTACATGGGACTGTCCCTTTAACCCATTAAACATGTCACTGTCATTAGGTAACTTTGCTCCTACATGGGACTGTCCCTTTAACCCATTAAACATGTCACTGTCATTAGGTCACTTTGCTCCTACATGGGACTGTCCCTTTAACCCATTAAACATGTCGCTGTCATTAGGTCACTTTGCTCCTACATGGGACTGTCCCTTTAACCCATTAAACATGTCACTGTCATTAGGTCACTTTGTTCCTACATGGGACTGTCCCTTTAACCCATTAAACATGTCACTGTCATTAGGTCACTGTGCTCCTACATGGGACTCTCCCTTTAACCCATTAAACATGTCACTGTCATTAGGTCACTTTGCTCCTACATGGGACTGTCACTTTAACCCATTAAACATGTCGCTGTCATTAGGTCACTTTGCTCCTACATGGGACTGTCCCTTTAACCCATTAAACATGTCACTGTCATTAGGTCACTTTGTTCCTACATGGGACTGTCCCTTTATCCCATTAAACATGTCACTGTCATTAGGTAACTTTGCTCCTACATGGGACTGTCCCTTTAACCCATTAAACATGTCACTGTCATTAGGTCACTTTGCTCCTACATGGGACTGTCCCTTTAACCCATTACACATGTCGCTGTCATTAGGTCACTTTGCTCCTACATGGGACTGTCCCTTTAACCCATTAAACATGTCACTGTCATTAGGTCAATCCGATTCTCTTTACATTTAAGGAAATGACAATAAATATGGTTAATATAAAGTGTTACTGAGCCTGGTCTCCCACTAAAACAAGTTAAGCCCCTTGCGTCCCCTCTCTCTAATAATGCCCTAATTCTGTAAGTACCTGGTTAAAGTGTGATATAATCGTCTCTGTGCTCCCTCCCTGCAGTATGACCTCACAGACCCCCAAACCCCTGTCAGTGCTGTAATGCAGAACTTGCAGCCAGCAGGGGAGGCCCACCTCCACAGCATTGAGGGTAACACCAACACAGTTTAAAGGCACAGTACCTGGGGGAGATTTAACTCTTCCCAGGAAAACAGAGTCAGTTTTTGGCTAATGGCTGCTAATGTTTTTAACTTGTTCTCTGTGAAATGCAACAGTTGCCAGAATCCGATATTAACGACTGCACCATAACTCTCTAAGAAATAACACCCAATACAACCAACATCGACAGAAAATCAACAACAAACACTGAAACTGAGCCGACTCTGACAGCTCCATCGCCAACTGACCTTATTTAACCCTGTCAGTGCTGTACTGGAGAATGGCAATGTATTAAAACACTAAATATTGTTAGAACTCCATAAAACAAAAAAGAGACCCCATGATGGCAGCCCAAGAAAATATACATGTTAGAAAACAGGAGACAGCCCGACAAATAGCACCCCACATAAAAATGGTTATAGGAGGATTCTTCACATATAACTCCCCTCCCCACTACCATCCAACATGGAGGCCAATTAAAACCACGTATGTGAGGTCATGGCAGCAACATGTTTAATGGGTTAAAGGGACAGTCCCATGTAGGAGCAAAGTGACCTAATGACAGCAACATGTTTAATGGGTTAAAGGGACAGTCCCATGTAGGAGCAAAGTGACCTAATGACAGTGACATGTTTAATGGGTTAAAGGGACAGTCCCAT
Organism: Pelobates fuscus; assembly: GCF_036172605.1. NCBI lineage: Eukaryota > Metazoa > Chordata > Amphibia > Anura > Pelobatidae > Pelobates > Pelobates fuscus. The sequence goes on from NC_086325.1 coordinate 8,689,152, forward strand.
GTAGGAGCAAAGTGACCTAATGACAGTGACATGTTTAATGGGTTAAAGGGACAGTCCCATGTAGGAGCAAAGTGACCTAATGACAGTGACATGTTTAATGTGTTAAAGGGACAGTCCCATGTAGGAACAAAGTGACCTAATGGCAGCGACATGTTTAATGTGTTAAAGGGACAGTCCCATGTAGGAGCAAAGTGACCTAATGACAGTGACATATTTAATGGGTTAAAGGGACAGTCCCATGTAGAAACAAAGTGACCTAATGACAGTGACATGTTTAATGGGTTAAAGGGACAGTCCCATGTAGGAACAAAGTGACCTAATGACAGTGACACATTTAATGGGTTAAAGGGACAGTCCCATGTAGGAGCAAAGTGACCTAATGACAGTGACATGTTTAATGGGTTAAAGGGACAGTCCCATGTAGGAACAAAGTGACCTAATGACAGTGACATGTTTAATGGGTTAAAGGGACAGTCCCATGTAGGAGCAAAGTAACCTAATGACAGTGACATGTTTAATGGGTTAAAGGGACAGTCCCATGTAGGAGCAAAGTAACCTAATGACAGTGACATGTTTAATGGGTTAAAGGGACAGTCCCATGTAGGAGCAAAGTAACCTAATGACAGTGACATGTTTAATGGGTTAAAGGGACAGTCCCATGTAGGAGCAAAGTGACCTAATGACAGTGACATGTTTAATGGGTTAAAGGGACAGTCCCATGTACGAGCAAAGTAACCTAATGACAGTGACATGTTTAATGGGTTAAAGGGACAGTCCCATGTAGGAGCAAAGTAACCTAATGACAGCGACATGTTTAATGGGTTAAAGGGACAGTCCCATGTCGGAACAAAGTGACCTAATGACAGCGACATGTTTAATGGGTTAAAGGGACAGTCCCATGTAGGAGCAAAGTGACCTAATGACAGTGGCATGTTTAATGGGTTAAAGGGACAGTCCCATGTAGGAGCAAAGTGACCTAATGACAGCAACATGTTTAATGGGTTAAAGGGACAGACCCATGTAGGAGCAAAGTGACCTAATGACAGCAACATGTTTAATGGGTTAAAGGGACAGACCCATGTAGGAGCAAAATGACCTAATGACAGCAACATGTTTAATGGGTTAAAGGGACAGACCCATGTAGGAGCAAAGTGACCTAATGACAGCAACATGTTTAATGGGTTAAAGGGACAGACCCATGTAGGAGCAAAATGACCTAATGACAGTGACATGTATAATGGGTTAAAGGGACAGTCCCATGTTGGTGAAAAGTGACCTAATGACAGTGGCATGTTTAATGGGTTAAAGGGACAGTCCCATGTAGGAGCAAAGTAACCTAATGACAGTGACATGTTTAATGGGTTAAAGGGACAGTGCCATGTAGGAGCAAAGTGACCTAGTGACAGTGACATGTTTAATGGGTTAAAGGGACAGTCCCATGTAGGAGCATAGTGACCTAATGACAGTGACATGTTTAATGGGTTAAAGGGACAGTCCCATGTAGGAGCAAAGTGACCTAATGACAGCGACATGTTTAATGGGTTAAAGGGACAGTCCCATGTAGGAGCAAAGTGACCTAATGACAGTGACATGTTTAATGGGTTAAAGGGACAGTCCCATGTAGGAGCAAAGTGACCTAATGACAGCGACATGTTTAATGGGTTAAAGAGACAGTCCCATGTAGGAGCAAAGTGACCTAATGACAGTGACATGTTTAATGGGCTAAAGGGACAGTCCCATGTAGGAGCAAAGTGACCTAATGACAGTGACATGTTTAATGGGTTAAAGGGACAGTCCCATGTAGGAGCAAAATGACCTAATGACAGTGACATGTATAATGGGTTAAAGGGACAGTCCCATGTAGGAACAAAGTGACCTAATGACAGTGACACATTTAATGGGTTAAAGGGACAGTCCCATGTAGGAGCAAAGTGACCTAATGACAGTGACATGTTTAATGGGTTAAAGGGACAGTCCCATGTAGGAACAAAGTGACCTAATGACAGTGACATGTTTAATGGGTTAAAGGGACAGTCCCATGTAGGAGCAAAGTAACCTAATGACAGTGACATGTTTAATGGGTTAAAGGGACAGTCCCATGTAGGAGCAAAGTAACCTAATGACAGTGACATGTTTAATGGGTTAAAGGGACAGTCCCATGTAGGAGCAAAGTAACCTAATGACAGTGACATGTTTAATGGGTTAAAGGGACAGTCCCATGTAGGAGCAAAGTGACCTAATGACAGTGACATGTTTAATGGGTTAAAGGGACAGTCCCATGTACGAGCAAAGTAACCTAATGACAGTGACATGTTTAATGGGTTAAAGGGACAGTCCCATGTAGGAGCAAAGTAACCTAATGACAGCGACATGTTTAATGGGTTAAAGGGACAGTCCCATGTCGGAACAAAGTGACCTAATGACAGCGACATGTTTAATGGGTTAAAGGGACAGTCCCATGTAGGAGCAAAGTGACCTAATGACAGTGGCATGTTTAATGGGTTAAAGGGACAGTCCCATGTAGGAGCAAAGTGACCTAATGACAGCAACATGTTTAATGGGTTAAAGGGACAGACCCATGTAGGAGCAAAGTGACCTAATGACAGCAACATGTTTAATGGGTTAAAGGGACAGACCCATGTAGGAGCAAAATGACCTAATGACAGCAACATGTTTAATGGGTTAAAGGGACAGACCCATGTAGGAGCAAAGTGACCTAATGACAGCAACATGTTTAATGGGTTAAAGGGACAGACCCATGTAGGAGCAAAATGACCTAATGACAGTGACATGTATAATGGGTTAAAGGGACAGTCCCATGTTGGTGAAAAGTGACCTAATGACAGTGGCATGTTTAATGGGTTAAAGGGACAGTCCCATGTAGGAGCAAAGTAACCTAATGACAGTGACATGTTTAATGGGTTAAAGGGACAGTGCCATGTAGGAGCAAAGTGACCTAGTGACAGTGACATGTTTAATGGGTTAAAGGGACAGTCCCATGTAGGAGCATAGTGACCTAATGACAGTGACATGTTTAATGGGTTAAAGGGACAGTCCCATGTAGGAGCAAAGTGACCTAATGACAGCGACATGTTTAATGGGTTAAAGGGACAGTCCCATGTAGGAGCAAAGTGACCTAATGACAGTGACATGTTTAATGGGTTAAAGGGACAGTCCCATGTAGGAGCAAAGTGACCTAATGACAGCGACATGTTTAATGGGTTAAAGAGACAGTCCCATGTAGGAGCAAAGTGACCTAATGACAGTGACATGTTTAATGGGTTAAAGGGACAGTCCCATGTAGGAGCAAAGTGACCTAATGACAGTGACATGTTTAATGGGTTAAAGGGACAGTCCCATGTAGGAGCAAAATGACCTAATGACAGTGACATGTATAATGGGTTAAAGGGACAGTCCCATGTTGGTGAAAAGTGACCTAATGACAGTGGCATGTTTAATGGGTTAAAGGGACAGTCCCATGTAGGAGCAAAGTGACCTAATGACAGTGACATGTTTAATGGGTTAAAGGGACAGTGCCATGTAGGAGCAAAGTGACCTAGTGACAGTGACATGTTTAATGGGTTAAAGGGACAGTCCCATGTAGGAGCATAGTGACCTAATGACAGTGACATGTTTAATGGGTTAAAGGGACAGTCCCATGTAGGAGCAAAGTGACCTAATGACAGCGACATGTTTAATGGGTTAAAGGGACAGTCCCATGTAGGAGCAAAGTGACCTAATGACAGTGACATGTTTAATGGGTTAAAGGGACAGTCCCATGTAGGAGCAAAGTGACCTAATGACAGCGACATGTTTAATGGGTTAAAGAGACAGTCCCATGTAGGAGCAAAGTGACCTAATGACAGTGACATGTTTAATGGGTTAAAGGGACAGTCCCATGTAGGAGCAAAGTAACCTAATGACAGTGACATGTTTAATGGGTTAAAGGGACAGTCCCATGTAGGAGCAAAGTGACCTAATGACAGTGACATGTTTAATGGGTTAAAGGGACAGTCCCATGTAGGAGCAAAGTGACCTAATGACAGCGACATGTTTAATGGGTTAAAGGGACAGTCCCATGTAGGAGCAAAGTGACCTAATGGCAGTGACATGTTTAATGGGTTAAAGGGACAGTCCCATGTAGGAGCACAGTGACCTAATGACGGTGACATGTTTAATGGGTTAAAGGGACAGTCCCATGTAGGAGCAAAGTGCCCTAATGACAGCGACATGTTTAATGGGTTAAAGGGACAGTCCCATGTAGGAACAAAGTGACCTAATGACGGTGACATGTTTAATGGGTTAAAGAGACAGTGCCATGTAGGAGCAAAGTGACCTAGTGACAGTGACATGTTTAATGGGTTAAAGAGACAGTCCCATGTAGGAACAAAGTGACCTAATGACAGGGACATGTTTGATGGGTTAAAGGGACAGTCCTATATAGGAGCAATGTGATCTAATGAGAGTGACATTTCAGGTAACATGAGGTCACAGAATTATTATCAGACCCTGCTTTGTCTGTCTCTGAATTTGCTAGGCTCTCATGTTGTCCCTAAGGGCTGACTTTCATTCACGAATTAACGCGCTCTAGTAAATGCCAAGAAAAGCTCTCCCACCCACTGATCCTCGTTGCGAAATAGCAGGTTAGATGTCTAATTTCAAACGTATACTGACAAGCAGTATGCCTGGAAATCATTAGTCCAGCTGTGAAGTGTTAGCCATTATCAGGTCCGGCTGTATGGGGCGGCCAGAGTGTGAAATCACAGGAAACACTGAAGGATTCTTTCGCCACAACGCCATGCCTTTTTCGGACTGTCGCAGCCCTGTGTCTGGAGGGCTCCTACCCCTCTTTTCACTGGCATGATTTGGGCATCCAATGACACGTATAATTGTAGGGTAAAGCTAATGATGAACAGCAGTGCAGTTGTTAACCCGTTGAGTGCCTTGACATTGAAAAACATGCTCCCTGACAAAAGTTAAAATTAATAACTCCACGGACCAATCCCAAGGGCTGCTACTTGACATGCTCCAAGCCAACATTATCACACTCAGGCTCGCCATCAGAAATTTTGGGGCCCCTTAAATAACTCAAGATCTGGGCCCCCAGTCCCTGTGTAAGTAATGCATTGTGTGATTCTGTGTTTGTAGGTGTAAGGGATGCATTATAAGGATTGTAAGGATGCATTGTGTGTGTTTGTAGGGATGCATTGTATGTGTGTGTGTGTGTGTGTAAGGATGCATTGTGTGTTTAAGGATGCATTGTGTGTGTATGTAGGGATGCATTGTGTGTGTGTGTGTGTGTGTAAGGATGCATTGTGTGTTTGTGAGTAAGGACACATTGTGTGTCTGTAAGGATGCATTGTGTGTGTATGTAGGGATGCATTGTGTATGTATGTAGGCAAGCATTGTGTGTGTGTGTATGTAGGGAAGCATTGTGTGTGTAGCTTATCATTGTGTGTGTATGTAGCTAAGCATTGTGTGTGTGTGTAGCTAAGCATTGTGTGTGTGTAGGGATGCATTGTGTGTGTAGCTAAGCATTGTGAGTGTATGTAGCTAAGCAATGTGTGTGTCTATGTAGGGATGCATTGTGTGTGTCTGTAGTGATGCATTGTGTGTGTAAGGATGCACTGTGTGTGTGTGTGTGTGTGTGTAGGGATGCATTGTGTGTGTGTGTAGCTAAGCATTGTGTGTGTATGTAGCTAAGCATTGTGTGTGTGTAGGGATGCATTGTGTGTGTGTGTAGCTAAGCATTGTGATTGTATGTAGCTAAGCAATGTGTGTGTCTATGTAGGGATGCATTGTGTGTGTCTGTAGTGATGCAATGTGTGTGTTTGTAGGGATGCATTGTGTGTGTGTAAGGATGCACTGTGTGTGTGTGTGTGTAGGGATGCATTGTGTGTGTGTGTAGCTAAGCATTGTGTGTGTATGTAGCTAAGCATTGCGTGTGTGTGTAGGGATGCATTACGTGTGTGTTTAGGGATGCATTGTGTGTGTGTGTAGCTAAGCATTGTGAGTGTATGTAGCTAAGCATTGTGAGTGTATGTAGGGATGCACTGTGTGTGTCTGTAGTGATGCATCGTGTGTGTTTGTAGGAATACATTGTGTGTGTGTGTAAGGATGCACTGTGTGTGTGTGTAGGGATGCATTGTGTGAGTATAGGTTTGCATTGTGTTTGTGAGTAAGAACACATTGTGTGTCTGTAGGGATGCATTGTGTGTGTATGTGGCTAAGCATTGTGTGTGTGTGTGTATGTAGGGATGCATTGTGTGTGTATGTAGGGAAGCATTGTGTGTGTATGTAGGGATGCATTGTGTGTGTGTGTAGCTAAGCATTGTGTGTGTATGTAGCTAAGCATTGTGTGTGTGTGTAGGGATGCATTGTGTGTGTGTGTGTAGCTCAGCATTGTGATTGTATGTAGTATGTAGCTAAGCATTGTGTGTGTGTATGTAGGGATGTACTGTGTGTGTCTGTAGTGATGCATTGTGTGTGTTTGTAGGAATACATTGTGTGTGTGTAAGGATGCACTGTGTGTGTAGGGATGCATTGTGTGTGTGTGTGTGTAGCTAAGCATTGTGTGTGTATGTAGCTAAGCATTGTGTGTGTATGTAGCTAAGCATTGTGTGTGTGTGTGTAGGGATGCATTGTGTGGGTGTGTAGCTAAGCATTGTGAGTGTATGTAGCTAAGCATTGTGTGTGTGTATGTAGGGATGCACTGTGTGTGTCTGTAGTTATATATTGTGTGTGTTTGTAGGAATACATTGTGTGTGTGTAAGGATGCACTGTGTGTGTGTGTAGGGATGCATTGTGTGAGTATAGGTTTGCATTATGTTTGTGAGTAAGGACACATTGTGTGTCTGTAGGGATGCATTGTGTGTGTAAGGATGTACTGTGTGTGTGTGTAGGGATGCATTGTGTGAGTATAGGTTTGCATTATGTTTGTGAGTAAGGACACATTGTGTGTCTGTAGGGATGCATTGTGTGTGTAAGGATGTACTGTGTGTGTGTGTGTAGGGATGCATTGTGCGAGTGTAGGGTTGCATTGTGTGTCTGTAGGAACGCATTGTGTGTTTCTAGGTGTGTGTCGTGTGAGAGAGAGGGTTTGCTGAGTAGGATAGGGGCTGAGAAGGGAGCAGCTCTTTATTTTTATTGCTATATTGATTTTATAAACATTATTTCATTTCATCATTTTATTTCCTCTCCATTTTTCTTACCTGCATCCAGGGGGTGGGCCACCTGGTGGTCCGGTAAAGCTGCATTGGCTCTCTGCCTGCCCCTCTGCAAGTCACCATGTGGAATTGAGCGTTGCCGTGGTTACTGCAGCAATGCTCTGAAAGACGGTACTTGGCCAGCCACGAAGATGAAGATCTTTGATCTCCCTGACAGGGTCTGTCTGTATGTATGTAAGGGGCCCGGGCCAATATGGATATATAATATAGCCTCTTACAAATGAATGAGTTCTGCCCCCCTGATGGGCCTTAGTCTGGGACCCCCAGGACCACTGTGCCCATGACAACTGTCATGGTTGTCACCCCATGATGATGGACTGATCAAATTAACGAACTGTAAAAATATCAGACCCATCTTATTTCTAAATGTGGAAGCCAAATTTTATGCAAAAACACTAGCTACAAGACTTTCTAGAGCCCACCATTGACTGTCATAACAGCACATGGCAGGGATGTTCCCTATCTCCAATATTTAATCAATTGTAGAACCATTAGATATACGTGCTACAACTTCTATTCATAGTATACATATAGGTAGCAGGGCACAGAGACTCAGCTAATTTGCAGACGATGTGTTCTTGACACTAACCCAGTCGCTTAACTCCCTATCAAACATGCATCAAGCTTTGGCTATATTGGAGTATCATACTACCAACTGAATGGGGCAAATCACAGGTGATGAGTATTAACCTTGATCAAACACTAATCCAACAACTCCAAGCAGTTATAAAAAATGACTGGACTCACAGAAAATAAAAATAAAGAATTTACTGGACTGGACTAATACACATATTAACTATTTGGGGGTGCAGATATCCATAAACCCTGCCAACCTGTTTAGTGATAATTCTATACAGAAGGAGTACAGAAGGAGGTTAGGGCATTCCTCAAGGACTGGCAAAGTAAATATATCTGATGGATGGGATGAGTGGTAGCCTTTAAAATGACTCTCTTACCATAGCAGCAATACATCTTTTTCTCACACTCCTGGTGACGGCCCCAAATTCCTTCTTCAAAGAACTAAATAGGGAACTACTAGTTTTTGTATGGAGTGGGAAAAAAAACCTTGGATCTTCCTAACGACTCTACAAAGACATTGCATCGAAGGAGGAATAGGAGTCCTGGACATGTCGGTATATTACAGAACTGCTTCCCTCCCAGCACCTTGGTAACCCACGCACGCTGCTTCCTATCCTGCATCTCTAATAACTATTCTAGTAACTTACTTTGTCACATACATGAAATTCATCCTACCCTTCCCTCTTTCCACAGTGGGTCGACATGAAGGAGCCTTGTTTGGGTTATACATCACTACACACTTATTGCTGGACTCCACCATCTCGGAGACTTCCGACTCCGGCCCTCACGCCACTGACTAAAACACTACTGGGTGTATAGGATGAATATAAAGTGCTCGACTTTAACCTTTTTTTAAAACTATCCCGATCACAGTGCTGACCACAAGTACCTCAGTTTAAGATAAACCCTTGGATTCAAGCAGGATTGGGATATCAGGTGCCTTCTATAACAAGGAAAACGTCAGTGCCGAATTAAGCCATGACGTCATTACTCACTTTGACTAAATTAAAGTAAAGGTGCACACTGACACCAGTCTTACAATTTGCATAAATGCTGATTTTTTTTTATCATTTTCCAAATTGTACATTCCCCAAGTCTAACAGCAGCTGCCCAGTTACTCCTGGGGGGCCCAAAACAGCTGCCCCATTTGCCCTCTCCCCCACTACAATTTCTTTCAGGATCGCCGATGAAGTGCAGATAAATCTTACACACTGTCTTCACCACGTCTCTGAATGTTTTACAAATAATGACCACTAGCTCTGTTTAGTAACTAAATTCCAGAATATACACTGGGTATGCTGCTGCCCAATACAGACAGTGAACCCCAAAGCTGAGTACGGCCATTCTAACATATTAACTGAATTAACACAAACACTCATTCAGCCCAAATCAGAACTTTACTGTCACAATTTCCATGAAGAGAAATATGTCTTTTTTGTAAGTGACAGTAAGAGGTTGCTGCAAACAGATTGTGTTGTAAATGTGACTTTAACCACAGAATTCGGAATTCTGAACCTGCCTTTGCACTCCCTTTGCCCCTCCGCCACTCCTAATGTACACACATGCCAGTCTGCTATCGCCCAAAATGCCCAATTCTTTCTTACATTTCCAGACAGTGTGATTTGCAAAGTACAGAGTGGTGATTTTTACAAAATGGGCAGAAGGCCGTTCTGTTTAAATTCCTGCAGGAATTTCATATCTATTTAAATAATATTGTTGAAGTGGGGCGTTTTCACATCCCGACCTATCAGCACTCATAGAGAACAATGGCAGGACACAGCCTGAGTAGCAGTCAGATTACTTGCTGGCTAATTCTGCTAACTGGCAGCAGTACACAGAATGCTGGATTTTCATACAGTCCATATCTTTCAATATGGTTTACAATTAACTACATTTCAGTATTTAGTGAATAACTCCCTTAATCTGGAATTCTGAAAAATTTACAGGAGAATTACAACTCTTAAAAAATAGCTGAATTGGAAAAAATCTCCAATCTGACTCGTTTGACCTAAAATTAGTCATTACTTCTTTTAGTTTTGTACAAACTAAAAGCTAAAGCAAAGCTCTTTTGTATAAAAATAAATACAGATAAAGGTTTTTTTTTTAAGGCACATTACATGCAGAGTTGCACTGACACTGCACATACCAGGTATGTTTAAGGTTTGTGGTGCCCGGTTCATGGCCGCTGTGACTTGGAATGGATGCATATAACAAATCAAAGGAATTCGGAAGGGCGCATGTGCACATTTGAATGAGCGCACCAGGGATCTAGGGGTGATGGTGTCTCCAGCTGTGGGGTAAGTGTGGTAACTGTTATCTCCATCACTCTACTATTGGGGAGAAGGATTCATGGTCGCTCTCTTAATTTAATAAATTATGGTTACTCTGTGCAGAACTAACGTTTCTATACACTATGAACAGGCTCAGACTGGCCAAAACAGGCAAATGAGAGCCAGCTGGGTAGATCAGAGAACAGGGGGCTACCACCAACTATTTCTTCAGCCCCACCTGTAACGCGGCATTGTCATACCACAACATATCAAGCTATTCTTTGTAGCGAGCTGTAATATGGCTTTCTATCCCATTCTGAATGGCGAAACTGAGGCTAAATAAGCCAAGTGATGACAATGGCTGAGTTAGAGAGATTTTCAGATCACTTATTTTTGCCTCAATTTTGCCATTTGCATACTAATTCAGTTTGGTGAATAAACCAACAAGAGTCATTTCTTTCATTTCAAACTGTTCCCATTAAAATTGTGCCCCTATGCAGTGCTCACCAGTTCGGTGGATCTGTTTATGAATGGTGTATTCTCCGCTCGGAGTCTGGAGGGTGCTTTCCTTCCAACCAGCTTTGGCTGCTCGATTTTTCTGCGCTTCTAAATGTCTGGTCAGGATGGAGGTCATTTTGTCGTTGGAAGACGGTCCTTTCCTCTGCAGGATGGATTGCAGCTCCTGAATACTGTGTGAGAACACAACAGGTTTACATTTAAAAGGAATAAAAAGAAGTACATTTTCTATTCCATACTTTACCTTCAGGGTTAAAGGAACACTCCAAGCACCATAACCACTTCAGCTATGGCACCCTCACAGGGTAAGTAGTTATATTACTCGCAAACTGTTTGACGAATTACGTAGGGTCCCACAAATGCAGATCACAGCTTTTTTTGGATCCAGCAGCTCCCCTAAGCTAAGGCCTGAAGGGGACACTCTTAGCCAATAGTGGGAACCATGGACAGCCAAACGTAGCTCGGTGCGGGTTCTCAGGGGGCACTCTCAGCCAATAGTGGGCACCATGCACAGCCAAACGTAGCTCAGTGCGGGATCTCAGGGGGCACTCTCAGCCAATAGTGGGCACCATGCACAGCCAAACATAGCTCAGTGTGGGATCTCAGGGGGCACTCTAAGCCAATAGTGGGCACCATGCACAACCAAACGTAGCTCAGTGCGGGATCTCAGGGGGCACTCTCAGCCAATAGTGGGCACCATGCACAGCCAAAGGTAGCTCAGTGCAGGATCTCAGGGGGCACTCTCAGCCAATAGTGGGCACCATGCACAACCAAACGTAGCTCAGTGCGGGATCTCAGGGGGCACTCTCAGACAATAGTGGGCACCATGCACAGCCAAAGGTAGCTCAGTGCGGGATCTCAGGGGGCACTCTCAGCCAATAGTGGGGGTGCACTCTCAGCCAATAGTGGGCACCATGCACAGCCAAAGGTAGCTCAGTGCAGGATCTCAGGGGGCACTCTCAGCCAATAGTGGGCACCATGCACAACCAAACGTAGCTCAGTGCGGGATCTCAGGGGGCACTCTCAGCCAATAGTGGGCACCATGCACAGCCAAATGTAGCTCAGTGCGGGATCTCAGGGGGCACTCTCAGCCAATAGTGGGCACCATGCACAGCCAAACGCAGCTCAGTGCGGGATCTCAGGGGGCACTCTCAGCCAATAGTGGGCACCATGCACAGCCAAGGGTAGCTCAGTGCAGGATCTCAGGGGGCACTCTCAGGCAATAGTGGGCACCATGCACAGCCAAATGTAGCTCAGTGCAGGATCTCAGGGGGCACTCTCAGCCAATAGTGGGCACCATGCACAACCAAACGTAGCTCAGTGTGGGATCTCAGGGGGCACTCTCAGCCAATAGTGGGCACCATGCACAGCCAAATGTAGCTCAGTGCGGGATCTTAGGGGGCACTCTCAGCCAATAGTGGGCACCATGCACAGCCAAACGTAGCTCAGTGCGGGATCTCAGGGGGCACTCTCAGCCAATAGTGGGCACCATGCACAGCCAAACGCAGCTCAGTGCGGGATCTCAGGGGGCACTCTCAGCCAATAGTGGACACCATGCACAGCCAAACGTAGCTCAGTGCGGGATCTCAGGGGGCACTCTCAGCCAATAGTGGGCACCATGCACAGCCAAATATAGCTCAGTGCAGGATCTCAGGGGGCACTCTCAGCCAAATGTAGCTCAGTGCGGGATCTCAGGGGGCACTTTCAGCCAATAGTGGGCACCATGCACAGCCAAATGTAGCTCAGTGCGGGATCTCAGGGGGCACTTTAAGCCAATAGTGGGCACCATGCACAGCCAAAGGTAGCTCAGTGTGGGATCTCAGGGGGCACTCTCAGCCAATAGTGGGGGGGCACTCTCAGCCAATAGTGGGCACCATGCACAGCCAAAGGTAGCTCAGTGCAGGATCTCAGGGGGCACTCTCAGCCAATGGTGGGCACCATGCACAGCCAAACGCAGCTCAATGCGGGATCTCAGGGGGCACTCTCAGCCAATAGTGGGCACCATGCACAGCCAAACGTAGTTCAGTGCGGGATCTCAGGGGGCGCTCTCAGCCAATAGTGGGCACCATGCACAGCCAAATATAGCTCAGTGCAGGATCTCAGGGGGCACTCTCAGCCAATAGTGCGTACCATGCACAGCCAAATGTAGCTCAGTGCGGGATCTCAGGGGGCACTCTCAGCCAATAGTGGGCACCATGCACAGCCAAACATAGCTCAGTGCGGGATCTCAGGGGGCACAGGAGGAGACGACTGTCACCGGTTGGATCCTAGCTAATTCGTAAAACCATTTGTAAACACAGGTTGTTGTTGTTGTTATGGTGATTGAACTGTTTCTTTAACTCACGATTGACACATTGCTGGTTTTGAGGATCCTGTCTTAGAACACAGAGGACTCCATCACAAAGTAATAACTTCCTCTAGAATGGATTACAAACAAGATCAGAGGTTTATTCAGTGAACCACAGTCAATTCTAGACGGTAAGCTTGTATGAGCAGGGGCCTCATCTACCCGTTGTTCCTGTAACATTTCGCTATTGTCTCATTTGTTAAATTCCCCTTTTATTGTAAAGGGCGGAATAAACTGGAGCTATATAAATACCAATAATAATATTAATTCAAAACATTTTTACAAGATTTAGTCAATAGGTGTCACTGCCAGACTAGGGAAAAGATAATGGAATATTCTAAATGACCTGAACCAGTTAGCCAGGGTAAATTAATCTGATTTAAACATCTATCTGATATTTGGTGAAATTATACATCAATGGGTTAATTATTTACTGAACACTGATTGGTGGGGAATTAAAACGTGAGTGGTGAAATTCCGGATGAAAAAACAAAATGGTGACCATAGCTGTGTTGGAGGTCTTCAGACTAGCGATTGTTACCAGAGTTTTATATTAATGAAGGTCTTAGGGTTATAAGACCCTTACCATGCTAATACCGTAAAAGAAAGAAAATCCATAGAAATGTTAGACGAGTGTGCCCCCTAGTGGTCACTTATGGAAAAAACAATAATTAACAAATCACTGTAAATGGTGTTTAATAGAAAATTATCAGGATTATTAACTAAAGTGAGAATTTAAAGTGAACTAGGGACTTATCTACTAAACAACCGAAAGTGCTAAATAATAAAGGGTTTTTCTTAATTCTGGTCTTTCAGCTGTTTAATACAAGTCCCCATCGGCTAAAAGCGCCCTAATTTGGCAATTCTTTTGTTTGGCTTCTGTAATAGTTTTGCTCCGAATCACTAATTTCTGAAAATTTTTACAAATAAAGAATGGTAACAAAACAAAATACGATGTTCTCCCTAGCTAATGCTAGATTATTTCACAGCCCCTACTTAACGTGGGTCGAGCTGCACAATTACTTTTCAAGAAAAGTTCACTAAACTCTTTAACAGGCAAACCCTGGCAGCCGGATCCGCTGTTCAAAGGATGGAGATTGACACAATAAATGCAACTGGGTAACCCGTTATACGCTGCAATTATAAGCCATCTGTAATGCGTTGAATACAACCTCAAAGTGTTATCCTAAAGGATTTCTGAAGATTAAATAAACCTACTCAGTGAGACTGGGGTCACAAGCTTCACCTACAGACTTATCTCCATCTTCCGTAAGCAGTGGGAGGGACAGACTGTGTGTCCCATAGCTCCCTTCTGTCTGTGTCAGCCTGCAGTGGGAGGGACAGACTCCGTGTCCCATAGCCCCTTCTGTCTGTGTCACCCTGCAGTGGGAGGGACAGACTTCGTGTCCCATAGCTCCTTCTGTCTGTGTCACCCTGCAGTAGGAGGGACAGACTCCGTGTCCCATAGCTCCTTCTGTCTGTGTCACCCTGCAGTGGGGGGGGGGGGGGGGAGGGGGCAGACTCTGTGTCCCATAGCTCCTTCTGTCTGTGTCACCCTGCAGTGGGAGGGACAGACTCCGAGTCCCATAGCTCCTTCTGTCTGTGCCACCCTGCAGTGGGAGGGACAGACTCCAAGTCCCATAGCTCCTTCTGTCTGTGTCACCCTGCAGTGGGAGGGACAGACTCCGTGTCCCATAGCTCCTTCTGTCTGTGTCACCCTGCAGTGGGAGGGACAGACTCCGTGTCCCATAGCTCCTTCTGTCTGTGTCACCCTGCAGTGGGAGGGACAGACTCTGTGTCCCATAGCTTCTTCTGTCTGTGTCACCCTGCAGTGGGAGGGACAGACTGTGTCCCATAGCTCCTTCTGTCCGTGTCACCCTGCAGTGGGAGGGACAGACTCCGTGTCCCATAGCTCCTTCTGTCAGTGTCACCCTGCAGTGGGAGGGACAGACTGTGTGTCCCATAGCTCCTTCTGTCTGTGTCACCCTGCAGTGGGAGGGACAGACTCCGTGTCCCATAGCTCCTTCTGTCTGTGTCACCCTGCAGTGGGAGGGACAGACTTCGTGTCCCATAGCTCCTTCTGTCTGTGTCACCCTGCAGTAGGAGGGACAGACTCCGTGTCCCATAGCTCCTTCTGTCTGTGTCACCCTGCAGTGGGGGGGGGGGGGGAGGGGGCAGACTCTGTGTCCCATAGCTCCTTCTGTCTGTGTCACCCTGCAGTGGGAGGGACAGACTCCGAGTCCCATAGCTCCTTCTGTCTGTGTCACCCTGCAGTCGGAGGGACAGACTCTGTGTCCCATAGCTCCTTCTGTCTGTGTCACCCTGCAGTAGGAGGGACAGACTCCGTGTCCCATAGCTCCTTCTGTCTGTGTCACCCTGCAGTGGGGGGGGGGGGGGAGGGGGCAGACTCTGTGTCCCATAGCTCCTTCTGTCTGTGTCACCCTGCAGTGGGAGGGACAGACTCCGAGTCCCATAGCTCCTTCTGTCTGTGCCACCCTGCAGTGGGAGGGACAGACTCCGAGTCCCATAGCTCCTTCTGTCTGTGTCACCCTGCAGTGGGAGGGACAGACTCCGTGTCCCATAGCTCCTTCTGTCTGTGTCACCCTGCAGTGGGAGGGACAGACTGTGTCCCATAGCTCCTTCTGTCCGTGTCACCCTGCAGTGGGAGGGACAGACTCCGTGTCCCATAGCTCCTTCTGTCAGTGTCACCCTGCAGTGGGAGGGACAGACTGTGTGTCCCATAGCTCCTTCTGTCTGTGTCACCCTGCAGTGGGAGGGACAGACTCCGTGTCCCATAGCTCCTTCTGTCTGTGTCACCCTGCAGTGGGAGGGACAGACTCCGTGTCCCATAGCTCCTTCTGTCTGTGTCACCCTGCAGTGGGAGGGACAGACTCCGTGTCCCATAGCTCCTTCTGTCAGTGTCACCCTGCAGTGGGAGGGACAGACTGTGTGTCCCATAGCTCCTTCTGTCTGTGTCACCCTGCAGTGGGAGGGACAGACTCCGTGTCCCATAGCTCCTTCTGTCTGTGTCACCCTGCAGTGGGAGGGACAGACTTCGTGTCCCATAGCTCCTTCTGTCTGTGTCACCCTGCAGTAGGAGGGACAGACTCCGTGTCCCATAGCTCCTTCTGTCTGTGTCACCCTGCAGTGGGGGGGGGGGGGAGGGGGCAGACTCTGTGTCCCATAGCTCCTTCTGTCTGTGTCACCCTGCAGTGGGAGGGACAGACTCCGAGTCCCATAGCTCCTTCTGTCTGTGTCACCCTGCAGTCGGAGGGACAGACTCTGTGTCCCATAGCTCCTTCTGTCTGTGTCACCCTGCAGTGGGGGGGGGGGGGGGAGGGGGCAGACTGTGTGTCCCATAGCTCCTTCTGTCTGTGTCACCCTGCAGTGGGAGGGACAGACTCCGTGTCCCATAGCTCCTTCTGTCTGTGTCACCCTGCAGTGGGAGGGACAGACTTCGTGTCCCATAGCTCCTTCTGTCTGTGTCACCCTGCAGTAGGAGGGACAGACTCCGTGTCCCATAGCTCCTTCTGTCTGTGTCACCCTGCAGTGGGGGGGGGGGGGGAGGGGGCAGACTCTGTGTCCCATAGCTCCTTCTGTCTGTGTCACCCTGCAGTGGGAGGGACAGACTCCGAGTCCCATAGCTCATTCTGTCTGTGTCACCCTGCAGTCGGAGGGACAGACTCTGTGTCCCATAGCTCCTTCTGTCTGTGTCACCCTGCAGTAGGAGGGACAGACTCCGTGTCCCATAGCTCCTTCTGTCTGTGTCACCCTGCAGTGGGGGGGGGGGGGGAGGGGGCAGACTCTGTGTCCCATAGCTCCTTCTGTCTGTGTCACCCTGCAGTGGGAGGGACAGACTCCGAGTCCCATAGCTCCTTCTGTCTGTGCCACCCTGCAGTGGGAGGGACAGACTCCGAGTCCCATAGCTCCTTCTGTCTGTGTCACCCTGCAGTGGGAGGGACAGACTCCGTGTCCCATAGCTCCTTCTGTCTGTGTCACCCTGCAGTGGGAGGGACAGACTGTGTCCCATAGCTCCTTCTGTCCGTGTCACCCTGCAGTGGGAGGGACAGACTCCGTGTCCCATAGCTCCTTCTGTCAGTGTCACCCTGCAGTGGGAGGGACAGACTGTGTGTCCCATAGCTCCTTCTGTCTGTGTCACCCTGCAGTGGGAGGGACAGACTCCGTGTCCCATAGCTCCTTCTGTCTGTGTCACCCTGCAGTGGGAGGGACAGACTCCGTGTCCCATAGCTCCTTCTGTCTGTGTCACCCTGCAGTGGGAGGGACAGACTCCGTGTCCCATAGCTCCTTCTGTCAGTGTCACCCTGCAGTGGGAGGGACAGACTGTGTGTCCCATAGCTCCTTCTGTCTGTGTCACCCTGCAGTGGGAGGGACAGACTCCGTGTCCCATAGCTCCTTCTGTCTGTGTCACCCTGCAGTGGGAGGGACAGACTTCGTGTCCCATAGCTCCTTCTGTCTGTGTCACCCTGCAGTAGGAGGGACAGACTCCGTGTCCCATAGCTCCTTCTGTCTGTGTCACCCTGCAGTGGGGGGGGGGGGGGGAGGGGGCAGACTCCGTGTCCCATAGCTCCTTCTGTCTGTGTCACCCTGCAGTGGGAGGGACAGACTCCGTGTCCCATAGCTCCTTCTGTCTGTGTCACCCTGCAGTGGGAGGGACAGACTCCGTGTCCCATAGCTCCTTCTGTCAGTGTCACCCTGCAGTGGGAGGGACAGACTGTGTGTCCCATAGCTCCTTCTGTCTGTGTCACCCTGCAGTGGGAGGGACAGACTTCGTGTCCCATAGCTCCTTCTGTCTGTGTCACCCTGCAGTAGGAGGGACAGACTCCGTGTCCCATAGCTCCTTCTGTCTGTGTCACCCTGCAGTGGGGGGGGGGGGCAGACTCTGTGTCCCATAGCTCCTTCTGTCTGTGTCACCCTGCAGTGGGAGGGACAGACTCTGAGTCCCATAGCTCCTTCTGTCTGTGCCACCCTGCAGTGGGAGGGACAGACTCCGAGTCCCATAGCTCCTTCTGTCTGTGTCACCCTGCAGTGGGAGGGACAGACTCCGTGTCCCATAGCTCCTTCTGTCTGTGTCACCCTGCAGTGGGAGGGACAGACTCCGTGTCCCATAGCTCCTTCTGTCTGTGTCACCCTGCAGTGGGAGGGACAGACTCCGTGTCCCATAGCTCCTTCTGTCTGTGTCACCCTGCAGTGGGAGGGACAGACTCCGTGTCCCATAGCTCCTTCTGTCTGTGTCACCCTGCAGTGGGAGGGACAGACTCCGTGTCCCATAGCTCCTTCTGTCTGTGTCACCCTGCAGTGGGAGGGACAGACTCTGTGTCCCATAGCTCCTTCTGTCTGTGTCACCCTGCAGTGGGAGGGACAGACTGTGTCCCATAGCTCCTTCTGTCCGTGTCACCCTGCAGTGGGAGGGACAGACTCCGTGTCCCATAGCTCCTTCTGTCTGTGTCACCCTGCAGTGGGAGGGACAGACTCCGTGTCCCATAGCTCCTTCTGTCAGTGTCACCCTGCAGTGGGAGGGACAGACTGTGTGTCCCATAGCTCCTTCTGTCTGTGTCACCCTGCAGTGGGAGGGACAGACTCCGTGTCCCATAGCTCCTTCTGTCTGTGTCACCCTGCAGTGGGAGGGACAGACTCCGTGTCCCATAGCTCCTTCTGTCAGTGTCACCCTGCAGTGGGAGGGACAGACTGTGTGTCCCATAGCTCCTTCTGTCTGTGTCACCCTGCAGTGGGAGGGACAGACTCCGTGTCCCATAGCTCCTTCTGTCTGTGTCACCCTGCAGTGGGAGGGACAGACTCAGTGTCCCATAGCTCCTTCTGTCTGTGTCACCCTGCAGTGGGATGGACAGACTCCGTGTCCCATAGCTCCTTCTGTCTGTGTCACCCTGCAGTGGGAGGGACAGACTCAGTGTCCCATAGCTCCTTCTGTCTGTGTCACCCTGCAGTGGGAGGGACAAACTCCATGTCCAATAGCTCCTTCTGTCTGTGTTACCCTGCAGTGGGAGGGACAGACTCTGTGTCCCATAGCTCCTTCTGTCAGTGTCACCCTGCAGTGGGAGGGACAGACTCCGTGTCCCATAGCTCCTTCTGTCTGTGTCACCCTGCAGTGGGAGGGACAGACTGTGTGTCCCATAGCTCCTTCTGTCTGTGTCACCCTGCAGTGGGAGGGACAGACTCCGTGTCCCATAGCTCCTTCTGTCTGTGTCACCCTGCAGTGGGATGGACAGACTCCGTGTCCCATAGCTCCTTCTGTCTGTGTCACCCTGCAGTGGAAAGGACAGACTCAGTGTCCCATAGCTCCTTCTGTCTGTGTCCCCCTGCAGTGGGAGAGACAGGCTCTGTGCCCCATAGCTCCTTCTGTCTGTGTCACCCTGCAGTGGGAGGGAAAGACTCCGTGTCCCATAGCTCCTTCTGTCTGTCACCCTGCAGTGGGAGGGACAGACTCCGTGTCCCATAGCTCCTTCTGTCTGTGTCACGCTGCAGTGGGAGGGACAGACTCCGTGTCCCATAGCTCCTTCTGTCTGTGTCACCCTGCAGTGAGAGGGACAGGCTCCGTGTCCCCATAGCTCCCTTCTGTCTGTGTCACCCTGCAGTGGGAGGGACAGACTCAGTGTCCCATAGCTCCTTCTGTCTGTGTCACCCTGCAGTGGGAGGGACAGACTCCATGTCCCATAGCTCCCTTCTGTCTGTGTCACCCTGCAGTGGGAGAGACAGACTCCGTGTCCCATAGCTCCCTTCTGTCTGTGTCACCCTGCAGTGGGAGGGACAGACTCCGTGTCCCATAGCTCCTTCTGTCTGTGTCACCCTGCAGTGGGAGGGACAGACTCCGTGTCCCATAGCTACTTCTGTCTGTGTCACCCTGCAGTGGGAGGGACAGACTCTGTGTCCCATAGCTCCTTCTGTCTGTGTCACCCTGCAGTGGGAGGGACAGACTCTGTGTCCCATAGCTCCTTCTGTCTGTGTCACCCTGCAGTGGGAGGGACAGACTCTGTGTCCCATAGCTCCTTCTGTCTGTGTCACCCTGCAGTGGGAGGGACAGACTGTGTGTCCCATAGCTCCTTCTGTCTGTGTCACCCTGCAGTGGGAGGGACAGACTCCGTGTCCCATAGCTCCTTCTGTCTGTCACCCTGCAGTGGGAGGGACAGACTCTGTGTCCCATAGCTCCTTCTGTCTGTGTCACCCTGCTGTGGGAGGGACAGACTCCCTGTCCCATAGCTCCTTCTGTCTGTGTCACCCTGCAGTGGGAGGGACAGACTCCGTGTCCCATAGCTCCTTCTGTCTGTGTCACCCTGCAGTGGGAGGGACAGAGCTCCCTGTCCCATAGCTCCTTCTGTCTGTGTCACCCTGCAGTGGGAGGAGCAGACTGTATATCCAATATCACATGTCCCAGCATTTCAAATGGACAGAGAGGAACACTTTAATTTTGAAATTAATTTTAAATTCCAGCAATTCTCACCCTGATAGACAGTGAAAGGATATCTGGGACTTACCTCAGTGATTGCCATTTAAGCGAGATCATATTCTTGGCTGGTTGGACGGCTAGCTTGCCTTCTTTGTATTTCAGTTTACTGGGCACACCCATATTAGTTACTGGCATTGTGGTTGTCACAGTGGATGTTGTGATGGTAATAGGAGTGGGTGACGCTGGGCGGAATGTCGGTGTCACAGCTTTGCAGGCCGCGCACGGACCCAGCGATGAAGACGATGTATTAAATAGTCTTTCTTGTACCCCAATGTGTACGGAGGAAGTTGTCAGTTTTTCACATCGCGTCCCCACAAAGCCCGATTTACACACACACGTCTGTGGTTTCTTGCACAGACCCCCATTCTTGCAGCGAGGGGTGCAAATGGCTGTAAAACATTCAACAAATACAATACTTTAAGGGGTTTATTTACTAAACACCAGATTGGATTGAATTGCAATATTTATGCTAAAGTAACTGATTTGGAAACATATAATCAGAACTTGGCTTATTTTAGTCTGAATTGTACAATAGAATTTTTAAATCTACTCCCCTTGCTGCTTAGTGAATAGGAGCTTAATGTGACCAATCATATTCAAGTATTAGTAGCTTTAGGCTTGCTAAGGATCATGGGAAGTGCAGTTTACAAACATGTGAAATGCGAACATTAGCTATTACTGCACTGAACATTGATTTTTCTGAGAATGAATATATTTAAAATCAACTCATTATGCAAATATAATATATTACAGGGAGTGCAGAATTATTAGGCAAGTTATATTTTTGAGGATTAATTTTATTATTGAACAACAACCATGTTCTCAATGAACCCAAAAAACTCATTAATATTAAAGCTGAATAGTTTTGGAAGTAGTTTTTAGTTTGTTTTTAGTTTTAGCTATTTTAGGGGGATATCTGTGTGTGCAGGTGACTATTACTGTGCATAATTATTAGGCAACTTAACAAAAAACAAATATATACCCATTTCAATTATTTAGTTTTACCAGTGAAACCAATATAACATCTCAACATTCACAAATATACATTTCTGACATTCAAAAACAGAACAAAAACAAATCAGTGACCAATATAGTCACCTTTCTTTGCAAGGACACTCAAAAGCCTGCCATCCATGGATTCTGTCAGTGTTTTGATCTGTTCACCATCAACATTGCGTGCAGAAGCAACCACAGCCTCCCAGACACTGTTCAGAGAGGTGTACTGTTTTCCCTCCTTGTAAATCTCACATTTGATGATGGACCACAGGTTCTCAATGGGGTTCAGATCAGGTGAACAAGGAGGCCATGTCATTAGATTTTCTTCTTTTATACCCTTTCTTGCCAGCCACGCTGTGGAGTACTTGGACGCGTGTGATGGAGCATTGTCCTGCATGAAAATCATGTTTTTCTTGAAGGATGCAGACTTCTTCCTGTACCACTGCTTGAAGAAGGTGTCTTCCAGAAACTGGCAGTAGGACTGGGAGTTGAGCTTGACTCCATCCTCAACCCGAAAAGGCCCCACAAGCTCATCTTTGATGATACCAGCCCAAACCAGTACTCCACCTCCACCTTGCTGGCGTCTGAGTCGGACTGGAGCTCTCTGCCCTTTACCAATCCATCCATCTGGCCCATCAAGACTCACTCTCATTTCATCAGTCCATAAAACCTTAGAAAAATCAGTCTTGAGATATTTCTTGGCCCAGTCTTGACGTTTCAGCTTGTGTGTCTTGTTCAGTGGTGGTCGTCTTTCAGCCTTTCTTACCTTGGCCATGTCTCTGAGTATTGCACACCTTGTGCTTTCGGGCACTCCAGTGATGTTGCAGCTCTGAAATATGGCCAAACTGGTGGCAAGTGGCATCTTGGCAGCTGCACGCTTGACTTTTCTCCGTTCATGGGCAGTTATTTTGCGCCTTGGTTTTTCCACACGCTTCTTGCTACCCTGTTGACTATTTTGAATGAAACGCTTGATTGTTCGATGATCACGCTTCAGAAGCTTTGCAATTTTAAGAGTGCTGCATCCCTCTGCAAGATATCTCACTATTTTTGACTTTTCTGAGCCTGTCAAGTCCTTCTTTTGACCCATTTTTCCAAAGGAAAGGAAGTTGCCTAATAATTATGCACACCTGATATAGGGTGTTGATGTCATTAGACCACACCCCTTCTCATTACAGAGATGCACATCACCTAATATGCTTAATTGGTAGTAGGCTTTCGAGCCTATACAGCTTGGAGTAAGACAACATGCATAAAGAGGATGATGTGGTCAAAATACTCATTTGCCTAATAATTCTGCACTCCCTGTATATACATGTATTTAGACATACACAATATACCACATGTAATAAATGCCTGATATTCAGTTTTTTAATAAACTATAACCTTATACGGCATTATATTTAATTTATTAATTACATTTGCTGAATGTTTTATCTCTTTGACATGGGCTATCTTTGTATAATCTGTTAGAAATGCAGATATTAATCTCACGGGCCGGATCCGCTGTTCAGTTTGTACTGATGTGTCTATATACCATAAAACAGCGATACGGTATAGATATACATGGTGTAAGCATCACGTAAGCAGTTATAACAGAGTTTGTGACCAATGGATCTTAAAGGGACAGTGCAAGTACGTACTGTACTGGATCTGATCAGCTACTGTATTTCCCCCAAAATAAGACACCCCCCGAAAATAAGCCCTAGCTAATCTATTGGAGGGATGCCCGCCTGCCAACGTCAAGGCAGACCCCCCCTAAGCGGGTCCTAACACTGACCCTTCAGCCTGCTTCCTTGAGCTTCTGGCAAAGATATCTCTAATGAGACAGAAAGGGGTATTTTTTATATACACCCCTTTACTTATTAACCCTTAATAGGGAACACATGGGATGGGTAGCAGCATTGTAACCAGGCTGTGTGATACAAAGTAAATACAAATACAAAAAGAGAAGTCCTGCGCTAAAGCAGCATGGACTACAACACACATCAGCCCCAATATGTAGTAAAAACCAAAGAAAAGAAAATGTTACCTGCGCTTTTTCCTTAATCCCTATGTATATTTAGACAAATGGAGGTCATTTAGTTGCTCCAATGGCCATTGGAGGGATGCCCGCCTGCCAACGTCAAGGCAGACCCCCCCTAAGCGGGTCCTAACACTGACCCTTCAGCCTGCTTCCTTGAGCTTCTGGCAAAGATATCTCTAATGACCATTGGAGCAACTAAATGACCTCCATTTGTCTAAATATACATAGGGATTAAGGAAAAAGCGCAGGTAACATTTTCTTTCCTAGCTAATCTATGTTCGGGGAATTTTCCTCGAACATAGATTCGCAGGATTCCAAGATTCGAGAGTGAGCTTATCTATGTTCGTGGACATTTCCCCAACATAGATTTGCAGGATTCCATGCCCTAGTGAACTGGTCTATGTTCAGGGGAATTCCCCTGAATGTAGACCTGCATTCTAGCACATGGTTTTCCCTCAAAATAAGACCTAATTAATATAAGACCCGGTCTTATTTTCGGGGAAAGACGGTATCCGAATCATCTGTATGTGTTTCAGGAAGCTGTAGATGAGATTTTGGATAATAATGTGTAATGATAAGTCTATGGGACATGCCTGCCAATAGAGAGCAGCGGAGGAGGCTCTGAAGTTTGCGAGGCCGCAGGAAGATCTTGAATGAGAGGACCTGGTTAAGCTCTAAGAGGTGCATGAGGACGTGGCCCATGAAGTGTGCAGCTATCGTAGGCAGCTGCCTAATTGGTCTTATTATAGAGTAAAAATAATGAATAATACATTTACAAGTAAATGCTCTCGCATGCATTGAAGGCACGTTAAACGTCTGTAAAACCCTCACCTCGGGTGCATGTCCCAGTCTTTGGGGCCACGCTCCATCCTGGGCAGCACTGGGCGGCGCAGACATTGACACTGGAAATAAAAAGAGACAATATATCATAACTTTATAATCTGACGGACGCCATGCAGTTATCACCAGCGGCGTGTTATTAAAGCAACGCTCCCAGGTGGTCATCACATTAACATCTAAATGCATTATATCAGTTGAAAATATCTAATCAGTGAATACATCATTAAAGAATTGAAATGCTGCTTCTGGTCCAAAGTTTGCTAAAAAGACCTAAATTTTGCAGTTTCCTGCAGTGGTCTTAGCGTAGTCCAGCCGGGCTCAGCCAAACGTAGTCGCCCCTTGGTTCTCAGTCTGAGCACCAAGCGTATTTATTAATCTCTGCCCAGTTGGGTTTATAAGAGATATATGGCAGCAATCTGCACAAAACATCCATTGGTTAGATGGGAATCTGCCAAGCGCTCAACCCATGCATTGTAGATTGGTGCTCATTGATTCTACCAGCAGGAATAAAAGGAGATTTAGATAGTTAGCCCATAGTGTGTATAATGGAGCTTCCAGTATCCCGGTTGGGTACCTCCGCCGACGGATGCTCCTAGTGCTCACCGAGGACTCCAAGCACTCCACTAGACACCATCAGCACCGCAGTCCCCACGTCCAGCGTTACAGCATGGCTGGGAACTCGCCGTCTCCTACCCACCCTGGACCTACGACAAGGCTCCAGGTTCCAGGGGGTGAACCTCTCTTCCTCCAGAGAGTCAAACAGGAACAGCTCTTAAAAGAGCTTAGTGATTATAATCCCTGGGGAGTATAGTGATATAGCAATCCCCAGGGTAGATGCAGCCTTTTCCCCTACTACTGGCCTTTTATGCAAGCTTCCCAACAAGGCTGACGCCCAGGTGGACCTTTGTGGGCACAGGACACAAAGTATGCAAGACAATAAAAACAATGTGATAAGGAATGACACTTCCACATCCAGTACACAATCTCTCTGCCTGTGATATAATTAAGGCAGATAAAGCATTAAAGGGACACTATAGTCACCCAGACCATAGCTCAATGAAGTGGTCTGGGTGCAATGTCCCTCAGGTTTTAACCCTTCACATGTAAACATAGCAGTTTCAGAGAAACTGCTATGTTTCCATTAGGGGTTAAGCCAACCTCTAGTGGCTGTCTTCCTGCCAGCCGCTAGAGGCGCATCTGCGATGCTGGATGCGAATTTCGCATCCATCGCTCAGAGCGTCCAAAGGAAAGCATTGAGAAATGCTTTCCTATTGACAGCTTGAATACGCGCGCGGCAGTTGCTGCGCATCTGCATTCCGCTCCACTCGGGAGTTGACGTCGGCGGGGGAGGAGAGGTCGCCAGCGCCGAGGGAGCCCGGCACTGGAATAAGGTAAGCTGCTGAAGGGGTTTTAACCCCTTCAGCGCCATTGTAGGGGGACCCTGAGGGTGGGGGAACCCTCAGGGCACTATAGTGTCAGGAAAACCGCTTTGTTTTCCTGAATCTATAGTGATCCTTTAGCTTAATTATCCCCAGGCAGAAAAAAAAAACCACATTTTTATAAAGTCCAGTAAGTACCCCAAAACACAACATATCCCCTGGTAGCCCTGATCTGGGTGACCAACATATCCAAAAATCACCCAGATCAGATCAGGGGTTCAGAAATTCTATGGAAGTCATAATCAGTGGTAACAGTCGGTCAAGTTTGGTAGTCTTTTACAGGTTTCCCTGCAGGGCCCATAGTCTGTGGGCAGGAGGCTGGCAAACAGGCTCCTCCAAGTACAAGTGGCGAGGTTACTTCCGTCACAGGGTGTAAACCAGTTATTTAGATAATGGCGACTCTAAAAGAGCTCAAACAAGTGATGGAGACACGTAGAGTATAATAACGCATGCAAATTAAACGCCAGTGAACACCAATTCTTTGGCCTAAATATCGAAGCTGGAGAAATATCTGACTTGGCGTTTCCAATTTGGTTATTTTGGTGTACACATTGCAGTTCTCCACAGTCCTGGGTTTAGTGAATGAGCCTCAGTAGAACCCATTGCCCATTCCAGAAGTGTTATCCTGTGTGGGCCCCTTCATGTCACTGTCCATTGGACCTTGCACCTGCTAAACTCGATGGAGCTCAGTCTGTATGTCAGCCATCTTAGCGACGCTGTGAGCGACACGCCACTATCTAAGGAGGCAGCCGGATATGTCTGTGCTCTTATTTTATCTTACGGGAGTTGTCTTTGCTGAAACACTTAAGTACTTGAAGAAAAAATAAAAAGATTAGAAACGTTCCTCTTCAAAGTCAGTGCCCATTCATTCCACATGTCCAAACCATGACACCAAACACCTCAGAGGTTTCCGCTTCGCGCCACCTTTATCGCGCCACCTCTATTCCTTTCCAGAGTGACCATCGCGGCAATAGATTGAACTGGACGCCATTAAGATATGTATCATCCATCTGCTTGATCCATTCATCCTCCCACACCTCTCTCATACAAAGATAAAAGCTTCGCACCCCCAGCAGACATTCGAGCTGGTCTCCGAGCTGCAATATTCGCTCACCCACAGATTTTGCTGTCGTTTTAACCTGTGAGATGCTGGAACCTGTGGATTGCTTTCTGTGAGGTGTTTACAGAGCCCCTGCCACATACTGACTGCACGGCCATTTTACAGACACTGCCCAATCCACCTGGCTGAGGGGCGACAATTTAACATTTCGGATAGGACTTTCACATTATTTACTTGTTTTTAAATTTATTTTTTTGAATATTATAAAAAAATTTAATTTGAAAAATGTATCCAACAATTAAATCAAGGCAACATTTTCCACTTAAAATGGGAAATTACCAACAATTCTTATTTAGTGAATATCCACAAATGATTCTAATCCCAGTGAATTATTCACATAAATAAATTATATCGTCTAAAATATCTCATTTTGCTGCATCTTCACATCTGTTGAGAGTTGTTCCTGAGGAAATTAATCTGTTTCTTATATCCCCACTCCTTACATTCCCTGAGGCCAATAATACATTTACTGAGTCCCATGTAGGAGCAAAGTGACCTAATGACAGCGACATGTTTAATGGGTTAAAGGGACAGTCCCATGTAGGAGCAAAGTGACCTAATGACAGCGACATGTTTAATGGGTTAAAGGGACAGTCCCATATAGGAACAAAGTGACCTAATGACAGCGACATGTTTAATGGGTTAAAGGGACAGTCCCATGTAGGAGCAAAGTGACCTAATGACAGCGACATGTTTAATGGGTTAAAGGGACAGTCCCATGTAGGAGCAAAGTGACCTAATGACAGTGACATGTTTAATGGGTTAAAGGGACAGTCCCATGTAGGAGCAAAGTGACCTAATGACAGCGACATGTTTAATGGGTTAAAGGGACAGTCCCATGTAGGAGCAAAGTGACCTAATGACAGCGACATGTTTAATGGGTTAAAGGGACAGTCCCATGTAGGAGCAAAGTGACCTAATGACAGCGACATGTTTAATGGGTTAAAGGGACAGTCCCATGTAGGAGCAAAGTGACCTAATGGCAGTGACATGTTTAATGGGTTAAAGGGACAGTCCCACGTAGGAGCAAAGTGACCTAATGACTGTGCCATGTTTAATGGGTTAAAGGGACAGTCCCATGTAGGAGCAAAGTGACCTAATGACAGCGACATGTTTAATGGGTTAAAGGGACAGTCCCATGTAGGAGCAAAGTGACCTAATGACAGCGACATGTTTAATGGGTTAAAGGGACAGTCCCATGTAGGAGCAAAGTGACCTAATGACAGCGACATGTTTAATGGGTTAAAGGGACAGTCCCATGTAGGAGCAAAGTGACCTAATGACAGCGACATGTTTAATGGGTTAAAGGGACAGTCCCATGTAGGAGCAAAGTGACCTAATGACAATGACATGTTTAATGGGTTAAAGGGACAGTCCCATGTAGGAGCAAAGTGTCCTAATGACAGTGACATGTTTAATGGGTTAAAGGGACAGTCCCATGTAGGAGCAAAGTGACCTAATGACAGTGACACGTTTAATGGGTTAAAGGGACAGTCCCATGTAGGTGCAAAGTGACCTAATGACAATGACATGTTTAATGGGTTAAAGAGACAGTCCCATGTAGGAGCAAAGTGACCTAATGACAGTGACATGTTTAATGGGTTAAAGGGACAGTCCCATGTAGGAGCAAAGTGACCTAATGACAGTGACATGTTTAATGGGTTAAAGGGACAGTCCCATGTAGGAGCAAAGTGACCTAATGACAGTGACATGTTTAATGGGTTAAAGGGACAGTCCCATGTAGGAGCAAAGTGACCTAATGACAGTGACATGTTTAATGGGTTAAAGGGACAGTCCCATGTAGGAGCAAAGTGACCTAATGACAGTGACATGTTTAATGGGTTAAAGGGACAGTCCCATGTAGGAGCAAAGTGACCTAATGACAGTGACATGTTTAATGGGTTAAAGGGACCGTCCCATGTAGGAGCAAAGTGACCTAATGACAGTGACATGTTTAATGGGTTAAAGGGACAGTCCCTTGTAGGAGCAAAGTGACCTAATGACAGCGACATGTTTAATGGGTTAAAGGGACCGTCCCATGTAGGAGCAAAGTGACCTAATGACAGTGACATGTTTAATGGGTTAAAGGGACAGTCCCATGTAGGAGCAAAGTGACCTAATAACAGTGACATGTTTAATGGGTTAAAGGGACCGTCCCATGTAGGAGCAAAGTGACCTAATGACAGTGACATGTTTAATGGGTTAAAGGGACAGTCCCATGTATATGATACATGATACCCCCTCTTTCAATACTTGGATAGTTACAGTTATATATTTTAATTAACGTGTCATTTGGAGCAGCTGAGATCTGATTGTGTTGGTTGCACTAGTTCTTTAGTTTGTAATCTTAGTACAATGCTGAAACAGAATGCACCTCATTCGGATCCATTGAGGCGTATGGAAAATCAATAAGCTGGGTAGTAACTTGGTGATTTGGCGAGCTTTGTTCATCCCCTGCTGCCAGAACTTGCTAATGAGCTAAAGTATACTCTGCGCAGACCGCGGGAATCTCAGGTGCTTCCTCTGCTAGCTCACAATCTCCCTTAGGTATTAAAAATGAGAAAAGAAGGACGAGACAGAAAAGGGCAGGATTTTACTTCTTGCCAAAAAACTGAGTGGGTTTAGAAGTGATTTAGTTTGAAAGGAGGCCTAAGAGACAAAACGTGTAAAATCAATTAAGGAGGAAATGGCTTTATATCCGAGAATCTCGTGATAAAACCAAACACAACTCTTTCTTACGATTATAAGTACAATACGTTGTAGCATAATCTACAATTGTACCACATGACAGGAGCATTTTCAACACTAAGGAAGTAAAGCGAAAAAAGTGTAAGCAGAAGGTCGAACGTAAAAAACCCAAATGGTACCTTCGTGAGAGCAATCCATCAAATGCATAATGTCGGCAAGAGAGGCGCTTGACAAAAATCTTGCGACGCAGCCACACCCCGTATAGAATGCGCACCGAAGCAAGAGTTGGACCCTGCCAGCATTAGAAGTCAGAGAACTCTTGCTAGTGTCGGAGTAGAGACCGACCGATGTTTTCGTACATATAAGATGAGTAGATGTCCAGTTGGAGCACGACGCAGCGGAGCAGTAATCTCCCATTAAACATAGTGAAGTAATGTCTTAACAACACAGAGTCGTGGAGTCGTATGAAAAACGGATAGAAAACAGTAGAATAATCCATCTCGGTTTTCCTTTCGTTATACCCCTGGGTCTAAACGATTATACTCCCTTTTGCCACTATTTATATTTATATTCTTTTCTTCCTTAATACCTGGGAGCCGCCATTTTGTTCCCCTCGGTCCATGATGTCTGCTGTTTATCTGTGGGATTCATTTTAATGATGGATTGTGGGTAGAGTGGAACTTTGATTAAAGGAGAACTGTCTCCTCAAATCTGTATTTTAATTGAATAATATTTATGTAAAAAACTAAGAAATAGTAATCCCTACTTTTAGTATATATATTTCCGCCCTATACATGCACCTGGGGTCACACCGTTAGTCTCTATGGTCTGTGCTGGGAGTGAAGCCAGGAAGACCATAGAGACTAACTGACGGTTTCCAAACACTGTGCGACCCAAGGTGCGTGGATATGGCTGAAGGATCCCAGACATCCCAGCATTCAGAACTTAATTTCCGGGAGGTTGCTAAACCCCCCTCCCCCTCCGGCCTCCACACACAGTCACACCCAACATATTACAACTATTTACACACACTATAAACACATAGACACATGCACACACCTTGACACACAGATATATGCAAAGGCACACACACACACAGATACTCACACTGGCACCAACACACAGATACTCACACTGGCACATACACACAGATACTCACACTGGCACATACACACAGATACTCACACTGGCACATACACACAGATACTCACACTGGCACATACACACAGATACTCACACTGGCACATACACACAGATACTCACAATGGCACCAACACACAGATACTCACACTGGCACATACACACAGATACTCACACTGGCACATACACACAGATACTCACACTGGCACATACACACAGATACTCACACTGGCACATACACACACAGATACTAACACTGGCACATACACACATATACTCACACTGGCACAAACACACAGATACTCACACTGGCACATACACTCAGATATTCACACTGGCACATACACACAGATACTCACACTGGCACATACACACACAGATACTCACACTGGCACAAACACACACAGATACTCACAATGGTACATACACACAGATACTCATACTGGCACAAACACACACAGATATTCACACTGGCACATACACACATATATTCACAATGGCACACACACACACAGATACTCACACTGGCACATACACACATATATTCACAATGGCACACACACACACAGATACTCACACATACACACACAATCTGACATGCATTGCAGCCACCTGTTAGCTTACCTTTAGGGTCTGAGCTGAGGCTGATGGGAATGAGCATTTAGCTGCTCACTCCAGCCTCTCCATGCTGCCTCCTCCTCCTCCTCCTCCCCCCAGGGCTGTCTCTTGAGCTGGGAGGAAGTGACCTTCCCCCTCTTCCCAGCTGGCAGGAACTGCAGGGGCCGGTCAGGCTCTTGAAGGGCCAGGCACCCAACCGGCCCCTGCTCAGAATAACACCCACCGGGGTGAGTATTCAGTAGGGAGGAAGGGGGCATTGAGGGCATTTTAACATGCTAAACACAGATACTCACAATGGTACCAACACACAGATACTCACAATGGTACCAACACACAGATATTCACACTGGCACATACACACAGAGATACTCACACTGGCACTTACACACAGATATTCACACTGGCACATACACACAGATATTCACACTGGCACATACACACAGAGATACACTGGCACAAACACACAGATACTCACAATGGTACCAACACACAGATATTCACACTGGCACATACACACAGAGATACTCACACTGGCACTTACACACAGATATTCACACTGGCACATACACACAGATATTCACACTGGCACATACACACAGAGATACACTGGCACAAACACACAGATACTCACAATGGTACCAACACACAGATACTCACACTGGCACCAACACACAGAGATACACTGACACAAACACACAGATACTCACACTGGCACATACACACAGATTCTCACACTGGCACAAACACACACAGATACTCACAATGGCACAAAGACACACAGATATTCACACTGGCACATACACACAGAGATACTCACACTGGCACAAAGACACACAGATATTCACACTGGCACATACACACAGAGATACTCACACTGGCACATACACACACATATACTCACACTGGCACCAACACACAGATACTCACAAGGGTAGCTAAACACAGATACTCACAATGGTACCAACACACAGATACTCACACTGGCACATACACACGGAGATACTCACACTGGCACAAACACACAGAGATAATCACACTGGCACATACACACAGAGATACTCACACTGGCACAAACACACAGATACTCACACTGGCACAAACACACGGAGATACTCACACTGGCACCAACACACAGAGATACTCACACTGGCACATACACACAGAGATACTCACACTGGCACAAACACATAGATACTCACACTGGCACATACACACATATATTCACACTGGCACAAACACAAAGATACTCACACTGGCACAAACACACAGATACTCACACTGGCACAAACACACAGATAGTCACACTGGCACAAAGACACACAGATATTCACACTGGCACATACACACACAGATATTCAAACTGGCACATACACACAGAGATACTCACACTGGCACAAAGACACACAGATATTCACACTGGCACATACACACAGAGATACTCACACTGGCACATACACACACAGATACTCACACTGGCACCAACACACAGATACTCACAAGGGCAGCTAAACACAGATACTCACAATGGTACCAACACACATATACTCACACTGGCACATACACACACTGATACTCACACTGGCACATACACACACAGATACTCACACTGGCACATACACACAGATATTCACACTGGCACATACACACACAGATACTCACACTGGCACATACACACAGATATTCACACTGGTACATACACACACAGATACTCACAATGGCACAGACACTCAGAGATACTCACACTGGCACCTACACACACAGATATTCACACAGGCACATACACACAGATACTCACCCTGGCACAAACACACACAGATACTCACACTGGCACACACACAGATACTCACACTGGCACAAACACACAGATACTCACACTGGCACATACACTCAGAGATACTCACACTGGCACCTACACACACAGATATTCACACTGGCACATACACACAGATACTCACCCTGGCACAAACACACAGAGATACTCACACTGGCACAAACACACAGATACTCACACTGGCACATACACTCAGATATACTCACACTGGCACCTACACACACGGATATTCACACTGGCACATACACACAGATACTCACCCTGGCACAAACACACACAGATACTCACACTGGCACAAACACACAGAGATACTCACACTGGCACAAACACACAGATACTCACACTGGCACATACACTCAGAGATACTCACACTGGCACCTACACACACAGATATTCACACTGGCACATACACACAGATACTCACCCTGGCACAAACACACACAGATACTCACACTGGCACAAACACACAGAGATACTCACACTGGCACAAACACACAGATACTCACACTGGCACATACATTCAGAGATACTCACACTGGCACCTACACACACAGATATTCACACTGGCACAAACACACACAGATAATCACACTGGCACAAACACACAGAGATACTCACACTGGCACAAACACACAGATACTCACACTGGCACATACACTCAGAGATACTCACACTGGCACCTACACACACAGATATTCACACTGGCACATACACACAGATACTCACCCTGGCACAAACACACAGATACTCACACTGGCACAAACACACAGAGATACTCACACTGGCACAAACACACAGATACTCACACTGGCACATACACTCAGAGATACTCACACTGGCACCTACACACACAGATATTCACACTGGCACATACACACAGATACTCACCCTGGCACAAACACACACAGATACTCACACTGGTACAAACACACACAGATATTCACACTGGCACATACACACAGATACACTGGCACAAACACACACAGATATTCACACTTGCACATACACACAGATATTCACAATGGCACATACACACACAGATACTCACACTGGCACAAACACACACAGATACTAACACTGGCACATACACACAGATATTCACACTGACACATACACACACAGATACTCACTATGGCACATACACACAGATGCCCACACTAGCACCAACACACAGATACTCACACTGGCACCAACAAACAGATACTCACAAGGGCAGCTAAACACAGATACTCACAATGGTACCAACACACAGATACTCACACTGGCACATACACACACATATACTCACACTGGTACAAACACACACAGATATTCACACTGGTACGTACACACAGATACTCACACTGGCACAGACACACAGATACTCACACTGGCACAAACAAACACAGATATTCACACTGGCACATACACACAGATATTCACAATGGCACATACACACACAGATACTCACCCTGGCACAAACACACAGAGATACTCACACTGGCACAAACACACATATACTCACACTGGCACATACACTCAGAGATACTCACACTGGCACCTACACACACAGATATTCACACTGGCACATACACACAGATACTCACCCTGGCACAAACACACACAGATACTCACACTGGTACAAACACACACAGATATTCACACTTGCACATACACACAGATATTCACAATGGCACATACACACACAGATACTCACACTGGCACATACACACAGATATTCACACTGGCACATACACACACAGATACACACAATGGCACAGACACTCAGAGATACTCACACTGGCACCTACACCCACAGATATTCACACTGGCACATACACACAGATACTCACACTGGCACAAACACACACAGATACTCACACTGGCACATACACACACAGATGCTGACACTGGCACATACACACAGATACTCACAATGGCACATTTGCATACAGATACTGACACTGGCACATACACACAGATACTCACAATGGCACAGACACACAGATACTCACAATGGCACATTTGCATACAGATACTGACACTGGCACATACACACAGATACTCACAATGGCACAGACACACAGATACTCACACTGGCACATACACACACAGATACTCACACTGGCACATTCACATACAGATACTGACACTGGCACATATACACAGATACACTGGCACAAACACACACAGATACTTACACTGGCACATACACACAGATACTCACACTGACACATACACACAGATACTCACACTGGCACATACACACAGATGCTCACACTGGCACAAACACACACAGATACTAACACTGGCACATACACACAGATATTCACACTGACACATACACACACAGATACTCACAATGGCACATACACACAGATGCCCACACTAGCACCAACACACAGATACTCACACTGGCACCAACACACAGATACTCACAAGGGCAGCTAAACACAGATACTCACAATGGTACCAACACACAGATACTCACACTGGCACATACACACACAGATATTCACACTGACACGTACACACAGATATTCACAATGGCACATACACACACAGATACTCATACTGGCACAAACACACACAGATACTAACACTGGCACATACACACAGATATTCACACTGACACATACACACACAGATACTCACACATACACACACAATCTGACATGCATTGCAGCCACCTGTTAGCTTACCTTGAGGGTCTGGGCTGAGGCTTATGGGAATGAGCATTTAGCTGCTCACTCCAGCCTCTCCATCCTCCTCCTCCCCCCAGGGCTGTCTCTTGAGCTGGGAGGAAGTGACCTTCCCCCTCTTCCCAGCCGGCAGGAACTGCAGGGGCCGGTCAGGCTCTTAAAGGGCCAGGCACCCAACCGGCCCCTGCTCAGAATAACACCCACCGGGGCATTTTAACATATGTAATATCCTGGAAATCATTCACACAATCTGACACACATTGCCCGGGATATTACTCATGGTGTGCGGGTGTCCGGGAGCCGCATTAAATGGACCTACCGGGAGACTTGGGATGTCTGGGACCTACCGGGGGACTTGGGATGTGTGGTACCTACCGGGAGACCTGGGATGTCTGAGACCTACCGGGAGACTTGGGATATCTGGGACCTTCCGGGAGACTTGGGATATCTGGGACCTACCGGACAACTTGGGATGTCTGAGACCTACCGGGAGACTTGGGATGTCTGGGACCTACCGGGAGACCTGGGATGTCTGAGACCTACCGGGAGACTTGGGATATCTGGGACCTTCCGGGAGACTTGGGATATCTGGGACCTACCGGACAACTTGGAATGTCTAAGACCTACCGGGAGACTTGGGATATCTGAGACCTACCGGGAGACTTGGGATATCTGGGACCTACCTGGAGACTTGGGATGTCTGGCATATACCGGGAAACTTGGAATGTCTAAGAGCTACCGGGAGACTTGGGATGTCTGAGACCTTCCGGGAGACTTGGGATGTCTGGGACCTACCGGGAGACTTGGGATGTCTGAGACCTACCGGGAGACTTGGGATGTCTGGGACCTACCGGGAGACCTGGGATGTCTGAGACCTACCGGGAGACTTGGGATATCTGGGACCTTCCGGGAGACTTGGGATATCTGGGACCTACCGGACAACCTGGAATGTCTAAGACCTACCGGGAGACTTGGGATGTCTGGGACCTACCGGGAGACTTGGGTTGTCTGGGACCTACCGGGAGACTTGGGATGTCTGAGACCTACCGGGAGACTTGGGATGTCTGGGACCCACCGGGGGACTTGAGATGTCTGGTACCTACCGGGAGACCTGGGATGTCTGAGACCTACCGGGAGACTTGGGATGTCTGAGACCTATCAGGAGACTTGGGATATCTGGGACCTACCTGGAGACTTGGGATGTCTGGCATATACCGGGAAACTTGGAATGTCTAAGACCTACCGGGAGACTTGGGATGTCTGGGACCTACCGGGAGACTTGGGATGTCTGGGACCTACCGGGAGACTTGGGATGTCTGGGATCTAGCGGGAGACTTGGGATGTCTGAGACCTACCGGGAGACTTGGGATGTCTGAGACTTACCAGGAGACTTGGGATGTCTGGGATCTAGCGGGAGACTTGGGATGTCTGAGACCTACCGGGAGACTTGGGATGTCTGGGATCTAGCGGGAGACTTGGGATGTCTGAGACCTACCGGGAGACTTGGGATGTCTGAGACTTACCAGGAGACTTGGGATGTCTGGGACCTACTGGGAGACTTGGGATGTCTGGGATCTGCCAGGAGACTTGGGATGTCTGGTGTAGCGGATTGGTACCGGGCTGTCCCATGACATGTATGAGAATAAGTGTATTTGGTCATATGGCTGGTTTAATGTGTATGTACATGTATAGAAAGCATGGTATCCGGGTATAATGACAGTTAAATGTATGTAAAGAATTGTATTCCTCTAGTTGTTCGGTAGAATCATTCAAATAAAACAAGGGAATGAAACTACCGAACAACCAGACCACCCAGGAATGAGTGTGCCTCCAATTACCGTTTGCAACAATGTTGCAAACAGGTAATTGGCAATCAGTGCAGTGTGGTCTTTGTCCTCTGGGTGGCCGCCATTCGGGAAACAAACACGTGGCGGCGGCCATCTTAAACTACCGAACAGCGGTGTTTTGCCGTCGAGTGTCTGGAACTAAAATCGGACACTTGACTAGGCAAACACCGCTGAGACCTCCATACTTCCAGAAATTCGTATGGAAACTACCGAATGACCCGCCGTTCGGTAGAAAGAACCCCACAAACAAGGGAATTCATTCAAACCCTCTCCAGGCTCTATAACACAGGCAATTCGCCTGTTTTCATTCCCTTGTTTGTGACCGACCGCAGGGCCAAAATGCATGGAACTGTTTTCGGATACTTTACCCATGCGGTCGGTCAAATCTTTGGAACCCCATATCTCACGAACCATTCATCCGAATGGGCTAATTTTTAAGTATGTTGGTCCCCCAGAATAGAGCTATCTGGGGATGTTGGATTTGTGGATGTACCCCAAGTATTTAGGGTACATCCAAAACTCGGGGAAAACTGTGTACACAATAAGGGGATTATGATGCTAGAGGAGGGGAGAAGATCTGTGGGAGGTTACTACTTAGAGATTGGATAATGTCTTAAGTGATAGAACCTCCTCCCTTGCATGGGAGAGGGCTTTATAAGGAACTGTGGAATAAAGCTTGTCAGTCTACTCCTGAAACTGTGTGTCGTCCAGTTATTGGGATTGCGATGGGGATATTGCTGTATTACTTTACCTGCTGGAAACCTTGCCCATGGACTTAACATCACCTTGTTCCTGAGCCTCACTGGAATCTCTAGTGGAGAATAGCTGTGCAAGATCGGCTCTCCGCTACATTGGTTGGCAGCGCTGGGATCCAAACTCACAGAGGAACAAGCGTAAATGGAGTACGGATGGAGATTGATTTTTCTGCGCTAAAACGCTCCACGCTAAAGGACCTCCTAGAGGCAAGGGGTATACAAGCCAGCAATAAGAAGAAAGCAGTACTTGTTACAGAACTCATGGCAGAGTACAGAATGGAGGGCGATTCAGTTCCGGCACAGAGGGAGCCGGGAGGAACACCACAAGGATCGGAATTCCAGAGGCAGGTTCAGTTCAGGCTATCCTTTTATGGGGAAAACCCCCCAACAGAAATTGTTACCAGGACAATGGCCGAGGTACAAGAATTCATCCTAAGGACACAGGCACCAGAACAAAGCTCTGCAATTAATGTGCCACAGGAAGGTAAGCCTAAAATACCATACAAGGCTTTTAAAACATATGTGGAGGCAGAGGAAGATATAGACGCTTTCCTGCAAGACTTTGAAAGA
Organism: Pelobates fuscus; assembly: GCF_036172605.1. Lineage (NCBI taxonomy): Eukaryota > Metazoa > Chordata > Amphibia > Anura > Pelobatidae > Pelobates > Pelobates fuscus. The sequence continues at coordinate 8,728,118 of NC_086325.1, forward strand.
CTGTGTGCACTGCATAAAATTAACGCAGAGGACTGGGTACCTATTTTGGCCGGAAGGTTAACCGGGAGGGCAGCAGAGGCATATCGGACTGTACCTAATGACGAAATAAGGAATTACAGTAAAGTGAAAGAAATTATACTCGCCAGGTATGCTATAACACCCGAGGCATACCGGCGGAGGTTCCGGGATCTAAAGAAAACAGAGAAGGACTCGCACGCAGAGTGGGCATGCCGATTACAGGGGGCAGCGCTCGGGTGGGTGCAAGCTAGCAAGGCACGTTCTATGGAGGATGTAATACAAATGTTGCTGATGGAGCAGTTCTATGAGGGAGTAACCAATGAGGTCCAGGAATGGGTAAGGGACAGAAACCCTACTTCCCTTACCGAGGCGGCTAGGAAAGCGGATGACTACCTGGATGCACGCAGGTCACAAAAACCTGCAGCTCCAAAAGCAACCTTTAAAACATTCGGGGGAAACAACTACACCCCAGCTCCACCGAGACCGCTACCACCACCTCCACCACCCGCTGCACAGCCCCGGTTCCGACAACCCACCGCTGGCCCCTGTCATCACTGCCAGAAGTGGGGACATTATAAAAGGGAATGCCCACAGCTACGGGACCGTTCCACCTGGATTCGTCCAGGCCCACCTCCACCCAGGGCGGCCGCAGCCCACCACTACCAGGACCTAGTCACCACCCCATATGGTTCCGCAGTCCCCATTACTACTGTGGAACAATGGGAGGTACTGCACGAGGCAGATCCGGTCCAGGCCAATGTGGATAATCTACGGCACCATCGACAGACGGTATATCTGAATGGTACAGCAGTCCGGGGATTACGAGATTCGGGAGCCACCATCACTTTGGTACAGAGCCACCTGATTTCAGATCAGGCAAAACTGAACAAAACTGTTGCCGTCCGGGTAGCTGGGGGAGCAGTGTACCGGCTACCTACAGCAAGGGTACATTTACATTGGGGAGCGGGGGCAGGGGAAGTGGAGGTGGGGTTGATGCCACATTTACCGGCGGAGGTTTTATTGGGGAACGATCTGGGGAGGCTCACTTCTGCTTTTGAGCCCCAGTCACCCACCACAGGAGAGGTCAACCCTGTAGTCACCCGACAACAGGCCCGCACCCAGGACCACAACACACTGCCGGAGGTCCAGGTAAGCAACCCTACCCCCCCTCTAGAATGTGTCCCCTGGGCTCCACCTAATGAATTTGTAGCTGAAGTCGCAACAGACCCCACGCTTCAGGTGTATAGGGACAAGGTTGGCACGAGTTCCCCCGGGTCGGAGGGAGAGAAGTTTATCTGGGATAAACAACTTTTATACAGGGAAACAACCAAACAGATTACGGGGTTAGACCCGATAGCGAGGAGACAATTAGTGGTACCACAGCGGTACCGGGCTGAATTACTCCGGATAGCGCATGATATTCCGCTATCCGGACATCTAGGGGTTAGTCGCACCAGGTACAGACTAACCCAGAGTTTCTTCTGGCCAGGGATTAGCCAGGAAGTACGCAGATATTGCACGACTTGCGATACCTGCCAGAGAGTGGGAAAAAGGGGGGATCGCAGGAAGGCTAAACTTCACCCCTTACCCATAATAGAGGAACCTTTTAGCCGAATAGCGGTGGATCTGATAGGCCCCCTCAATAAAGTTAGCCCGTCAGGAAAACGGTATATTTTAACGGTCGTAGATTATGCCACCAGGTATCCAGAAGCAGTGGCTCTGACCAACATCCACGCTGAGACGGTCGCGGATGCCCTCATGCGGATATTCTCCCGGATGGGATTACCCAGGGAGATTATCTCGGATCAGGGTACCCAGTTTACCGCAGAATTCACCCAACACCTCTGGAGGATCTGTGGCATTAAGCCTATTATCAGCGCCCCTTACCACCCCCAGACGGACGGGCTCTGCGAACGATTCAATGGTACCTTGAAGCAGATGCTCCGAACCTTCGCAGAGACCCACAAGGACTGGGAACGATTCCTGCCGCACCTCCTATTTGCATACCGGGAGGTGCCGCAGGAGTCCACAGGGTTCTCCCCGTTTGAATTATTGTTTGGAAGGAGGGTCCGAGGCCCATTGGATCTTATTAGAGAGCATTGGGAGGGAGACCGGAGCACAGATGGCACTCCCATCCTACCATATGTGTTGGCCTTTCGGGACCGCCTAGAAGCGTTGACCAAGACGGTACGGGAAAACCTTCAGGAGGCCCAGACCCGCCAGCGTACATGGTATGATCGGGGAGCCAGGGACCGTAGCTTTCAGGTCGGGCAGAAGGTACTAATTTTAAAACCTGTCCGACATGATAAGTTACAGGCCGCCTGGCAGGGCCCATATAAGGTGGTGGAGCAAAGATGCGATACCACCTATATTATCGGCCCCTGCACAGGGACTGGGGGGCGACGCATGCTCCATGTGAACATGCTGAAGCCCTACCACGAGCGTACTGAGGAGGTAACCGCCATCTGTGCCCCTAACACGGAAGAGTTTGACAGCTTACCCCTCCCCGATTTGCTGGGGGATGGGCAGCTGTCCGGAGATTTAGGGGAGGTTACGCTGGGAGATCGGCTGAGCCCACAGGAGCGGATCGAGGTACAGCAACTATTGGAAGAGAAACGCGACACGTTCTCTAATGTACCTGGATACACGCCTCTGGCAACTCACCGGGTCGAGACCCCAGGGCAACTACCCATGCGCCAGACGCCATACCGCATTCCAGAAGCGGTACGGGCAAACATGCGTAAGGAGATCGACGAAATGCTCCAACTGGGGGTGATTGAACCCTCAGACAGTCCTTGGGCATCTCCTGTAGTCCTCGTACCAAAGCGAGACGGTACGACCCGCTTCTGCGTGGACTATAGGAGATTGAACGAGAAGACTGTATCTGACGCCTATCCGATGCCCCGGATAGACGAGTTACTGGACAGAATGGCCAGGGGCCAATACCTCACCACTATTGACTTGTGTAAAGGGTATTGGCAAATCCCCCTGGCCCCAGACGCCATCCCGAAGTCGGCCTTTGTCACCCCATTTGGCTTGTACCAGTTTAAGGTCATGCCATTTGGGATGAAAAACGCCCCAGCCACCTTCCAAAGGATGGTGGATCGACTCCTAGATGGATTCCAGGACTATACATGTGCCTACCTGGACGATATTGCTATTTTTAGCAATACGTGGCAGGAACACTTAGCTCACATCGGAGCTGTACTAGATAGGATAAGGGAAGCAGGTCTGACCTTAAAGCCGGCCAAGTGTAGTATCGGCATGGCTGAGGTACAATACCTGGGACATAGAGTAGGGTGCGGTAAACAAAAACCCGAACCCGCCAAAGTAGAGGCTGTAGCCCAGTGGCCCACCCCTAGGACTAAGACCCAGGTTTTAGCGTTTCTAGGGACAGCAGGGTATTACCGGAAGTTTGTTCCCAATTATAGCGCCCTGGCCAAACCCCTCACTGACCTGACCCGTAAGAACCTTCCCCGCCAAGTAAACTGGACCCCGGAGTGTGAGCAGGCATTCCAACAATTGAAAAATGCACTGATAAATGCCCCTGTCTTGGCAGCTCCCAATCCAACTAAACGTTTTCTTGTTCACACAGACGCTTCTATGTTTGGATTGGGGGCAGTACTGAGTCAAGTCGGGGCCGATGGCGGGGAACATCCAGTGGCTTACATCAGTCGCAAACTGTTACCTCGAGAAGTAAGCTACGCCGCCATCGAAAAGGAATGCCTGGCTGTGGTGTGGGCCCTAAAGAAGCTACAACCCTATTTATATGGACAGCCCTTTTCCTTGCTCACGGATCACAACCCGTTAGTCTGGCTGAACCGGGTGGCTGGAGACAACGCCAGGCTGCTGCGCTGGAGTTTGGCGCTACAGCCTTTTGACTTTAATATCCAGTACCGGCCGGGTAAGCAGAATGGAAATGCTGACGGGTTGTCAAGACAAACTGACTTAGAGAAATGATCCGTGAGCCCCCGGACATCCCCAAGCCGATCCGTGTTGGATCAGACTGTGTATGCCGGCTTGTGGGCAAGGGGGAGCAGTGTAGCGGATTGGTACCGGGCTGTCCCATGACATGTATGAGAATAAGTGTATTTGGTCATATGGCTGGTTTAATGTGTATGTACATGTATAGAAAGCATGGTATCCGGGTATAATGACAGTTAAATGTATGTAAAGAATTGTATTCCTCTAGTTGTTCGGTAGAATCATTCAAATAAAACAAGGGAATGAAACTACCGAACAACCAGACCACCCAGGAATGAGTGTGCCTCCAATTACCGTTTGCAACAATGTTGCAAACAGGTAATTGGCAATCAGTGCAGTGTGGTCTTTGTCCTCTGGGTGGCCGCCATTCGGGAAACAAACACGTGGCGGCGGCCATCTTAAACTACCGAACAGCGGTGTTTTGCCGTCGAGTGTCTGGAACTAAAATCGGACACTTGACTAGGCAAACACCGCTGAGACCTCCATACTTCCAGAAATTCGTATGGAAACTACCGAATGACCCGCCGTTCGGTAGAAAGAACCCCACAAACAAGGGAATTCATTCAAACCCTCTCCAGGCTCTATAACACAGGCAATTCGCCTGTTTTCATTCCCTTGTTTGTGACCGACCGCAGGGCCAAAATGCATGGAACTGTTTTCGGATACTTTACCCATGCGGTCGGTCAAATCTTTGGAACCCCATATCTCACGAACCATTCATCCGAATGGGCTAATTTTTAAGTATGTTGGTCCCCCAGAATAGAGCTATCTGGGGATGTTGGATTTGTGGATGTACCCCAAGTATTTAGGGTACATCCAAAACTCGGGGAAAACTGTGTACACAATAAGGGGATTATGATGCTAGAGGAGGGGAGGAGATCTGTGGGAGGTTACTACTTAGAGATTGGATAATGTCTTAAGTGATAGAACCTCCTCCCTTGCATGGGAGAGGGCTTTATAAGGAACTGTGGAATAAAGCTTGTCAGTCTACTCCTGAAACTGTGTGTCGTCCAGTTATTGGGATTGCGATGGGGATATTGCTGTATTACTTTACCTGCTGGAAACCTTGCCCATGGACTTAACATCACCTTGTTCCTGAGCCTCACTGGAATCTCTAGTGGAGAATAGCTGTGCAAGATCGGCTCTCCGCTACATCTGGGATCCTGTCATATACTAAAATGTTTAACAATAGATTGTGAAGTCTATTAAATTTCTCGTTATAGCCTTGCCCTAGCCTCGCACCCCAGACACAACCCTAAAAGGAATTGCGTCTCTGGATATTTGAGATTATATTAATTAATGGCTTGAAAAAAATCTTATTTTATTCATTGATTTCAATATTTACTGGGGTAAATAAACCACAAAATTAGGAAAAGCAGAAATGTTATAGTTATTCGTTAAAATAGCGGATTTGATTATTTTCCATTAAATTAACACTTTGACAGGCTATCACGCTTTCCATTTGCCACTTTTGGTCTGAAATAGTTAAGAGAAGCAAATGCTGAGAAACGTAAATGGCGCAAGACGGACATATGGAGAGGAAATCACAGCTGGGGGATCAGGTTATTGGCACAGATTAAAAGGTTTGCCTGAAGCAAATACTACAAACGCTGGAAATTGGACAAATATATACAAAACAGGTTATTTTAAGCATATTTATATAATGTTTACAATGCTACTTAATTTTACTTTTTTAAATATATGAAAAAATATTTACATTAAATATTACTTCATATAACCCTCCCTATTACTCCTCCTACTACACCATATAACCCTCCCTATAACTCCTCCTATTACTCCATATAACCCTCCCTATAACTCCTCCTATTACTCCATATAACCTCTCTATAACTCCTCCTATTACTCCATATAACCCTCCCTATAACCCCTCCTATTACTCCATATAACCTCCCTATAACTCCTCCTATTACTCCATATAACCTCTCTATAACTCCTCCTATTACTCCATATAACCCTCCCTATATCCCCCTATTACTCCTCCTATTACTCCATATAACCCTCCCTATAACTCATCCTATTACTCCATATAACCCTCCCTATAACCCCTCATATTACTCTATATAACCCTCCCTATAACTCCTCCTATTACTCCATATAACCCTCCCTATAACTCCTCCTATTACTCCATATAACCCTCCCTATAACTCCTCCTATTACTCCATATAACCCTCCCTATAACCCCTCCTATTACTCCATATAACCTCTCTATAACTCCTCCTATTACTCCATATAACCCTCCCTATAACTCCTCCTATTACTCCATATAACCCCCCTATAACCCCTCCTATTACTCAATATAACCTCTCTATAACTCCTCCTATTACTCCATATAACCCTCCCTATAACCCCTCATATTACTCTATATAACCCTCCCTATAACTCCTCCTATTACTCCATATAACCCTCCCTATAACCCCTCCTATTACTCCATATAACCCTCCCTATAACTGCTCCTATTACTCCATATAACCCTCCCTATAACCCCTCCTATTACTCCATATAACCTCCCTATAACCCCTCCTATTACTCTATATAACCCTCCCTATAACTCCTCCTATTACTCCATATAACCCTCCCTATAACTCCTCCTATTACTCCATATAACCCTCCCTATTACTCCATATAACCCTCCCTATAACTCCTCCTATTACTTCATATAACCCTCCCTATAACTCCTCCTATTACTCCATATAACCCCCCTATTACTCCTCCTATTACTCAATATAACCCTCCCTATGACTGCTCCTATTACTCCATATAACCCTCCCTATAACTCCTTCTATTACTCCATATAACCCTCCCTATAACTCCTCCTATTACTCCATATAACCCTCCCTATTACTCATACTATTACTCAATATAACCCTCCCTATTACTCCTACTATTACTCAATATAACCCTCCCTATAACTCCTCCTATTACTCCATATAACCCTCAATATAACTCCTCCTATTACTCCATATAACCTCCCTAGAACTCCTCCTATTACTCCATATAACCCTCCCTATAACTCCTCCTATTACTCAATATAACCCTCCCTATAACCCCTCCTATTACTCCATATAACCCTCCCTATAACTCCTCCTATTACTCCATATAACCCTCCCTATAACTCCTCCTATTACTCAATATAACCCTCCCTATAACCCCTCCTATTACTCCATATAACCCTCAATATAACTCCTTCTATTACTCCATATAACCCTCCCTATAACTCCTCCTATTACTCCATATAACCCTCCCTATAACTCCTCCTATTACTCCATATAACCCTCCCTATAATCCCTCCTATTACTCCATATAACCCTCCCTATAACTCCTCCTATTACTCCATATAACTCCTCCTATTACTCCATATAACATTAGTATAACTCATTCTGTTACTCCATATAAGACTCACTCCATATAACCCTCCCTATAACAATCCCAATTTCTCTCATCTCATTATAAATGACGGCCATTTGTTCTGCAATGCCGTGTCAATTATTGCGTTACGTGGCACGCGATCTCTGCAGGTTTAATCGGATTAGACAGCCTGCGTTATAACGGGCTATCAGTCGGCAGGAGACGGTGGCTGTGCCAGGTTGCTAAGCCCTGCTAATTAAACCGCGTGTCAGATTAGGAAACGTGCTGTGTTCGATGAAAGGAAAAAAATAAATATCTCACTGTCTTTCCACAGAACAACTTAACTTGACTGGAATGCATGGAAACTCTTTTATTTCTTAATTAACCTGTTCTGTCCATAAAATATCGCCTGTGGGGGGTTTATTCAATAAACTGTGATCTTTCGGGAAAAAAGGCAAATTTTGTGCCAAAATAACCAAACTTGAAAAATTCTCCATGCAGCAATGTCCCAGCTTTTATTTATTTATTTAAATTCTTTATTTTTGCATGCAGAATGAAATAAACATATAGGCAATGACATTTTCCCAGGCGCACATGATACAATAAAAATGTACGGTTGTGGTCGGAAGTGTCGATGGGACAGCACGTTTTAGGGCTGAGGGAAGGCATAAGATCCCAGCATGGAGGCCATCTCAAGAGGTAGGCCACTACCCTCCAACTCGCCAGTACTGTTGGTCTGTCGTAGATTAAGCCACAAGAGTGACCCAGTGGGGACTGGGATATCCCCCCCCCCCGGTCCAAAGGAGGGGGGAGTACGGGGCTCCGATCAACTAAGAGAGCCTGGCCGCCTCAGACGGAGAGATCGACCGCTTCTCCCGCCAAGAGCCCACAGGTCTTGAGTGATTGCAGGCCGCAATCGTTGAGCTGCTTAAGTGAGGAGACCCGGAATTCACTCCAAAGTCCAGTGAGTACCAAACGTGGGTCCAGTACAGGAATGTCTGGAAGTAGGGTATTATCCCTCTTAAAGTTGATTTAAAAGCAGTTTCTGGCTGGAGCTCCACTATTCTGTGACCATCTAGTATGGCTTCCAAACACCCCTTCCCCCAGCCTTTATTTTAACCTAAAAATTGGCTATTTCTTGGCCAATTCTCACCAGTTCCCAATTTAGTGTATACTACAACCCCCTTATAGATTTTGTAGAATAGCAACAATCATTTTGGAAAAATGTACAGAATCAGCAAAGAGGGTTTCATTTGATGATAAAACCCATGATATACCATGTCTAAACAGGTCTGGATGTAAAGACCAAAAAATAAATAAATATATCTTCTAGATTTTCTTATAATTTACTTTTTTTAATCCTAAAAGAAAATATTTTTTGCCATGAAACCTACTTTTTTCATATAAATATATATAGAAACAAAGTTGTAGAAAAGGATCAATGTGTTTCAGATTTCCACGTTACACGGTCTGCGTCAGGTAGAGCATTGTCGCGTGGGGTCATTCGGTCAACATTTAACCGAAAACCAACTCTTATTTTTGATAATGTGAAACAGACACAGGTCTAAGAAATGACAGCTGTGTTTTAAAGGTCGCCTTTAAATGACTAATTGGCATAAACGTTGTTATTTATCCAGCTGCCGTGTGGTAGAGTCGCCACTTTATTGCCAATAAAACCTGAAGGTTTGGTCCTTATCCCACCCAGAAACTGTCAGCTGAGACAAAATGTGGAACCACTTCTAGGGATCTGAGACAACTGGTAGATTTTATGAGATTTACTTAGCTTTCTGGAAGGCCAGCTAGATAAATCTCTAATTAATTACTAAATGTCTTCAGTGTAAAAGTCTTAACGCCCCAACATTTGATGTGTCTGCGACTTGGTGAACTGTAGCCCTCTTATGGTGAGCCTTGAACTTCTGTGAAATTATGTTGAAAGTTCAAGGACAGAACATCAAAGAAACCTATTTAGTTTGGTGGTGCGTCCAGTCCTTGGGCACTGCCGGCCTTAACTCATCGTTCATCGTGAAGAACAGACGCTATGCATGGGTTGAGACTTTTAAACTCTGCACCAGGTCCATATTTTTTTTTATGTAAAACCCGCAGCATCTTACAACCAGATCCCAGGGGGACATAATGGTTTATTTGAGAATTTACCAGGGACTTTCAAATTTAATTTTAACACAGACAAATGGGCGATTATACTAGTGTAGTACGCTGGAGTATTTTGGTCTAAAATTACACATTTTCCGGTTAGCTTCTAACAGTCCTAATATAGCAAATAACCATGAAAGTAGATAAATTTGAAAGAAATCTCCAATTGTCCGATTTTTTTTTATATTTGCTCTGAAATATGTATTTTCCCAGTTAATTCTTCATAACTAACAGTGGAGTGAATTAACCCTTTAGTACCTCCGATTTACCATTTTCTCCCTGCCCTGACACCTGCACGCTGCCTAGACTGTAATAAAATTGTGACCCATTGTACAGCGCTACAGAATCTGATGGCGCTATATAAATAATAAAATAATAATAATAATATATGGCTCATTTGTTGCTGACCCAGGCTTGAGCCCCAGTGAGGTCCTGAAAACCCCCGGGTCTGCTTTTTGAAACCTTTCATTACTATCCCTGAGTCCTCTAACATTGAGAGAGAGATAACACCTCCAATTCCATAATCTGTGACAGCAGCACTGTAATGCACCCACATGGAGGTAATTACACACAAGGCTATTCACAAAAGTGAGAATTCAAAGGGATTTTCACATTTAAGGCCAGAGTAGCCGAACGGAATGTATAGCTGTGACGGTAATCACCATCACTGGGAGCATAAGATGGACGCTTAGCAGGTCTCCCCAGATGACTCCTATGTTTAATATAGCTGTGACGGTAATCACCATCACTGGGACCATAAGATGGACGCTTAGCAGGTCTCCCCAGATAACTCCTATGTTTAATATAGCTGTGACTGTAATCACCATCACTAGGACCATAAGATGGACGCTTAGCAGGTCTCCCCAGATAACTCCTATGTTTAATATAGGTGTGACGGTAATCACCATCACTAGGACCATAAGATGAATCCTTAGCAGGTCGCCCCAGATAACTCCTATGTTTAATATAGCTCTGACGGTAATCACCATCACTGGGAGCATAAGATGGACGCTTAGCAGGTCGCCCCAGATAACTCCTATGTTTAATATAGCTGTGACGGTAATCACCATCACTGGGAGCATAAGATGGACGCTTAGCAGGTCGCCCCAGATAACTCCTATGTTTAATATAGGTGTGACGATAATCACCATCCCTGGGACCATAAGATGGACGCTTAGCAGGTCTCCCCAGATAACTCCTATGTTTAATATAGCTGTGACTGTAATCACCATCACTAGGACCATAAGATGGACGCTTAGCAGGTCTCCCCAGATAACTCCTATGTTTAATATAGGTGTGACGGTAATGACCATCACTGGGACCATAAGATGGACCCTTAGCAGGTCTCCCCAGATGACTCCTATGTTTAATATAGCTGTGACGATAATCACCATCACTGGGACCATACGATGGACGCTTAGCAGGTCTCCCCAGATAACTCCTATGTTTAATATAGCTGTGACGATAATCACCATCACTGGGACCATAAGATGAATGCTTAGCAGGTCTCCCCAGATAACTCCTATGTTTAATATAGCTGTGACGATAATCACCATCACTGGGACCATAAGATGGACCCTTAGCAGGTCTCCCCAGATGACTCCTATGTTTAATATAGCTGTGACGATAATCACCATCACTGGGACCATAAGATGAATGCTTAGCAGGTCTCCCCAGATAACTCCTATGTTTAATATAGGTGTGACGGTAATAACCATCACTGGGACCATAAGATGGACCCTTAGCAGGTCTCCCCAGATGACTCCTATGTTTAATATAGCTGTGACGATAATCACCATCACTGGGACCATAAGATGAATGCTTAGCAGGTCTCCCCAGATAACTCCTATGTTTAATATAGGTGTGACGATAATCACCATCCCTGGGACCATAAGATGAATGCTTAGCAGGTCTCCCCAGATGACTCCTATGTTTAATATAGCTGTGACGATAATCACCATCACTGGGACCATAAGATGGACGCTTAGCAGGTCTCCCCAGATGACTCCTATGTTTAATATAGCTGTGACGATAATCACCATCACTGGGACCATAAGATGAATGCTTAGCAGGTCTCCCCAGATAACTCCTATGTTTAATATAGGTGTGACGGTAATAACCATCACTGGGACCATAAGATGGACCCTTAGCAGGTCTCCCCAGATGACTCCTATGTTTAATATAGCTGTGACGATAATCACCATCACTGGGACCATAAGATGAATGCTTAGCAGGTCTCCCCAGATAACTCCTATGTTTAATATAGGTGTGACGGTAATCACGATCACTAGGACCATAAGATGGACGCTTAGCAGGTCTCCCCAGATAACTCCTATGTTTAATATAGCTGTGACGGTAATCACGATCACTAGGACCATAAGATGGACGCTTAGCAGGTCTCCCCAGATAACTCCTATGTTTAATATAGCTGTGACGGTAATCACCATCACTGGGACCATAAGATGGACCCTTAGCAGGTCTCCCCAGATGACTCCTATGTTTAATATAGCTGTGACGGTAATCACCATCACTGGGACCATAAGATGGACCCTTAGCAGGTCTCCCCAGATGACTCCTATGTTTTGGTCACCCTGTGCAATTATAGGTGCACCGTGTGGATTCTGTGTTAAATATTTTGTGTGATCTCATACTGATGCGGTTTACCAACCAGGTGGATTCGGCAGTGGAGCCTCTGCAGCGCCACTTGTTGGTTGTTAAGATCTTTAAACAGCTTAACGCACTTCCTGAATAGTAAGGCTCATTTATTTGCATATTTGTGTAATTTGCATATTATGGTTTCTGCAGGCAGGGACATGTTTCATGTTTGTCATTGTCTTACCCGCCCCTTTATAAGTATGTGGTTGTGTTATTATGGGTTCCTGTATGTTTCCCCATATGATTTGGTTATATGTATGAGATTGAGTGTGTCGCCCTAAGTGTAATGTAATGTGGATAGAGCTTAGTCCTGAGTGACAATAAAGCACTGTGTGTTATTTCTATTGGGGACTGTGTGTCCTGTGGGGTTTGTTCAGGGATGCCAGTAACAGTTTCTTTGGACCTGTTGGCTGGCCGGATTGGGCCCTAAATCCTGGGATAAGTTAACTAACAGATAGGCCTGAGAGTCACAAGTGCAATATCTGTTGATAATGGCCTGAGACACCTTCCTGGAAGGACAGCGCTGCAGCCTGGTCCAAGGTGTAGGAAGTCCTCAGTGATTCTAGTCAAGCTTTGATGACTGGTGTGGTGATTAATACAGCGTGGTGTGGGGTTTAATACAGCGTGGTTTGGGGTTTAATACAGCAGGTGTGGTGGTTAATACAGCCTGGTGTGGTGGTTAATACAGCCTGGTGTGGTGGTTAATACAGCCTGGTGTGGTGGTTAATACAGCCTGGTGTGGTGGTTAATGCAGCCTGGTGTGGTGGTTAATGCAGCCTGGTGTGGTGGTTAATGCAGCGTGGTGTGGTGGTTAATGCAGCCTGGTGTGGTGGTTAATACAGCGTGGTTTGGGGTTTAATACAGCCTGGTGTGGTGGTTAATACAGCAGGTGTGGTGGTTAATGCAGCCTGGTGTGGTGGTTAATACAGCGTGGTGTGGTGGTTAATACAGCGTGGTGTGGTGGTTAATGCAGCCTGGTGTGGTGGTTAATGCAGCCTGGTGTGGTGGTTAATACAGCGTGGTTTGGGGTTTAATACAGCAGGTGTGGTGGTTAATACAGCCTGGTGTGGTGGTTAATACAGCCTGGTGTGGTGGTTAATACAGCCTGGTGTGGTGGTTAATACAGCGTGGTGTGGTGGTTAATACAGCGTGGTGTGGTGGTTAATACAGCGTGGTGTGGTGGTTAATACAGCGTGGTGTGGTGGTTAATACAGCGTGGTGTGGTGGTTAATACAGCGTGGTGTGGTGGTTAATGCAGCCTGGTGTGGTGGTTAATGCAGCGTGGTGTGGTGGTTAATACAGCGTGGTGTGGTGGTTAATGCAGCGTGGTGTGGTGGTTAATGCAGCGTGGTGTGGTGGTTAATGCAGCGTGGTTTGGGGTTTAATACAGCCTGGTGTGGTGGTTAATACAGCAGGTGTGGTGGTTAATACAGCCTGGTGTGGTGGTTAATGCAGCCTGGTGTGGTGGTTAATGCAGCCTGGTGTGGTGGTTAATGCAGCCTGGTGTGGTGGTTAATGCAGCGTGGTTTGGGGTTTAATACAGCCTGGTGTGGTGGTTAATACAGCCTGGTGTGGTGGTTAATGCAGCCTGGTGTGGTGGTTAATGCAGCCTGGTTTGGGGTTTAATGCAGCCTGGTTTGGTGGTTAATACAGCAGGTGTGGTGGTTAATGCAGCCTGGTGTGGTGGTTAATGCAGCCTGGTGTGGTGGTTAATGCAGCCTGGTGTGGTGGTTAATGCAGCCTGGTGTGGTGGTTAATGCAGCCTGGTGTGGTGGTTAATGCAGCCTGGTGTGGTGGTTAATGCAGCCTGGTGTGGTGGTTAATGCAGCCTGGTGTGGTGGTTAATGCAGCCTGGTGTGGTGGTTAATGCAGCCTGGTGTGGTGGTTAATGCAGCCTGGTGTGGTGGTTAATATACCATGGATTAGGGTTAATATAGATGGTGTGGGGCAGGGCTCGACAAATCCCAGGCGCCAGGTCGCTGTGGTGGCCAGGAAATTTGACCTGGCGTCTGGGGTTTTTCCGGTCCAACCCCCGAAGTGACCGGCTGCCGGACAGCAGAGGCGGGCAGTCGGATCACGGAGGGCTGAGGCCGGCAGGCGGCTGACAGAGAGAGGGGGAGGCCGTCTCCTGTATTGCTAAGGCAGGTATGGAGGGAGGTGGGCGGCTAAGGAAGGGAGGGAGGAAAGAAAGGAGGCGGGCACGCAGCTCATGAAGAGCTGTAGGAGGCAGGCGGCTGACTTACTGACGCGGCAAGGGAGCTGTAATCACTCTGCTCTGCATCCCTATGGGGTACATTAACGTAGGTGCTGCACATTGTCAAGCACTGACCCAGGAAGCACCTCTAGAGGCCGTCTGAGTGACTGCCGCAAGAGGTGTCACCAGGCAGCAATGTAAACACGGCCTTTTGTCTGAAAAGTCAATGTTTATATTGAAAAGTGTTCAGGGACGGGATATAGACTTCAGAACAACTACATTAAGCTGTAGAGGTTCTGGTGACTATAGTGTGCCTTTCAGAATTAGATTTTTGTTGTTGATTTAGCTGGCTCCTAGATTCCAAGCAAATTTGTCAAGCCCTGGTGTGGGGTTAATACAGTCATGGACGGCCAACATCGTCGCTGTTATCTGAGCTCTGACACTCTGTCAGTGAGAGCCCAGAATAGCTCTCTCCGTGTATTTAACTGAGGATTTTTATAAACTGTTACTGTGATTGGGTGTTACGATGTCACACGGCCGTATAAACACACACACTCCTGGCCAAGAGATTGTATATAGATACACAGAACGTGAGACAGCGCTGAAATATTCTGGGATGGCTGGCAGGATTCTGGCAATAAAATCTTACTTATACCCCATGGAAGAGTTTAAACATGCAAGAGAGACACTCCGCACTCCAAACAAGATTAAAGATAAGGAACGGGCTGATACGATGGGCTGATTAGCTTTTATTTATTGTCACAATTGGGGAATCGTGTGATAAAATGGCCCTCAGTGTTAAATCAATAATAGTACCACTGCTTATAATGGAGACCTTTACACAGACTCGCAGTTATCACAATTCACACAACCTTCTACGACGGCAACTCTCCAACTCCTGCAAACATGCATGTGGCTACTATGATGCACATATTGGCACATGGTACCAGCCAAGGTTACACATCCGTGTTTCGTTGTATTGGTCTTTACAAAATGTGTTTTGTGGGAATTAAATGTTTGTCTTGTTTACCTGTACAGCGCTGTAGAACATGTTGGCGCTATATAAATAATTGTACAAGTTTTCTGATCTGGATCCAATGCTCAGTCAGGTTCCCCATCAATTTCATCTCTAAATAAGTCTTGCCTAGTACCCCACCAAATGCTGATACACAGACATCAGGACACCTACCTCTCACCTCCTAATACACAGACATCAGGACACCTACCTCTCACCTCCTCCTAATACACAGACATCAGGACACCTACCTCTCACCTCCTAATAAACAGACATCAGGACACCTACCTCTCACCTCCTAATAAACAGACATCAGGACACGTACCTCTCACCTCCTCCTAATACACAGACATCAGGACACCTACCTCTCACCTCCTCCTAATACACAGACATCAAGACACGTACCTCTCACCTCCTCCTAATACACAGACATCAGGACACGTACCTCTCACCTCCTCCTAAAACACAGACATCAGGACACCTACCTCTCACCTCCTCCTAATACACAGACATCAGGACACCTACCTCTCACCCCCTCCTAATACACAGACATCAGGACACCTACCTCTCACCTCCTCCTAATACACAGACATCAGGACACCTACCTCTCACCTCCTCCTAATACACAGACACCAGAACACGAACCTCTCACCTCCTCCTAATACACAGACATCAGGACACCTACCTCTCACCTCCTCCTAATACACAGACATCAGGTCACCTACCTCTCACCTCCTCCTAATACACAGACATCAGGACACCTACCTGTCACCTCCTCCTAATACACAGACATCAGGACACCTACCTCTCACCTCCTCCTAATACACAGACATCAGGACACCTACCTCTCACCTCCTCCTAATACACAGACATCAGGACACCTACCTCTCACCTCCTCCTAATACACAGACATCAGGACACCTACCTCTCACCCCCTCCTAATACACAGACATCAGGACACCTACCTCTCACCTCCTCCTAATACACCGACATCAGGACACCTACCTCTCACCTCCTCCTAATACACCGACATCAGGACACCTACCTCTCACCTCCTCCTAATACACCGACATCAGGACACGTACCTCTCACCTCCTCCTAATACACAGACATCAGGACACCTACCTCTCATCCCCTCCTAATACAGACATCAGGACACCTACCTCTCACCCCCTCCTAATACACAGACATCAGGACACCTACCTCTCACCTCCTCCTAATACACAGACATCAGGACACCTACCTCTCACCCCCTCCTAATACACAGACATCAGGACACCTACCTCTCACCTCCTAATACACAGACACCAGAACACAAACCTCTCACCTCCTCCTAATACACAGACACCAGAACACGAACCTCTCACCTCCTCCTAATACACAGACATCAGGACACCTACCTCTCACCTCCTCCTAATACACAGACATCAGGTCACCTACCTCTCACCTCCTCCTAATACACAGACATCAGGACACCTACCTCTCACCTCCTCCTAATACACAGACATCAGGACACCTACCTCTCACCTCCTCCTAATACACAGACATCAGGACACCTACCTCTCACCTCCTCCTAATACACAGACATCAGGACACCTACCTCTCACCTCCTCCTAATACACAGACATCAGGACACCTACCTCTCACCTCCTCCTAATACACAGACATCAGGACACCTACCTCTCACCTCCTCCTAATACACAGACATCAGGACACCTACCTCTCACCTCCTAATACACAGACATCAGGACACCTACCTCTCACCTCCTCCTAATACACAGACATCAGGACACCTACCTCTCACCCCCTCCTAATACACAGACATCAGGACACCTACCTCTCACCTCCTAATACACAGACACCAGAACACGAACCTCTCACCTCCTCCTAATACACAGACATCAGGACACCTACCTCTCACCTCCTCCTAATACACAGACATCAGGTCACCTACCTCTCACCTCCTCCTAATACACAGACATCAGGACACCTACCTCTCACCTCCTCCTAATACACAGACATCAGGACACCTACCTCTCACCTCCTCCTAATACACAGACATCAGGACACCTACCTCTCACCTCCTCCTAATACACAGACATCAGGACACCTACCTCTCACCTCCTCCTAATACACAGACATCAGGACACCTACCTCTCACCCCCTCCTAATACACAGACATCAGGACACCTACCTCTCACCTCCTCCTAATACACAGACATCAGGACACCTACCTCTCACCTCCTCCTAATACACCGACATCAGGACACCTACCTCTCACCTCCTCCTAATACACAGACATCAGGACACCTACCTCTCACCTCCTCCTAATACACAGACATCAGGACACCTACCTCTCATCCCCTCCTAATACAGATATCAGGACACCTACCTCTCACCCCCTCCTAATACACAGACATCAGGACACCTACCTCTCATCCCCTCCTAATACACAGACATCAGGACACCTACCTCTCATCCCCTCCTAATACAGACATCAGGACACCTACCTCTCACCCCCTCCTAATACAGACATCAGGACACCTACCTCTCACCTCCTCCTAATACACAGACATCAGGACACCTACCTCTCACCTCCTCCTAATACACAGACATCAGGACACCTACCTCTCCCCTCCTAATACAGACATCAGGACACCTACCTCTCACCTCCTCCTAATACACAGACATCAGGATACCTACCTCTCACTTCCTCCTAATACACAGACATCAGGACACCTACCTCTCACCTCCTCCTAATACACAGACATCAGGACACCTACCTCTCCCCTCCTAATACACAGACATCAGGACACCTACCTCTCCCCTCCTAATACAGACATCAGGACACCTACCTCTCACCTCCTCCTAATACACAGACATCAGGACACCTACCTCTCCCCTCCTAATACAGACATCAGGACACCTACCTCTCACCTCCTCCTAATACACAGACATCAGGACACCTACCTCTCACCCCCTCCTAATACACAGACATCAGGACACCTACCTCTCACCTCCTCCTAATACACAGACATCAGGACATGTAACTCTCACCCCTCCTAATACAGAGATATTAATTTACTGTCTGATCCATTCTCTAATACCAGGATTTGTACCTTATTTTTTCTCCTGGGCGAGGTCTCTTCTTCTCGATTCTTTTGGTTGAAATGTTCAGTTCTTGCTGTCTGTGGCCCATGGCAGAGAGCCGGTCTGTGCTAGGGATGCCAGTTTGCTGGTGCCCAGTGCTGGCCAGTGTGAGGGTTGTGTTGTGTTTGGGAACTGAAAGTCTTTTCCCATGTTTTCCAGCTGTGTGCCCATCCAGGATTTTAGACTTTGGGAGATCTATGGCCCCAGCCAGGCACAGGAAAACACCTACACTCATACTTAGGAGAACACTCATACTCAGGACCATCATTGTGTGTCTCATCAAACTCAACTCCTAGCACATCTGGACTGGTACTTTGTGAAGAGTGAGTGTGAGAGGGAGTGAGTGAGTGAGTGAGTGTGAGAGGGATTGAGTGAGTGTGTGTGAGTGGGTGCGAGAGGGAGTGAGTGTGTGATAGGGTGCATGGAGTGCTATATAGGGGACAAAGGATAGGATCAGAAACTAATTCAGAAAATAAAAAAAGCTGAAGCAGGGAGTATGAGTGAATGAGGACAGTGTGTAGTCTCCCCGTCTGCAAGTCCAAAGTTAATTCCCACTTGTGAGATGTGTGAGAATTCCCTTCTATTCTCACTCCCCCTTATAGTCATTCTCTCTCCCCTTCGCCAATAGAAGCCTGCTCTCCCCTCAGCCCCTCTCTGCTCTCCCCCTCCAGCCCTGCCCCACCATGCAGGGGGCACTCACAGCTACAGGTGTCCAGGAAGGTGTGACTAGTGTGTAGAGTAGTATGGAGTATGTCAGTAAGCCTGGGTTAGACTAAATGTATCAATTTATAAATAAAACAAAATGTACAAACTGTTTATATTTTATTATAAACACTGTATGCCCACTATCTGTACCTCTCTGGGGATTACTCACTAAGCAGTGAGTCGCAGCAAATAGAAACGGAATAATACGATTTCGGTTAAACCAGCCATGCTGAGACTATAGTGAATGAGAGAATTCATTATTTACTATCGAATAAACCCAATTATCGACAGTATCGCCATTTCATTCTCTCACAGAGAGTCGTAAAATTTGATTTTTTAAAAACCTGTTTATTTTATAAAATAAATATTATATAGCCTAAAAAATATAGTAAATAAATTATAAATAAAATTTTCAAGTTTTTTAACCCAAACTTGTGAACAGGGCCATTAAAAATAATTAATTATTCTAATTATTAATCCTATTAATTCTAATATCTAATATTAATGAAACAAGGAACTATGGGTCAGTCAGGGTCCATACAATGCCACACACGGACACACCATACAATGACACAGGGACACTCCATACAATCACACACGGACACACCATACAATGACACAGGGACACTCCATACAACCACACACGGACACACCATACAATGACACAGGGACACTCCATACAATGACACAGGGACACTCCATACAGCCACACACGGACACACCATACAGCCACACAGGGACACTCCATACAATAACACAGGTACACTCCATACAATGACACAGGGACGCTCCATACAATGACACAGGGACACTCCATACAGCCACACACGGACACACCATACAATGACACAGGGACACTCCATACAATGACACAGGGACACTCCATACAACCACACAAGGACACTCTATACAATGACACAGGGACACTCCATACAACCACACACGGACACACCATACAGCCACACAGGGACACTCCATACAATAACACAGGGACACTCCATACAATGACACAGGGACACTCCATACAACCACACAGGGACACTCCAACCACACACGGACACACCATACAGCCACACAGGGACACTCCATACAATAACACAGGGACACTCCATACAATGACACAGGGACACTCCATACAACCACACACGGACACACCATACAGCCACACAGGGACACTCCATACAATGACACAGGGACACTCCATACAGCCACACACGGACACACCATACAGCCACACAGGGACGCTCCATACAATGACACAGGGACGCTCCATACAATGACACAGGGAAACTCTATATAATGAGACAGGGACACTCCATACAGCCACACAGGGACGCTCCATACAATGACACAGGGACACTCCATATAATGACACACGGACACACCATACAGCCACACAGGGACACTCCATACAATAACACAGGGACACTCCATACAATGACACAGGGACACTCCATACAACCACACAGGGACACTCCATACAACCACACACGGACACACCATACAGCCACACAGGGACACTCCATACAATAACACAGGGACACTCCATACAATGACACAGGGACACTCCATACAACCACACACGGACACACCATACAGCCACACAGGGACACTCCATACAATGACACAGGGACACTCCATACAATGACACAGGGACGCTCCATACAATGACACAGGGACACTCCATACAGCCACACAGGGACACTCCATACAATGACACAGGGACACTCCATACAACCACACAGGGACACTCCATACAATGACACAGGGACACTCCATACAGCCACACACGGACACTCCATACAATGACACAGGGACACTCCATACAATGACACAGGGACGCTCCATACAATGACACAGGGACACTCCATACAGCCACACAGGGACACTCCATACAACCACACAGGGACACTCCATACAGCCACACACGGACACACCATACAGCCACACAGGGACGCTCCATACAATGACACAGGGACGCTCCATACAATGACACAGGGAAACTCCATACAATGACACAGGGACACTCTATACAGCCACACAGGGATACAACCACACATGGACACTCCATACAGCCACACACGGACACACCATACAATGACACAGGGACGCTCCATACAATGACACAGGGAAACTCCATATAATGACACAGGGACACTCCATACAGCCACACAGGGACACTCCATACAATGACACAGGGACACTCTTTAGTGCCAGGAATATGGCTTTGTATTCCTGGCAGTTTAGTATCCCTTTAAATGAACACGATCTGCTCAAACACCTCAAAAAAACAAACATTTCAAATGAGCAGAGGTTACCACAGTGATGGAGTTTAAAGGACCACTCTAGGCACCCAGACCACTTCAGCTTAATGAAGTGGTCTGGGTGCCAGGTCCCTCTAGGATTATAAACATAGCAGTTTCAGAGAAACTGCTATGTTTATATTAGGGTTAATCCAGCCTCCAAATCCTCTAGTGGCTGTCTCACTGACAGCCGCTAGAGGCGCTTGCGTGATTCTCACTGTGAAAATCACAGTGAGAGAACGCAAGCGTCCATAGGAAAGCATTGTAAATGCTTTCCTATGCGACCGGCTGAATGCGCGCGCAGCTCTTGCCGCGCATGCGCATTCAGCCGAAAGGGAGGATCGGAGGCGGAGAGGAGAGGAGGAGGAGAGCTCCCCGCCCGGCGCTGGAGAAAGAGGTAAGTTTAACCCCTTCCTCACACCAGAGCCCGGCAGGAGGGGGGCCCTGAGGGTGGGGGAACCCTCAGGGCACTATAGTGCCAGGAAAACGAGTATGTTTTCCTGGCACTATAGTGGTCCTTTAAGCATGCATGTGATAGGCATAAGGCTATCCTAGCAATAAGATAAGGGACTAATGAAAGTATTTAGAAAATTGGGCAGACTAGATGGGCCGAATGGTTCTTATCTGCCGCCACATTCTATGTTTCTAAGTTTTAGTAGTGTGCGTGTGGCCAGGGGCAGAGCTGTTCTGAGACATTTTAGGTGACTTACTAGTAACAATTTATAGAACTAAAATGTAATTTAGAAGAAGAACAATGTATTTTATTTACACAGACTGATTTCTAAACACATTTATTGTAGTTTACAGACACATTACTGGGAGTATTATAGCTGTGGAGTTCTGTTATACACTCAGACACATTACTGGGAGTATTATTGCTGTGGAGTTCTGTTATACACTCAGACACATTACTGGGAGTATTATTGCTGTGGGGCTCTGTTATACCCTCAGACACATTACTGGGAGTATTATTGCTGTGGGGCTCTGTTATACCCTCAGACACATTACTGGGAGTATTATTGCTGTGGAGCTCTGTTATACACTCAGACACATTACTGGGAGTATTATTGCTGTGGAGCTCTGTTATACACTCAGACACATTACTGGAAGTATTATTGCTGTGGAGCTCTGTTATACACTCAGACACATTACTGGGAGTATTATTGTTGTGGAGCTCTGTTATACACTCAGACACATTACTGGGAATATTATTACTGTGGAGCTCTGTTATACACTCAGACACATTACTGGGAGTATTATTGCTGTGGAGCTCTGTTATACACACAGACACATTACTGGGAGTATTATTGCTGTGGAGCTCTGTTATACACACAGACACATTACTGGGAGTATTATTTCTGTGGAGCTCTGTTATACAGTCAGACACATTACTGGGAGTATTATTGCTGTGGAGCTCTGTTATACACTCAGGCACATTACTGGGAGTATTATTGCTGTGGAGCTCTGTTATACACTCAGACACATTACTGGGAGTATTATTGTTGTGGAGCTCTGTTATACACTCAGACACATTACTGGTAGTATTAGTGCTGTGGGGCTCTGTTATACACTCAGACACATTACTGGGAGTATTATTGCTGTGGAGCTCTGTTATACATTCAGACACATTACTGGGAGTATTATTGTTGTGGAGCTCTGTTATACACTCAGACACATTACTGGTAGTATTAGTGCTGTGGGGCTCTGTTATACACTCAGACACATTACTGTGAGTATTATTGCTGTGGAGCTCTGTTATACAGTCAGGCACATTACTGGGAGTATTATTGCTGTGGAGCTCCGTTATACACTCAGACACATTACTGGGAGTATTATTGCTGTGGGGCTCTGTTATACACTCAGACACATTACTGGGAGTATTATTGCTGTGGGGCTCTGTTATACACTCAGACACATTACTGGGAGTATTATTGCTGTGGAGCTCCGTTATACACTCAGACACATTACTGGGAGTATTATTGCTGTGGGGCTCTGTTATACACTCAGACACATTACTGGGAGTATTATTGCTGTGGAGCTCTGCTATACACTCAGACACATTACTGGGAGTATTATTGCTGTGGAGCTCTGTTATACACTCAGGCACATTACTGGGAGTATTATTGCTGTGGAGCTCCGTTATACACTCAGACACATTACTGGGAGTATTGTTGCCGTGGAGCTCTGTTATACACACAGCCACATTACTGGGAGTATTATTAATGTGGAGCTCTGTTATACACAGACACATTACTGGGAGTATTTTTGCTGTGGAGCTCTGTTATACACTCAGACACATTACTGGGAGTATTATTGATGTGGAGTTCTGTTATACACTCAGACACGTTACTGGGAGTATTATTGCTGTGGAGCTCTATTATACACTCAGACACATTACTGGGAGTATTATTGCTGTGGGAGCTCTGTTATACACTCAGACACATTACTGGGAGTATTTTTGCTGTGGAGCTCTGTTATACACTCAGACACATTACTGGGAGTATTATTGCTGTGGAGCTCTGTGATACACTCAGACACATTACTGGGAATATTATTGCTGTGGAGCTCTGTTATACACAGACACATTACTGGGAGTATTATTACGGTGGAGTTCTGTTATACACTCAGACACATTACTGGGAGTATAATGGCTGTGGACATCTGTTATACACTCAGACACATTACTGGGAGTATTTTTGCTGTGGAGCTCTGTTATACACTGAGACACATTACTGGGAGTATTATTGCTGTGGGGCTCTGTTATACACTCAGACACATTACTGGGAATATTATTGCCGGGGAGCTCTGTTATACACCCAGGCACATTACTGAGAGTATTATTGCTGCAGAGCTCTGTTATACATTCACACACATTACTGGGAGTATTATTACTGTGGAGCTCTGCTATGCACTCAGACACATTACTAGGAGTATTATTGCTGTGGAGCTCTGTTATACACTCAGACACATTACTGGGAGTATTATTGCTGTGGAGCTCTGTTATACACTCAGACATTACTGGGAGTATTATTGCTGTGGAGCTCTGTTATACACTCAGACATTACTGGGAGTATTATTGCTGTGGAGCTCTGTTATACACTCAGACTCATTACTGGGAGTATTATTGCCGTGGAGCTCTGTTATACACTCAGACACATTACTGGGAGTATAATGGCTGTGGACATCTGTTATACATTCAGACACATTACTGGGAGTATTTTTGCTGTGGAGCTCTGTTATACACTGAGACACATTACTGGGAGTATTATTGCTGTGGGGCTCTGTTATACACTCAGACACATTACTGGGAGTATTATTGCCGTGGAGCTCTGTTATACACTCAGACACATTACTGGGAGTATTATTGCTGTGGGGCTCTGTTATACACTCAGACACATTACTGGGAGTATTATTACTGTGGGGCTCTGTTATACACTCAGACACATTACTGGGAGTATTATTGCCGGGGAGCTCTGTTACACACCCAGGCACATTACTGAGAGTATTATTGCTGCAGAGCTCTGTTATACATTCAGACACATTACTGGGAGTATTATTACTGTGGAGCTCTGCTATGCACTCAGACACATTACTGGGAGTATTATTGCTGTGTTGCTCTGTTATACACTCAGACATTACTGGGAGTATTATTGCTGTGGAGCTCTGTTATACACTCAGACACATTACTGGGAGTATTATTGCTTTGGGGCTCTGTTATACACTCAGACACATTACTGGGAGTATTATTGCTGTGGAGCCCTGTTATACACTCAGACACATTACTGGGAGTATTATTGCTGTGGAGCCCTGTTATACACAGACACATTACTGGGAGTATTATCGCTGTGGAGCTCTGTTATACACTCAGACACATTACTGGGAGTATTATTACTGCGGAGCTCTGTTATATACTCAGACACATTACTGGGAATATTATTGCTGTGGAGCTCTGCTATGCACTCAGACACATTACTGGGAGTATTATTGCTGTGGAGCTCTGTTATACACTCAGACACATTACTTGGAGTATTATTACTGTGGAGCTCTGTTATACACTCAGACACATTACTGGGAGTATTATTGCTGTGGAGTTCTGTTATACACTCAGACACATTACTGGGAGTATTATTGCTGTGGAGCTCTGTTATACACTCAGACACATTACTGGGAGTATTATTGCTGTGGAGCTCTGTTATACAGTCAGACACACCAACTATATGGAGCTCCAAGAAAAGAGGGACATTCGGGGACAAAATAGGGACAGAGGGATTTGGGCCCAAAATAGGGACTGTCCCTTTAAAATAGGGACACTTGGGAGGTATGATTCCTGGTAATATGTAGCCATGTTATGAATAATCTTTTGCTTTTCTGGTCCGATAGGCAGTGACGTTTCGCACAACACTGTCCTTAAATATGTAAAACATATTAAGAAGAACTGATGAATTAAATAAGCAGTCTTTCACCATGGGTACTGCCTGACACTTTTTCTCACAGTGGCGTTCTAAACGCATGTCTTGACTAGCCGCCTGATTGTTAAGGGGGATTAAGAGAGCAGTTATTAGACGTGGAGGTCCGTGGTTTCAGATCTCTTTAGTCTAATGTGCAGTTTAGTAAATACAGAATTCTGCCATTTGTGCCTTCTGTTTGTGTTGAGGATCTCTTTATGCGTTTCCATGCCAACACTACCAGTAATGGCTTCCTGCCATGCCAGCATGTGCCATGCTGAGAATGGTGTGTTGTCAAAGTTCAGTGATGGTGGAAGGGGGGGTTTGGGTAAGGGGGAGAAGCACAATGGAGATTGCTGAAATGAAACCCACTGAGTCTCTTTCAGGCGCACGGCTTTTAAACAAAAGGTGCCCTCGAGATGGAGAGCAGGGAGAATGTCGGAGCAGAGGCCACAAGGAGAACGGCGCGGGAATTTCTCCCAATTGTTTCCTTGGAGAGGAAGCATTGGCAGCTACAGACATTGGGGAGCCAGGGGGTTTACCAGACAGGTTTTAGGTAACAATGAAAAAGTTCAAATCACCCCCAAGCAAAACTTGTTTTTTCAGGTGGAAGCAGCAGAGATCTGTGGTACCCTTGTGCCACGAAGACAGTGTTACCAGCCACGTAGTGCAGGACGCATTCTGATTCCACGCTCTGTATGGGGAAACACAGCCGCAGGCATGAATCGCAAGCAGACAGACTGATTCATTTAATTAATTGTGGCGTTTTCCCCGGATCCTCGCTGTGCCTGATTAATTAATCCTCTTTTTATACAATAGTGGTTTCATGTCTGCTGGCAACATCTTGAATTTATAAGTGTCTGGTTTAAAATAACCGATCAGTCTCAAGGTGATGCCATGCTGCTATTGCCACCATTTCCATGGGCAGACCCTGGGTTCATCCGAAGAAACCACATTCTGGGACTATATCGTCCTGAAACCAAGGTGTGCAATTATCAGAATACGCCTCATGAGGTCACAAAACCAGTGATCCCCTGAGCCAGGCTACAGCAAATTAGAGTGAATATTTCCCAAGGTTTCCCCTATCTCCCACTTTTGTGGAAACCTCCATATACCTCAATGCTGTACTCTCGCGGATGCGCCAGGAGATGAAGAGTATAGGTGGGAAATGGTAGCGCCCACGGGGGACAGGTTCAGGTAAGTAAATCTCACCTTACTCTGCCCCCCCTTCCCCAACCTTGGCAACCGGATCACCAGTGGCCATGTCACCATCGTGGTCTTTGCAAATGATGCCAAGTCCCCAGACGGTGATAGTGCCACTTTAACCTCTTAAGGACCAAACTTCTGTAATAAAAGGGAATCATGACGTGTCCTTAAGGGGTTAAGTGAATAGCTTTGTGTCTATTTACTAAATGTCCCATTGCAACTGAACAATTGCTGCATTTTGCACCAAGCAAGTGGCTCTTATCTGGGCAAGAAGTAGCCAGGAGGAGGTGCCATCTTTTGTCTCCCTCCTGCTGCCATATAGTGAGTCCTGCAGATACAATCACCGGGTAAACACGCAATGTGTAAACGTGTAACCAGTGACCGGGACAGCACTCTCCATGGTGAACTGAGTGTTCAGTGTGACCTGGTCAATAACGCCAAATTCTATCACAATAGCTGGATTCCATGATTCAGCTCAATTCGATTAGCATTCTCTAGTTAGTGGATATAGTGATCTGCAGAGGAATTTTAAGAACCGAATTTTCAAAAGCAAATTCAGCATTCAATGAATAGACCCATTTGTGTTTAACATCTGTTTGGCAATGCTCCCAACCAGACAAAAAACACCATATCTGTGTACAACCACTAGATGGCAGAGTTCCCTCGTATTACACTAACACATATGCTAGGGGTTTATAAACTAAACACTGAACTGGAGTGCATTTAACCCGGAATCAAATATAGCCAGTATGGGTAAAAAAAAATACAACTACATACAGAGCTTGCAAATACAACTACATACAGAGCTTGCAAATACAACTACATACAACTACAAAAAAATACAACTACATACAGAGCTTGAAAGATTTCAATTCACTACAATTTGTTGTTCAGTGAATAATAAAACACTCCAGTCTTTGAAATGAAAAGTGTATAAAATTTATAAATACCCTGAAAATTCCGTGTCTAAAGTCTTGTGGCAGAATTGGGGATGCTCGGGTATAAAATGAATGTCAACAGCCATTTTTAGGACTACCGTCCGGGTCCTAGGAGCAAGATATTTGGCTATTTATATTTAACTATTTTGTGCGGGGGGAATTGTCTTTATGCTAACATGTCGGACCCTGTGAGAATCATTGAAAGATAAAGGACACTGTATACTGTCTAAAACTTTCCATTTCCCAAATGTTTTTTATAACGGCTGAACGATTTAATGGAAAACAAGAAATGGTTCATTTGACATCATTTCAATGCTTGTTTGTCTGAAATGCAATCTGTGCGCAAAACAGATATCGTATTAAGTTATGCCAATATTTTTTCCAATGAAAAAGTAGTGAATTGGTAAATGTGATGTCAACTTGTTTAACCCCTTAAAGACCAAACTTCTGGAATAAAAGGGAATCATGACATGTCACACATGTCATGTGTCCTTAAGGGGTTAATAAATGGATTTCTCTTTCGGACCATATCAATTCTACATACCGTGGGGCAGTACGTATCGCATATTGTGCAACAGCGAGTGGAATAAATCAAGAAATAAAGCCTATTTCACAGCCAAAGCTTAGCCAGAAGATAAATTGTGTTTATAAAGAATTCATGCAATCTCTAACATTAGCGCAAAAAAATATTTGGGAAAAGCCTTATTTTTTAAGACTGGGCATATTTTTCCCTGACGAAGTTTAATCCCAAGTCATTTTCTAGCTTGGTGTTAAATCATTCCGTCTGCTTTTCCAGTAAAAATCAATATTTGCTGCTTTCACCGAAGTGAAAAATCACCTATTGGGATTTGATGGATCTCGCTGAAGTCTGTGAGTTATGACGACAAGGGAGTCAGATCTGCCGGCCTGTCTGTCTGATTTAAAGGGATCTCGACGTGTAAAGAGACAATGGTTGATTGGATTCCATCGATTTCTGTAAGAAAAGGTGTATCTATTGAATGTAATGGGGGGAGAGGCTGCAAATAAACGGCCAGTGGAGAAATGAACTCTCCCGTTCCATCACTCAGCCCTAAGCGGCTTTGTTAAAGGGGCCCTAAGCGGCTTTGTTAAAGGGGCCCTAAGCGGCTTTGTTAAAGGGGCCCTAAGCGGCTTTGTTAAAGGGGCCCTAAGCGGCTTTGTTAAAGGGGCCCTAGGCGGCTTTGTTAAAGGGGCCCTAAGCGGCTTTGTTAAAGGGACCCTAAGCGGCTTTGTTAAAGGGGCCCTAAGCGGCTTTGTTAAAGGGGCCCTAAGCGGCTTTGTTAAAGGGGCCCTAAGCGGCTTTGTTAAAGGGGCCCTAAGCGGCTTTGTTAAAGGGGCCCTAAGCGGCTTTGTTAAAGGGGCCCTAGGCGGCTTTGTTAAAGGGGCCCTAAGCGGCTTTGTTAAAGGGACCCTAAGCGGCTTTGTTAAAGGGGCCCTAAGCGGCTTTGTTAAAGGGGCCCTAAGCGGCTTTGTTAAAGGGGCCCTAAGCGGCTTTGTTAAAGGGGCCCTAAGCGGCTTTGTTAAAGGGGCCCTAAGCGGCTTTGTTAAAGGGGCCCTAAGCGGCTTTGTTAAAGGGGCCCTAAGCGGCTTTGTTAAAGGGGCCCTAAGCGACTTTGTTAAAGGGGCCCTAAGCGGCTTTGTTAAAGGGGCCCTAAGCGACTTTGTTAAAGGGACCCTAAGCGGCTTTGTTAAAGGGGCCCTAAGCGGCTTTGTTAAAGGGACCCTAAGCGACTTTGTTAAAGGGACCCTAAGCGGCTTTGTTAAAGGGGCCCTAAGCGGCTTTGTTAAAGGGGCCCTAAGCGGCTTTGTTAAATGGGCCCTAAGCGACTTTGTTAAAGGGGCCCTAAGCGGCTTTGTTAAAGGGGCCCTAAGCGGCTTTGTTAAAGGGGCCCTAAGCGACTTTGTTAAAGGGACCCTAAGCGGCTTTGTTAAAGGGGCCCTAAGCGGCTTTGTTAAAGGGACCCTAAGCGGCTTTGTTAAAGGGACCCTAAGCGACTTTGTTAAAGGGACCCTAAGCGGCTTTGTTAAAGGGACCCTAAGCGACTTTGTTAAAGGGACCCTAAGCGGCTTTGTTAAAGGGACCCTAAGCGGCTTTGTTAAAGGGGCCCTAAGCGACTTTGTTAAAGGGGCCCTAAGCGGCTTTGTTAACGGGACGCTATGCTGAGTGTTTGCTTTGATTATTTTTATACTTCTATTATTTCCCAAATAATAATCCACTTTGCTCGATAAAAACGATCTTTCGGCTCCTCCCTTGGAACATCCAGTGTTTTCTTTTTGCTCCAATAATATTGTGCTCTACAATGCTATAGAATATATAAAGAGTACGTTCTTTTAAACTTTTAGGACAGGCTCAGTCAGCGCTGGGTTTATATATACATAATGTAATGACCGTACGTTATCAGGACAGGCTCAGACAGCGCTGGGTTTACATATATATATAATGTAATGACCGTACCTTATCAGGACAGGCTCAGACAGCGCTGGGTTTATATATATAATGTAATGACCGTACCTTATCAGGACAGGCTCAGACAGCGCTGGGTTTATATATATATAATGTAATGACCGTACGTTATCAGGACAGGCTCAGACAGCGCTGGGTTTATATATATATAATGTAATGACCGTACGTTATCAGGACAGGCTCAGACAGCGCTGGGTTTATATATATATAATGTAATGACCGTACGTTATCAGGACAGGCTCAGACAGCGCTGGGTTTATATATATATAATGTAATGACCGTACGTTATCAGGACAGGCTCAGACAGCACTGGGTTTATATATATATATAATGTAATGACCGTACGTTATCAGGACAGGCTCAGACAGCGCTGGGTTTATATATATAATGTAATGACCGTACGTTATCAGGACAGGCTCAGACAGCGCTGGGTTTATATATATATATAATGTAATGACCGTACGTTATCAGGACAGGCTCAGACAGCACTGGGTTTATATATATATAATGTAATGACCGTACGTTATCAGGACAGGCTCAGACAGCGCTGGGTTTATATATATATATATAATGTAATGACCGTACGTTATCAGGACAGGCTCAGATAGCGCTGGGTTTATATATATATATAATGTAATGACCGTACGTTATCAGGACAGGCTCAGACAGCGCTGGGTTTATATATATATATATAATGTAATGACCGTACGTTATCAGGACAGGCTCAGAGAGCGCCGGGTTTATATCTAATGCAGGGGATCTGACTGCACGTTATCAGGACAGGCTCAGACAGCGCTAGGTTTATATCCAATGTAGGGGATCTGACCGCACGTTATCAGGACAGGCTCAGACAGCGCTGGGTTTATATCTAATGGAGGGGATCTGACCGCACGTTATCAGGACAGGCTCAGACAGTGCTGGGTTTATATCTAATGAACTGACTGCACATTATCAGGACAGGCTCAGACAGCGCTGGGTTTATATCTAATGTACTGACTGCACGTTATCAGGACAGGCTCAGACAGTGTTGGGTTTATATCTAATGTAGGGGATCTGACTGCATGTTATCAGGACAGGCTCAGACAGCGCTGGGTTTATATCCAATGTAGGGGATCTGAATGCACGTTATCAGGACAGGCTCAGACAGTGCTGGGTTTATATCTAATGTAGGGGATCTGACTGCACGTTATCAGGACAGGCTCAGACAGCGCTGGGTTTATATCTAATGCAGGGGATCTGACTGCACGTTATCAGGACAGGCTCAGACAGCGCTGGGTTTATATCTAATGCAGGGGATCTGACTGCACGTTATCAGGACAGGCTCAGACAGTGCTGGGTTTATATCTAATGTAGGGGATATGACCACACGTTATCAGGACAGGCTCAGACAGCGCTCGGTTTATATCTAATGTAGTGGATCTGACCGCACGTTATCAGGACAGGCTCAGACAGCGCTGGGTTTATAGCTAATGTAGGGGATCTGACTGCACGTTATCAGGACAGGCTCAGACAGCGCTGGGTTTATATCTAATGTAGGGGGTCTGACTGCACGTTATCAGGACAGGCTCAGACAGTGCTGGGTTTATATCTAATGTAGGGGATATGACCACACGTTATCAGGACAGGCTCAGACAGCGCTGGGTTTATATCTAATGTAGCAGATCTGACCGCACGTTATCAGGACAGGCTCAGACAGCGCTGGGTTTAAATGCACAGAAAATGAAGTTCCTTATAGAAGTTTGGAGCTGCGTATATGTAATTACCGGTGGGATTGTTCTCTGCTCAGATTGCATGATAAATACTTTGTATAAATGTGCTTTAATCAGATTTGTAGCAGGTTCAGTGGATAACGATAGGGAGAGGGTAAGAGAGATACAAACCTGCTATAAATTATTTACTAACCAATCCGTGCATTTTACACTTGGTTTCGCCTGCTCCTTCTCCAGGGACAAGAAATGGAAGAATCAAACTGTTCCCATTACGCACAGTGCGTCGGCGTGAGCTGGTTCCTTAACTCTCTGTGTGCCAGACATTGGAAGCGATTGATCTGTCAGTAATAGACCATGTTGTGCTAATTCTGCTAATACTCCCACCTGATACATCAAACCATAGGCAGCAGATTGGGGTACATTGCTGTGTTGGGGCCAGGGGGACTATATGCAAGGGCACCTGCGATATCGGACAGAATGTCGTCTGCCCATCACCTGAACCTTCACACCATCGCTTTCATTCAAACTTCTTTCAGTGACGGACACACCAGGCCCCTAAATCACTTCCGTTTGCTGAAATGCTCTATGTGTAAAGAGTGCATCCTCTTTTTTCATTTTAGAAAAAGTGCAGATATCAATAGCAATTGCCACATTTTTAAATGAATCTGGTTTCACCCCCCGGCTGTCAATCACACAGCCGATCCTGTTACTTCCTGGTTTGTTTAGCTCAGTGGAGATAAACTCAATAGGCAGCAATTGCTCAGACCACCTGCCTTGCAAAGACTTCTCATTGAGCTGCATTGGAAGCCTGTGATTGGACAGCCACAGAAAGTCTGGGCGGGGTTAGAAGGGGAGGGCTTGCAAAGGCTGCAGACAAGACATCACAAGACAAGATATACCCCCAATGAAAAATGCATAATCAAAAGCATGTTTGAGTTCAGTGTGGGTATATCTACCAAACAGTATATTTTTCTTATAGGGCAATGGGAGTGTCCCTTTAATAACTCATCACATCTTTTCCACTGAACATTCTACAAATGTTAATTAATCACTCCCATCCGACTAATGACCCTCTCAGCCCATCTTTGCCATTTAACTACCGCTCTATCGCTTTATCTCCTCCTCCCTATGAGCTATGGATTCTCTTCACCCAGCAGCTTAATGGCATCCAAGATGTGCCCGCCTGCACGGACTTGTTAGTTTTGTTCCTAACACACGATTGTGGAATATCCAAGGAAGAATGGCTGCTGGTATCTTCTTCCTCCTCTGCAACATCCCAGAGGGCTTTATTCACTAAACTGTGAACTGTGAAGCATTAAAAGTAGAACAAACTGTGCCGTCTTCTAAATTGTATTAAATGCTTTAATATGTATCCGTTTACTTCTACATAGCGCCCC
The DNA here is from genome assembly GCF_036172605.1 of Pelobates fuscus. Lineage (NCBI taxonomy): Eukaryota > Metazoa > Chordata > Amphibia > Anura > Pelobatidae > Pelobates > Pelobates fuscus. The sequence continues at coordinate 8,761,836 of NC_086325.1, forward strand.
CTTTCTGCTCAAACAATTACTGCACTTTGCATTTTGCACCAGATATGCAAATTATTCCTACAAATATTTCCAGGGAACGAAAATCCAATCACATCAACTGAAATATCATATTTTCTTTATTACACTTATTTTTCATTTTATCAAGAAATACATAAAAATACATTTTACCGGAGAACAACCGTTATATTAGCAAATGGCTTTCTCCGTCTTTGCCTCTATATAAAGTCCATCCTTTGTACAATGCCCCTGGAAGACCGAAGGTGAGATCTCGGAAACCGCACGTTGATAAACGCAATCATTATTTTTTTTCTTCTTTTTCCTCCTTACGTGTTTAAACAAGACTCCCATTGCATCAACATTATTAGCACTTAAATCTGTGGATCAAGGTCATCAAATGCTGAATAAGGTACAGATTTATAATTCATTTAATGCGTTCATTTTAATTTTTACATTTGACCATATTTTCCTGTATATTTTATTTGTAGATTTTTACTATGGGTTTTGCTAAATTGGAAGACTCTTCCATGAAATCTGATTAATTAAATTGTTACATCACGCCAGTGTATTTTTATATTACAATACTTTAAGTTGCATCATTTGTGCATATGAAATCCATTGCCTGCTTTATTAGTCCTGTCCTCGATACTCTTTGTACGTAGGGACCCTAAAAGTCTAGCGCAGGGATAGGCAACCTTTGCCACTCCAGATGATGTGGACTACAACCCCCATTATGCTCTTGCACCCATAATGTGGCAAAGCATCATGGAAGGTGTAGTGCCCAAGGTTGCCTATGCCTGGTCTAGCGTGATTCAGTCTTGTACCCGAAAATTGCCGTCCGATCAGCACTGCCTTAGGCGTTTATCACGTGACTACCGGCTAAATGTAATCTAACTTGGAAAAAATGAATGAATAGGTCAATTTCTTAGGGATCCTGAGTATTAAATAGTCATAGGGATGGTATAAATAATGGTCTGCGTGTCTGTAAGTGTGTGGCATGATCTATACACCAACACTGCTTTATTAAGTTAGTTGCTTTGGTGACTATAGTGTCCCTTTAATGTGGTCACCGGTATCAACACACAATAACTACATGTTGATTTAATCTCTGACAGGAAAGAGGCAGCTGCCAATGAGAGGAAATGGCTGCCAACGTGCGGAATAACATGGTAAAAAATAATGCAAACGCTTACTGCTGTATTCCTTCGATGCTAATGGTATAATGAAACATAAATATTATTCGCTGTGACTGACCTGGGTTAATATTTCTGGGTTAGTGTGGGTGCGTGGCCGGATTTACATCACGAGCGCCTGTAGACACAGAATTCTTAAACACCCCAAATCCCATCTCCAAACTTATTTGGACTTTTAAATATAACACAAATTTGTTATACACATGCATAAAGAGCGATTGTGTACATACTGTATGCACATGTGTAGCAGTGTGTGTTAATGTCTTAGTGCAGATCTGTGTGTATGTGTTTCTAAGTATGTGTGACATTTTGTGTATAGTGTATGTCCGTGCAGTGTGAGACTGTGAGTAGCAGTAAGTGTGTGTGTGTCACGTTGTCTGCCTGTGCTGTGTGAGTAGCAGTACGTGTGTGTGGGTAACAGTGTGTTTATTAGTGAGTGTATGTATTTCTAAGTATGTTTGTCACTTTGTGTATATTGTCTGTAGTGTGCAGTGTAAGTAGCAGTAAGTTTGTGTGGATAAATGTGTTTATTATTGTGTGTATGGAATTCAAAGTATGGGTCACTTTGTGTATAGTGTCTGTAGTGTGGAGTGTGAGTAGCAGTAAGTGTGTGTGAGTAACAGTGTGAGTAACAGTGTGTGTGTGTGTGTGTGTGTGTGTAAACGCGTGGATAGTAGCAGTATGTATTAATAGAAATTAAAGTTGCTGCCCTGTTTCTCCACAATGCTGGGTAGAACCCACAAAGACATTTAAAGGGACAGTGTAGTCACCAAAACAGTTTTGGTGTATAGATCATTCCCCTGCACTCTCACTGCTCATTGCCTGTAGTATCCCTTAAATATTCAGCCACAACTTGTACAAAAAGGAAAAATGGAAGGGAATGGAACTCTGCCTAATTGGAAATCCGTCGTTGGGATTGTGGGAGTTGTAGTTTGACAAAGAATGGACACCTCTGGTTTAGAAGAATCAAACTGCTTTATTTCAAAAGGAATTCAAAGTGAATTTAAATTTTAGGACAAAATAATGGAATTGGTGAATCCTCAGTCCATGCTATGTAGTCAGTTCTGCTATTTTGGCTTAAAAAGTGAAACTCCCTTTAGTTTCCGGCAACTGACACTTTAGGGAAGAACCGTGTGAGTGATCCAGGGAGCAGACCTGTCCACAACATCTGTAATGACGCTTCCCTCGCTGCACCATGCCACGCATGCATTGGGCACTTTATAAAGAATTCAATCATTCCTGGACTGATAAAATTAGTAATAATTATTGCACCTGCCGTATCGCCTATTCCTGGTGTGAGAACAATATGCTGTGTGATTTATAATGGGGGGCGAGAAGGAGGTCCGGGGTCTGATCTGCGAGGTTTACAGAGCTTTGTGAAGGTTCAGACTTCACACAATAAGGGCTGAGTGGGATTAAAATTCCAAACACCAAAAGAAGAATCTGGGAACGTCTGACATGGACAAAGGCATCGATGCACTCATTGCAAAGAAACCAGCAATGGAAAATTCATTCAATTATCAGAATTATCATGGAAATGGCTAAATTCCACTCCCAACTAATGGAGCCGGGAACATTTTTTTTTAAATTAAGAATTTTCCAAGTTCAACTATTTTGTACAGAAATTGGAAAATACAATTTGTTATTCCTTAGTGGCTGAAACACAAAGCAAAGAATGTTATTGTTTGAAAATGATAAGATAGCAGAAATCTGCAGCATCCCAAAGGGGCTGCGCGAAATGCGGGGAGGGCCGTGAGTAGCACGTGAAATGCGGGGAGGGCCGTGAGTAGCACGTGAAATGCGGGGAGGGCAGTGAGTGGAACGTGATATGCGGGGAGGGCAGTGAGTTGCACGTGATATGCGGGGAGGGCAGTGAGTGGAACGTGATATGCGGGGAGGGCAGTGAGTGGAACGTGATATGCGGGGAGGGCAGTGAGTGGGACGTGATATGCGGGGAGGGCAGTGAGTGGGACGTGATATGCGGGGAGGGCTGTGAGTGGCACGTGGAAGGATGGGGGACAAGGAGAGAAGAATATCCAAAGGGGTCGTGTGACTAAGTCTTGGCTCACATAAATGTCACCATGACAAGAGAGTATGTCAAGCCGTGTTATATCAAAAGAATCAAAATGGCTGACACAGGAAATATGGGGTTGTTAGTCGCGTGTTATCAGGACAGGCTCAGACCGTGCTGGGTTTATATTTAATGTAGGAGATCTGACTAATGTGGTTAGTAGCAGTATGTATTAATAGAAATTAATTATCAGGACAGGCTGACTGCTTGTTATAATCTGTAAATCTAACATATCTTAGTATAAGAATTAATAGATAAAAGTTATATATATATATATATATATATATATATATATATATTGTGATGGATATTTAAAGCCCTCTGGGAAAGGCACATATACATATTTTTATTGTTAGATTCTGAATAAATTAAAAACCAAGTATTTTATATTGAATTACCAAATAAAACAGTTTATAAAATAGCTTATATTAATCATTAAATTGTATTTTACATTTATCACTCGGTGTTTGCTAGACAGTCTTGGTAAAAACATTTTATGCTAACTTTGTTGTAAATTCATTTATCTGAAAAGTGTATAAAAAGAGTGAGCTGGGAGCGAGCAGGGAGTTCCCAAACTTGGTACAGACACTCCACCGTCCAATGGGAACCACTGCAGACTCACGTCTTCAGTAATAAATGGCTCAATAACAAATCTCACGCCATGAATAGCGAGAGCCTCTAGCCCTAGAAAGATGATAGATTTTATTATTAAATCTCAGGTTTTTTCAAACTCCTGAGAACTTAAAGAGAGACAATTCACCAAATTTACTAAATCACTAACCCTAGCGGATTGAAAACCACATTCCAGACTTTGCCCTAAATTACCCAAACTGTGACAATAACTCAGGTATGGATTTCTTCCCGATCAGCATTTTGTTACCTAAATCTTGGAGTCTGGATCTTAATTAACCACAATTGTATTTAGTGAATACGCCCCTAAAGTGTTTATTTACTAAACAGTGATTAGAGTGAGCTGAGAAGTGTATTGCAAACTGCCCGATGAAGACAACGTTTTACAATGTGCCATTCACGCTCAGATAATAATATTCAATCTACTGGAATGTAATGGGATTGAAGCCCACCTAAGTAAACTACGGAGGACTAATCATGAAGGGCGATATCAGATAAAGGGTGATATCAGATAGAGGGTACTAATCATGAAGGGCGATATCAGATAAAGGGTGATATCAGATAGAGGGTACTAATCATGAAGGGTAATATCGGATAAAGGTTACTAACCATGAAGGGTAATATCAGATAAAGGTTACTAACCATGAAGAGCGATATCGGATAAAGGTTACTAATCATGAAGAGCGTTATCAGATAAAGGTTACTAATCATGAAGGGAGTTATCAGATAAAGGTTACTAACCATGAAGGGTAATATCAGATAAAGGGTACTAATCATGAAGGACGTTATCAGATAAAGGTTACTAATCATGAAGGACGTTATCAGATAAAGGTTACTAACCATGAAGGGCGTTATCGGATAAAGAGTGATAAGGGGTGAGTGGACACATACCTCTCAAACTGTGTAAAAAAATCAGGGTTATTCAATAAAATAAGAATTTGAAGTGAATTTTAGATTTAATGGGACTCTCCAGTGCCAGGAAAACATATCCATTTTCCTGGCACTGCAGGATCCTGCACTGCCCCTTCCCAACCCCCCATCACATGGTGCCGAAGCAGTTAAAACCCCTTCAGCTACTTTCCTGAATCCAGTGCCGATGTCCCTCGGCGCTGGGTCAAGCTCCGCCCACACTTTAAAATATTGTAACAAGTTTACAACTCTGGTAAGACGTTGGCAGTATATATATATATGTATGTGTGTGTAATGTGTGTCAATAATTAGCGCTGCCTTAATTTAGAATTTTCAATGAAAACAGTGTTTTTAGTTGTTTTTTTACCCGCTCACTTCTCCATCTTTCCCTAATTGTGTTTGATAAATAATGAGTATTTCTTATGGTATAGCAAATACAGAGCATATTTTTTTTTTAACAAGATAACCTTAGCTTCAACTTTAACGTCCAACAAATGCCCCTGTAGCCACTGTTTTACCCAACTCTCTTACCATGAAGCGAATGTACCCCCTGACTGCAGAGACCCATGGGGTACATGTACAATAAGGTGAGAATCATTGCTTAAAGCCATAAAGAGATTATTGGGCTGTTGTAATGGATTAAACACATCCAACATGACTTTACAATGTGACCCATTGATTGGTGGTCGTAATTTTTGTTGCCGAATGATCAATAATACCAGTACAAAGTTGGCTTTTTTTCTCAGCAATGTTACAACGTCTCAAGTATTTCCTTGCTTTCGAAAATATACAGAACATGACGATACAGGAGCTAAATGCCAGAAGAGCTAGGAAGGCCTCAGGCCTCTCCTGTTGGTTCTCTCTTAAAAACATGTCATAAAATTTGTAGCATCAGGATGTGTGGTAGTTGAGCACCTCTGGCTTAGAAAAGGAGAATGTCCCTCAAATGTTGGAAATATATGACTCTTGAGATGGTCTAAAAGAGACATTGGTTCTTCCACCAATTGTGCTTCTATGTCCCAAAAATACCTGTAAGAATAATATCTAATTCTTTGATGTGAGATACTTGGAATGTTTGTTAAGAGTCTCTTGAGACATAATACCTCTTGCTGCTCCATTTTTGAAAAAGTTTATAATCCAGCATGCACATCAGAAATCTATCAATCTGAAAGGGTCTTTATGGGCCACTTGGAAATTGTAGATATCACAATCCGTCCAGCTGCAGTGTACTTTTAAAAAATATATATTTTTGAAAGGTCTTTTGCTCATTAAACGTGATTGGACTTCAGTGGAAGTAAGGACAAGCCAGTAGCTCCTAGGTCTTTATATTGTAGTATAAATGTAGACAAAGATGATCACCAGAAGGTTCAGTATGGTTCCAATAATGCCCAGCATGGCCAGAATGCGTTCTTCTCTGTCTTCTTTGGATTCTACCATCGGCACTGTCGTCATTCCCTGACGTCGTCCTCCTGGAATCATTTTTACGCCAATTTACTTCTCATGTGTTGATACATCAACCTGTAGAAGGTACAAAGAGAGGGTGGATTAGATGATTTACTTAAATTATTTTACTGAGAAATTCATAGTGACACCAGGTGGGATTTCCCTCTCGACAATCAGTCTCCCAGTGTCTTTTTGCCGTTCCTTCTCTCTGTCCTTCATAACAAAGAAAAGGAAATAAACACAAATTAATGCTAACTCTCTAGTAGGTTTATCCTTGACGTGGTAGGTGAGCTTACACTCAAGTGGCCACTGGCGTGATACTAAGTAACTCCAGTTATTTAAATGTGCACAAGAATTTGGGTTAGTGCGCAAGTAACTCTTCTCTTTGGTTTTCATTCTAACTCTCTGTAATTCCCGGTACAATGAGGTTTTTTTGCCCACATTTTTTTTCGGTTTGTAGGTCCAAAGAGAAAGCTTCCGATTTGGTTTCAAGATGTCATTTTTCAAATTTTGTCGCACGTTTGGAAATTTGCTTAAAAAGGTTTTTTTTCCCCCTCTCTTTTGGATAAACAGCAGAAACATGAAAAATGGTGAACTGGATGATTCAGAGTCCTTTTCGATTTATATTAATAAGTAATTCATGCCTGAAACAACCTCTGTATTTAGTGAAGATTATTCACCGTAATACCTTGTGGGCAATACACTGACGGAGTGGACAATCTGCCCGGTGGGATCTTATTCCAGTGGTATTTGAGAATATTATTAGTTTATTTCAGGCAGATTATGAGGCACTGCAAGGGAAATGTAACCCAACACTAGCATTTTAATAAACTATGTGTCCTGACGTGGACATGGTATATTCTGGGAGGAGCTCTTACTGCATCCAATGAGACGACATCTGAGATTGTGGTTTAACCACCTACCTTTCCATTCCATTACAGAATGTGAGAACTGGTCGATGTGACAGGGAGGGTATGGTGCAATACTCAGTTCTCACCAGCAGGTGTCCGTATCAAGGAGGACAAGAATATTTTAAAGGGACACTATAGTCACCAGAACAACTGCAGCTTATTTAATTTGTTCTGGTGAGTAGAATCATCACCTGCAGGCTTTTTTTTTCCAGAGAAAATGCAGTGTTTACATTACAGCCTAGTGATAACTTCACTGGCCACTCCTCAGATGGCTGTTAGAGATCCTTCCTGGGTCATGGCCGCCTAAAATGCATCCAAACATTCAGTGTCTCCTCCCTCTGCATGCAGACACTGAACTTTCCTCATAGAGATTCATTGATTCAATTCATATCTATGAGGAGATGCTGATTGGCCAGGGCTGTGTTTGAATCATGCTGGCTCTGCTCCTGATCTGCCTCTTTGTCAGTCTCAGCCAATCCTATGGGGAAGCACTGTGATTGGATCCGGCTACCACTTCTGATGATGTCAGCAGACTGCTGTTTTTCTGAGTATAACAGCATGCAGAGTTACAGCTTCTGGCTTGAATACAGTAAGATTTTGCTATATTTATGGAGGCATGAGGGATCCAGGGGGGCTAGATGGTGGTTTTAACACTATAGGGTCAGGAATACATGCTTGTGTTCCTGACCTTATAGTGATCCTTTAAAGGGGGGCCAAGAAATTAAAGGATCTTGCCTCATCCCAGAATTTCCAAAACTATACTTTTATAAATGTTGATTTATCTCCTTCTTTTTTTTTTTTTTTTTAACAAAAATGTGTTTTGGAGATCTAAATAAAAAAATCCATAACACTGTATTTACCTTTATTCTAAAACTGGGCGCCTCTATCTTAGCTCCCTGTCAATTCATCAGCTCTTTTCCACCTGTTATTCAGCACAGAAGAGGAAACAACGATACAATGTTTATATCTCTCCCCCTACAGTCTCTGCCTAGGCTGTGCCAGAACTGAAATGGATTATGGGTATCATGTGCTAAATGTTTGATATATATTTTTTACACCAAGGACATACTTGAAAACTAGGGAAATCTCAACGTATCCATCCTGGTAAAATAGATTTTATAAATAAATGTAAAAATTGTAAAAGAAAATTGAACATCACATAATAATGTCAATAAACTGATAATTAAATTAAAATTGAATTTAACCTTCTTCATACTGCATTATATATTTATATTTATATGAAGACTGTAATGGCAATAACCATTTAGTTTAAAGGATATTACGATTAAAGGGATGTCTACGCGGTTCGTCTCATGTCTGGGCCATTTGTTTGATCGTGCCCGGACAGTTGATCTGCTCTTTTAAGGCAGCCGCGGCCTTTCTTGAAGTTACCGGCCGTGGCTCACCTCGTGTCTCCAGCTGGTTGTGCTCCCCGTCTCAGCCTGCTGTTTGAGTGCACTCTGAGTTGGGGTTCAGTTTGCTGGGCATCTGGATCTCTGGAATCCTTACTGACTAACTGCATCATTTATAACGTGTGAAGGGGGCCCCCCACTGATAAGAACTCTTCGTTATTTGTAAGCTTGCGGTTTATGTTTTGCCTATTATTTTATAGCTTCAGATTTGTAGTATTGAATATTACTATTACTACGATTATCTGCAAGTTTCTTATTTATACTTTTCACTGCTTAGTGGATCAGTACCTTTTTTAACAAAGTGTAGAATTTGTATCTGTGTTTTCATTCAGGTTTAGATAAAATCGCTACCTTTTTTGTAACTTTTCTACATTTCTATAGTCACACTTTATCTAGAGCTGTATCTTATTCTTACAGATAACAGAGCTCCACAGCCATAATACTCCCAGTAATGTGTCTGAGTGTATAACAGAGCTCCACAGTAATAATACTCCCAGTAATGTGTCTGAGTGTATAACAGAGCTCCACAGCCATAATACTCCCAGTAATGTGTCTGAGTGTATAACAGAGCTCCACAGCAATAATACTCCCAGTAATGTGAGTGTATAACAGAGCTCCACAGCAATAATACTCCCAGTAATGTGTCTGAGTGTATAACAGAGCTCCACAGCAATAATACTCCCAGTAATGTGTCTGAGTGTATAACAGAGCTCCACAGCAATAATACTCCCAGTAATGTGTCTGAGTGTATAACAGAGCCCCACAGCAATAATACTCCCAGTAATGTGTCTGAGTGTATAACAGAGCTCCACAGCAATAATACTCCCAGTAATGTGTCTGAGTGTATAACAGAGCTCCACAGCAATAATACTCCCAGTAATGTGTCTGAGTGTATAACAGAGCTCCACAGCAATAATACTCCCAGTAATGTGTCTGAGTGTATAACAGAGCTCCATAGCAATAATACTCCCAGTAATGTGTCTGAGTGTATAACAGAGCTCCACAGCAATAATACTCCCAGTAATGTGTCTGAGTATAACATAGCCCCACAGCAATAATACTCCCAGTAATGTGTCTGAGTGTATAACAGAGCTCCACGGCAATAATACTCCCAGTAATGTGTCTGCGTGTATAACAGAGCTCCATAGCAATAATACTCCCAGTAATGTGTCTGAGTGTATAACAGAGCTCCACAGCAATAATACTCCCAGTAATGTGTCTGAGTGTATAACAGAGCTCCACGGCAATAATACTCCCAGTAATGTGTCTGAGTGTATAACAGAGCTCCACAGCAATAATACTCCCAGTAATGTGTCTGAGTGTATAACAGAGCTCCACGGCAATAATACTCCCAGTAATGTGTCTGCGTGTATAACAGAGCTCCACAGCAATAATACTTCCAGTAATGTGTCTGAGTGTATAACAGAGCTCCACAGCAATAATACTCCCAGTAATGTGTCTGAGTGTATAACAGAGCTCCACAGCAATAATACTCCCAGTAATGTGTCTGAGTGTATAACAGAGCTCCGCAGCAATAATACTCCCAGTAATGTGTCTGAGTGTATAACAGAGCTCCACAGCAATACTACTCCCAGTAATGTGTCTCTGTGTATAACAGAGCTCCACAGCAATAATACTCCCAGTTATGTCTGAGTGTATAACAGAGCTCCACAGCAATAATACTCCCAGTAATGTGTCTGTGTGTATAACAGAGCTCCACAGCAATAATACTCCCAGTAATGTGTCTGAGTGTATAACAGAGCTCCACAGCAATAATACTCCCAGTAATGTGTCTGAGTGTATAACAGAGCTCCACAGCAATAATACTCCCAGTAATGTGTCTGAGTGTATAACAGAACTCCACAGCAATAATACTCCCAGTAATGTGTCTGAGTGTATAACAGAGCTCCACAGCAATAATACTCCCAGTAATGTGTCCGAGTGTATAACAGAGCTCCACAGCAATAATACTCCCAGTAATGTGTCTGAGTGTATAACAGAGCTCCGCAGCAATAATACTCCCAGTAATGTGTCTGAGTGTATAACAGAGCTCCACAGCAATAATACTCCCAGTAATGTGTCTGAGTGTATAACAGAGCTCCACAGCAATAATACTCCCAGTAATGTGTCTGAGTGTATAACAGAACTCCACAGCAATAATACTCCCAGTAATGTGTCTGAGTGTATAACAGAGCTCCACAGCAATAATACTCCCAGTAATGTGTCCGAGTGTATAACAGAGCTCCACAGCAATAATACTCCCAGTAATGTGTCTGTGTGTATAACAGAGCCCCACAGTAATAATACTCCCAGTAATGTGTCTGAGTGTATAACAGAGCTCCACATCAATAATACTCCCAGTAATGTGTCTGAGTGTATAACAGAACTCCACAGCAATAATACTCCCAGTAATGTGTCTGAGTGTATAACAGAGCTCCACAGCAATAATACTCCCAGTAATGTGTCCGAGTGTATAACAGAGCTCCGCAGCAATAATACTCCCAGTAATGTGTCTGAGTGTATAACAGAGCTCCACAGCAATAATACTCCCAGTAATGTGTCTGTGTGTATAACAGAGCTCCACAGCAATAATACTCCCAGTAATGTGTCTGAGTGTATAACAGAGCTCCACAGCAATAATACTCCCAGTAATGTGTCTGAGTGTATAACAGAGCTCCACAGCAATAATACTCCCAGTAATGTGTCTGAGTGCATAACAGAGCTCCACAGCAATAATACTCCCAGTAATGTGTCTGAGTGTATAACAGAGCTCCACAGCAATAATACTCCCAGTAATGTGTCTGAGTGTATAACAGAGCTCCACAGCAATAATACTCCCAGTAATGTGTCTGAGTGTATAACAGAGCTCCACAGCAATAATACTCCCAGTAATGTGTCTGTGTGTATAACAGAGCTCCACAGCAATAATACTCCCAGTAATGTGTCTGAGTGTATAACAGAGCTCCACAGCAATAATACTCCCAGTAATGTGTCTGAGTGTATAACAGAGCTCCACAGCAATAATACTCCCAGTAATGTGTCTGAGTGCATAACAGAGCTCCACAGCAATAATACTCCCAGTAATGTGTCTGAGTGTATAACAGAGCTCCACAGCAATAATACTCCCAGTAATGTGTCTGAGTGTATAACAGAGCTCCACAGCAATAATACTCCCAGTAATGTGTCTGAGTGTATAACAGAGCTCCACAGCAATAATACTCCCAGTAATGTGTCTGAGTGTATAACAGAGCTCCACAGCAATAATACTCCCAGTAATGTGCCTGGGTGTATAACAGAGCTCCACAGCAATAATACTCCCAGTAATGTGTCTGAGTGTATAACAGAGCTCCACAGCAATAATACTCCCAGTAATGTGTCTGATTGTATAACAGAGCTCCACGGCAATAATACTCCCAGTAATGTGTCTGAGTGTATAACAGTGCTCCACGGCAATAATACTCCCAGTAATGTGTCTGAGTGTATAACAGAGCTCCACAGCAATAATACTCCCAGTAATGTGTCTGAGTGTATAACAGAGCTCCACGGCAATAATACTCCCAGTAATGTGTCTGAGTGTATAACAGAGCTCCACAGCAATAATACTCCCAGTAATGTGTCTGGGTGTATAACAGAGCTCCACAGCAATAATACTCCCAGTAATGTGTCTGAGTGTATAACAGAGCTCCACAGCAATAATACTCCCAGTAATGTGCCTGGGTGTATAACAGAGCTCCACAGCAATAATACTCCCAGTAATGTGTCTGAGTGTATAACAGAACTCCACAGCAATAATACTCCCAGTAATGTGTCTGAGTGTATAACAGAGCTCCACAGCAATAATACTCCCAGTAATGTGTCCGAGTGTATAACAGAGCTCCACAGCAATAATACTCCCAGTAATGTGTCCGAGTGTATAACAGAGCTCCGCAGCAATAATACTCCCAGTAATGTGTCTGAGTGTATAACAGAGCTCCACAGCAATAATACTCCCAGTAATGTGTCTGAGTGTATAACAGAGCTCCACAGCAATAATACTCCCAGTAATGTGTCTGAGTGTATAACAGAACTCCACAGCAATAATACTCCCAGTAATGTGTCTGAGTGTATAACAGAGCTCCACAGCAATAATACTCCCAGTAATGTGTCCGAGTGTATAACAGAGCTCCACAGCAATAATACTCCCAGTAATGTGTCCGAGTGTATAACAGAGCTCCGCAGCAATAATACTCCCAGTAATGTGTCTGAGTGTATAACAGAGCTCCACAGCAATAATACTCCCAGTAATGTGTCTGAGTGTATAACAGAGCTCCGCAGCAATAATACTCCCAGTAATGTGTCTGAGTGTATAACAGAGCTCCACAGCAATAATACTCCCAGTAATGTGTCTGGGTGTATAACAGAGCTCCACAGCAATAATACTCCCAGTAATGTGTCTGAGTGTATAACAGAGCTCCACAGCAATAATACTCCCAGTAATGTGCCTGGGTGTATAACAGAGCTCCACAGCAATAATACTCCCAGTAATGTGTCTGAGTGTATAACAGAACTCCACAGCAATAATACTCCCAGTAATGTGTCTGAGTGTATAACAGAGCTCCACAGCAATAATACTCCCAGTAATGTGTCCGAGTGTATAACAGAGCTCCACAGCAATAATACTCCCAGTAATGTGTCCGAGTGTATAACAGAGCTCCGCAGCAATAATACTCCCAGTAATGTGTCTGAGTGTATAACAGAGCTCCACAGCAATAATACTCCCAGTAATGTGTCTGAGTGTATAACAGAGCTCCACAGCAATAATACTCCCAGTAATGTGTCCGAGTGTATAACAGAGCTCCACAGCAATAATACTCCCAGTAATGTGCCTGGGTGTATAACAGAGCTCCACAGAAATAATACTCCCAGTAATGTGTCTGAGTGTATAACAGAGCCCCACAGCAATAATACTCCCAGTAATGTGTCTGAGTGTATAACAGAGCTCCACAGCAATAATACTCCCAGTAATGTGTCTGAGTGTATAACAGAGCTCCACAGCAATAATACTCCCAGTAATGTGCCTGGGTGTATAACAGAGCTCCACAGAAATAATACTCCCAGTAATGTGTCTGAGTGTATAACAGAGCTCCACAGCAATAATACTCCCAGTAATGTGTCTGAGTGTATAACAGAGCTCCACAGCATTAATACTCCCAGTAATGTGTCTGGGTGTATAACAGAGCTCCACAGCATTAATACTCCCAGTAATGTGTCTGGGTGTATAACAGAGCTCCACAGCAATAATACTCCCAGTAATGTGTCTGAGTGTATAACAGAGCTCCACAGCAATAATACTCCCAGTAATGTGTCTGAGTGTATAACAGAGCTCCACAGCAATAATACTCCCAGTAATGTGTCTGAGTGTATAACAGAGCTCCACAGCAATAATACTCCCAGTAATGTGCCTGGGTGTATAACAGAGCTCCACAGCAATAATACTCCCAGTAATGTGCCTGGGTGTATAACAGAGCTCCACAGCAATAATACTCCCAGTAATGTGCCTGAGTGTATAACAGAGCTCCACAGCAATAATACTCCCAGTAATGTGTCTGAGTGTATAACAGAGCTCCACAGCAATAATACTCCCAGTAATGTGCCTGGGTGTATAACAGAGCTCCACAGCAATAATACTCCCAGTAATGTGCCTGGGTGTATAACAGAGCTCCACAGCAATAATACTCCCAGTAATGTGTCTGGGTGTATAACAGAGCTCCACAGCAATAATACTCCCAGTAATGTGTCTGAGTGTATAACAGAGCTCCACAGCAATAATACTCCCAGTAATGTGTCTGAGTGTATAACAGAGCTCCACAGCAATAATACTCCCAGTAATGTGTCTGAGTGTATAACAGAGCTCCACAGCAATAATACTCCCAGTAATGTGCCTGGGTGTATAACAGAGCTCCACAGCAATAATACTCCCAGTAATGTGTCTGAGTGTATAACAGAGCCCCACAGCAATAATACTCCCAGTAATGTGTCTGAGTGTATAACAGAGCTCCACAGCAATAATACTCCCAGTAATGTGTCTGGGTGTATAACAGAGCTCCACAGCAATAATACTCCCAGTAATGTGCCTGGGTGTATAACAGAGCTCCACAGAAATAATACTCCCAGTAATGTGTCTGAGTGTATAACAGAGCTCCACAGCAATAATACTCCCAGTAATGTGTCTGAGTGTATAACAGAGCTCCACAGCATTAATACTCCCAGTAATGTGTCTGGGTGTATAACAGAGCTCCACAGCATTAATACTCCCAGTAATGTGTCTGGGTGTATAACAGAGCTCCACAGCAATAATACTCCCAGTAATGTGTCTGAGTGTATAACAGAGCTCCACAGCAATAATACTCCCAGTAATGTGTCTGAGTGTATAACAGAGCTCCACAGCAATAATACTCCCAGTAATGTGTCTGAGTGTATAACAGAGCTCCACAGCAATAATACTCCCAGTAATGTGCCTGGGTGTATAACAGAGCTCCACAGCAATAATACTCCCAGTAATGTGCCTGGGTGTATAACAGAGCTCCACAGCAATAATACTCCCAGTAATGTGTCTGAGTGTATAACAGAGCTCCACAGCAATAATACTCCCAGTAATGTGTCTGAGTGTATAACAGAGCTCCACAGCAATAATACTCCCAGTAATGTGCCTGGGTGTATAACAGAGCTCCACAGCAATAATACTCCCAGTAATGTGCCTGGGTGTATAACAGAGCTCCACAGCAATAATACTCCCAGTAATGTGTCTGAGTGTATAACAGAGCTCCACAGCAATAATACTCCCAGTAATGTGTCTGAGTGTATAACAGAGCTCCACAGCAATAATACTCCCAGTAATGTGCCTGGGTGTATAACAGAGCTCCACAGCAATAATACTCCCAGTAATGTGCCTGGGTGTATAACAGAGCTCCACAGCAATAATACTCCCAGTAATGTGTCTGAGTGTATAACAGAGCTCCACAGCAATAATACTCCCAGTAATGTGTCTGAGTGTATAACAGAGCTCCACAGCAATAATACTCCCAGTAATGTGTCTGGGTGTATAACAGAGCTCCACAGCAATAATACTCCCAGTAATGTGTCTGAGTGTATAACAGAGCTCCACAGCAATAATACTCCCAGTAATGTGTCTGAGTGTATAACAGAGCTCCACAGCAATAATACTCCCAGTAATGTGTCTGAGTGTATAACAGAGCTCCACAGCAATAATACTCCCAGTAATGTGCCTGGGTGTATAACAGAGCTCCACAGCAATAATACTCCCAGTAATGTGTCTGAGTGTATAACAGAGCTCCACAGCAATAATACTCCCAGTAATGTGTCTGAGTGTATAACAGAGCTCCACAGCAATAATACTCCCAGTAATGTGCCTGGGTGTATAACAGAGCTCCACAGCAATAATACTCCCAGTAATGTGTCTGTGTATAACAGAGCTCCACATCAATAATACTCCCAGTAATGTGTCTGAGTGTATAACAGAGCTCCACATCAATAATACTCCCAGTAATGTGTCTGAGTGTATAACAGAGCTCCACAGCAATAATACTCCCAGTAATGTGTCTGAGTGTATAACAGAGCTCCACAGCAATAATACTCCCAGTAATGTGTCTGAGTGTATAACAGAGCTCCACAGCAATAATACTCCCAGTAATGTGTCTGGGTGTATAACAGAGCTC
Source organism: Pelobates fuscus (assembly GCF_036172605.1). Lineage (NCBI taxonomy): Eukaryota > Metazoa > Chordata > Amphibia > Anura > Pelobatidae > Pelobates > Pelobates fuscus. Next base: position 8,778,117 of record NC_086325.1, read on the forward strand.
CACAGCAATAATACTCCCAGTAATGTGCCTGGGTGTATAACAGAGCTCCACAGCAATAATACTCCCAGTAATGTGCCTGGGTGTATAACAGAGCTCCACAGCAATAATACTCCCAGTAATGTGTCTGAGTGTATAACAGAGCTCCACAGCAATAATACTCCCAGTAATGTGTCTGAGTGTATAACAGAGCTCCACAGCAATAATACTCCCAGTAATGTGTCTGAGTGTATAACGGAGCTCCACAGCAATAATACTCCCAGTAATGTGTCTGAGTGTATAACAGAGCTCCACAGCAATAATACTCCCAGTAATGTGTCTGAGTGTATAACGGAGCTCCACAGCAATAATACTCCCAGTAATGTGTCTGAGTGTATAACAGAGCTCCACAGTAATAATACTCCCAGTAATGTGTGAGTGTATAACAGAGCTCCACAGCAATAATACTCCCAGTAATGTGTCTGAGTGTATAACAGAGCTCCACAGTAATAATACTCCCAGTAATGTGTCTGAGTGTATAACAGAGCTCCACAGCAATAATACTCCCAGTAATGTGTCTGAGTGTATAACAGAGCTCCACAGTAATAATACTCCCAGTAATGTGCCTGGGTGTATAACAGAGCTCCACAGCAATAATACTCCCAGTAATGTGTCTGAGTGTATAACAGAGCTCCACAGTAATAATACTCCCAGTAATGTGTCTGAGTGTATAACAGAGCTCCCCAGCAATAATACTCCCAGTAATGTGTCTGAGTGTATAACAGAGCTCAACAGCAATAATACTCCCAGTAATGTGTCTGAGGGTATAACAGAGCTCCACAGCAATAATACTCCCAGCAATGTGTCTGAGAGTATTACAGAGCTCCACAGCAATAATACTCCCAGTAATGTGTCTGAGTGTATAACAGAGCTCAACAGCAATAATGCTCCCAGTAATGTGTCTGAGTGTATAACAGAGCTCAACAGCAATAATACTCCCAGTAATGTGTCTGAGTGTATAACAGAACCCCACAGTAATAATACTCCCAGTAATGTGTCTGAGTGTATAACAGAGCTCCACAGTAATAATACTCCCAGTAATGTGTGAGTGTATAACAGAGCTCCACAGCAATAATACTCCCAGTAATGTGTCTGAGTGTATAACAGAGCTCCACAGTAATAATACTCCCAGTAATGTGTCTGAGTGTATAACAGAGCTCCACAGCAATAATACTCCCAGTAATGTGTCTGAGTGTATAACAGAGCTCCACAGTAATAATACTCCCAGTAATGTGCCTGGGTGTATAACAGAGCTCCACAGCAATAATACTCCCAGTAATGTATCTGAGTGTATAACAGAGCTCCACAGTAATAATACTCCCAGTAATGTGTCTGAGTGTATAACAGAGCTCCACAGCAATAATACTCCCAGTAATGTGTCTGAGTGTATAACAGAGCTCAACAGCAATAATACTCCCAGTAATGTGTCTGAGGGTATAACAGAGCTCCACAGCAATAATACTCCCAGCAATGTGTCTGAGAGTATTACAGAGCTCCACAGCAATAATACTCCCAGTAATGTGTCTGAGTGTATAACAGAGCTCAACAGCAATAACGCTCCCAGTAATGTGTCTGAGTGTATAACAGAGCTCAACAGCAATAATACTCCCAGTAATGTGTCTGAGTGTATAACAGAGCTCAACAGCAATAATACTCCCAGTAATGTGTCTGAGTGTATAACAGAACCCCACAGTAATAATACTCCCAGTAATGTGTCTGAGTGTATAACAGAGCTCCACAGCAATAATACTCCCAGTAATGTGTCTGAGTGTATAACAGAGCTCAACAGCAATAATACTCCCAGTAATGTGTCTGAGTGTATAACAGAGCTCCACAGCAATAATACTCCCAGTAATGTGTCTGAGTGTATAACAGAGCTCCGCAGCAATAATACTCCCAGTAATGTGTCTGAGTGTATAACAGAGCTCCACAGTACTAATACTCCCAGTAATGTGTCTGAGTGTATAACAGAGCTCCCCAGCAATAATACTCCCAGTAATGTGTCTGAGTGTATAACAGAGCCCCACAGCAATAATACTCCCAGTAATGTGTCTGAGTGTATAACAGAGCCCCACAGTAATAATACTCCCAGTAATGTGTCTGAGTGTGTAACAGAGCCCCACAGCAATAATACTCCCAGTAATGTGTCTGAGTGTATCACAGAGCTCCACAGCAATAATACTCCCAGTAATGTGTCTGAGTGTATAACAGAGCTCAACAGCAATAATACTCCCAGTAATGTGTCTGAGTGTATAACAGAGCCCCACAGCAATAATACTCCCAGTAATGTGTCTGAGTGTATAACAGAGCCCCACAGTAATAATACTCCCAGTAATGTGTCTGAGTGTGTAACAGAGCCCCACAGCAATAATACTCCCAGTAATGTGTCTGAGTGTATCACAGAGCTCCACAGCAATAATACTCCCAGTAATGTGTCTGAGTGTATAACAGAGCTCCACAGCAATAACACTCCCAGTAATGTGTCTGAGTGTATAACAGAGCCCCCCAGCAATAACACTCCCAGTAATGTGCCTGAGTGTATAACAGAGCTCCACAGCAATAATACTCCCAGTAATGTGTCTGAGTGTATAACAGAGCTCCACAGCAATAATACTCCCAGTAATGTGTCTGAGTGTATAACAGAGTTCCACAGCAATAATACTCCCAGTAATGTGTCTGAGTGTATAACAGAGCCCCACAGTAATAATACTCCCAGTAATGTGTCTGAGTGTGTAACAGAGCCCCACAGCAATAAAACTCCCAGTAATGTGTCTGAGTGTATCACAGAGCTCCACAGCAATAATACTCCCAGTAATGTGTCTGAGTGTATAACAGAGCTCCACAGCAATAATACTCCCAGTAATGTGTCTGAGTGTATAACAGAGCTCCACAGCAATAATACTCCCAGTAATGTGTCTGAGTGTATAACAGAGCTCCACAGCAATAATACTCCCAGTAATGTGTCTGAGTGTATAACATAGCCCCACAGTAATAATACTCCCAGTAATGTGTCTGAGTGTGTAACAGAGCCCCACAGCAATAATACTCCCAGTAATGTGTCTGAGTGTATCACAGAGCTCCACAGCAATAATACTCCCAGTAATGTGTCTGAGTGTATAACAGAGCTCCACAGCAATAATACTCCCAGTAATGTGTCTGAGTGTATAACAGAACTCCACAGCAATAATACTCCCAGTAATGTATCTGAGTGTATAACAGAGCTCCACAGTAATAATACTCCCAGTAATGTGTCTGAGTGTATAACAGAGCTCCACAGCAATAATACTCCCAGTAATGTGTCTGTGTATAACAGAGCTCCACAGCAATAATACTCCCCGTAATGTGCCTGAGTGTATAACAGAGCTCCACAGCAATAATACTCCCAGTAATGTGTCTGAGTGTATAACAGAGCTCCACAGCAATAATACTCCCAGTAATGTGTCTGAGTGTATAACAGAGTTCCACAGCAATAATACTCCCAGTAATGTGTCTGAGTGTATAACAGAGCCCCACAGTAATAATACTCCCAGTAATGTGTCTGAGTGTGTAACAGAGCCCCACAGCAATAAAACTCCCAGTAATGTGTCTGAGTGTATCACAGAGCTCCACAGCAATAATACTCCCAGTAATGTGTCTGAGTGTATAACAGAGCTCCACAGCAATAATACTCCCAGTAATGTGTCTGAGTGTATAACAGAGCTCCACAGCAATAATACTCCCAGTAATGTGTCTGAGTGTATAACAGAGCTCCACAGCAATAATACTCCCAGTAATGTGTCTGAGTGTATAACATAGCCCCACAGTAATAATACTCCCAGTAATGTGTCTGAGTGTGTAACAGAGCCCCACAGCAATAATACTCCCAGTAATGTGTCTGAGTGTATCACAGAGCTCCACAGCAATAATACTCCCAGTAATGTGTCTGAGTGTATAACAGAGCTCCACAGCAATAATACTCCCAGTAATGTGTCTGAGTGTATAACAGAACTCCACAGCAATAATACTCCCAGTAATGTGTCTGAGTGTATAACAGAGCTCCACAGTAATAATACTCCCAGTAATGTGTCTGAGTGTATAACAGAGCTCCACAGCAATAATACTCCCAGTAATGTGTCTGTGTATAACAGAGCTCCACAGCAATAATACTCCCCGTAATGTGTCTGAGTGTATAACAGAGCTCCACAGCAATAATACTCCCAGTTATGTGTCTGAGTGTATAACAGAGCTCCACAGCAATAATACTCCCAGTAATGTGTCTGAGTGTATAACATAGCCCCACGGTAATAATACTCCCAGTAATGTGTCTGAGTGTGTAACAGAGCCCCACAGCAATAATACTCCCAGTAATGTGTCTGAGTGTATCACAGAGCTCCACAGCAATAATACTCCCAGTAATGTGTCTGAGTGTATAACAGAGCTCCACAGCAATAACACTCCCAGTAATGTGTCTGAGTGTATAACAGAGCCCCCCAGCAATAACACTCCCAGTAATGTGCCTGAGTGTATAACAGAGCTCCACAGCAATAATACTCCCAGTAATGTGTCTGAGTGTATAACAGAGCTCCACAGCAATAATACTCCCAGTAATGTGTCTGAGTGTATAACAGAGTTCCACAGCAATAATACTCCCAGTAATGTGTCTGAGTGTATAACAGAGCCCCACAGTAATAATACTCCCAGTAATGTGTCTGAGTGTGTAACAGAGCCCCACAGCAATAAAACTCCCAGTAATGTGTCTGAGTGTATCACAGAGCTCCACAGCAATAATACTCCCAGTAATGTGTCTGAGTGTATAACAGAGCTCCACAGCAATAATACTCCCAGTAATGTGTCTGAGTGTATAACAGAGCTCCACAGCAATAATACTCCCAGTAATGTGTCTGAGTGTATAACAGAGCTCCACAGCAATAATACTCCCAGTAATGTGTCTGAGTGTATAACATAGCCCCACAGTAATAATACTCCCAGTAATGTGTCTGAGTGTGTAACAGAGCCCCACAGCAATAATACTCCCAGTAATGTGTCTGAGTGTATCACAGAGCTCCACAGCAATAATACTCCCAGTAATGTGTCTGAGTGTATAACAGAGCTCCACAGCAATAATACTCCCAGTAATGTGTCTGAGTGTATAACAGAACTCCACAGCAATAATACTCCCAGTAATGTGTCTGAGTGTATAACAGAGCTCCACAGTAATAATACTCCCAGTAATGTGTCTGAGTGTATAACAGAGCTCCACAGCAATAATACTCCCAGTAATGTGTCTGTGTATAACAGAGCTCCACAGCAATAATACTCCCCGTAATGTGCCTGAGTGTATAACAGAGCTCCACAGCAATAATACTCCCAGTAATGTGTCTGAGTGTATAACAGAGCTCCACAGCAATAATACTCCCAGTAATGTGTCTGAGTGTATAACAGAGTTCCACAGCAATAATACTCCCAGTAATGTGTCTGAGTGTATAACAGAGCCCCACAGTAATAATACTCCCAGTAATGTGTCTGAGTGTGTAACAGAGCCCCACAGCAATAAAACTCCCAGTAATGTGTCTGAGTGTATCACAGAGCTCCACAGCAATAATACTCCCAGTAATGTGTCTGAGTGTATAACAGAGCTCCACAGCAATAATACTCCCAGTAATGTGTCTGAGTGTATAACAGAGCTCCACAGCAATAATACTCCCAGTAATGTGTCTGAGTGTATAACAGAGCTCCACAGCAATAATACTCCCAGTAATGTGTCTGAGTGTATAACATAGCCCCACAGTAATAATACTCCCAGTAATGTGTCTGAGTGTGTAACAGAGCCCCACAGCAATAATACTCCCAGTAATGTGTCTGAGTGTATCACAGAGCTCCACAGCAATAATACTCCCAGTAATGTGTCTGAGTGTATAACAGAGCTCCACAGCAATAATACTCCCAGTAATGTGTCTGAGTGTATAACAGAACTCCACAGCAATAATACTCCCAGTAATGTGTCTGAGTGTATAACAGAGCTCCACAGTAATAATACTCCCAGTAATGTGTCTGAGTGTATAACAGAGCTCCACAGCAATAATACTCCCAGTAATGTGTCTGTGTATAACAGAGCTCCACAGCAATAATACTCCCCGTAATGTGTCTGAGTGTATAACAGAGCTCCACAGCAATAATACTCCCAGTTATGTGTCTGAGTGTATAACAGAGCTCCACAGCAATAATACTCCCAGTAATGTGTCTGAGTGTATAACATAGCCCCACGGTAATAATACTCCCAGTAATGTGTCTGAGTGTGTAACAGAGCCCCACAGCAATAATACTCCCAGTAATGTGTCTGAGTGTATAACAGAGCTCAACAGCAATAATACTCCCAGTAATGTGTCTGAGTGTATAACAGAACCCCACAGTAATAATACTCCCAGTAATGTGTCTGAGTGTATAACAGAGCTCCACAGCAATAATACTCCCAGTAATGTGTCTGAGTGTATAACAGAGCTCAACAGCAATAATACTCCCAGTAATGTGTCTGAGTGTATAACAGAGCTCCACAGCAATAATACTCCCAGTAATGTGTCTGAGTGTATAACAGAGCTCCGCAGCAATAATACTCCCAGTAATGTGTCTGAGTGTATAACAGAGCTCCACAGTACTAATACTCCCAGTAATGTGTCTGAGTGTATAACAGAGCTCCCCAGCAATAATACTCCCAGTAATGTGTCTGAGTGTATAACAGAGCCCCACAGCAATAATACTCCCAGTAATGTGTCTGAGTGTATAACAGAGCCCCACAGTAATAATACTCCCAGTAATGTGTCTGAGTGTGTAACAGAGCCCCACAGCAATAATACTCCCAGTAATGTGTCTGAGTGTATCACAGAGCTCCACAGCAATAATACTCCCAGTAATGTGTCTGAGTGTATAACAGAGCTCAACAGCAATAATACTCCCAGTAATGTGTCTGAGTGTATAACAGAGCCCCACAGCAATAATACTCCCAGTAATGTGTCTGAGTGTATAACAGAGCCCCACAGTAATAATACTCCCAGTAATGTGTCTGAGTGTGTAACAGAGCCCCACAGCAATAATACTCCCAGTAATGTGTCTGAGTGTATCACAGAGCTCCACAGCAATAATACTCCCAGTAATGTGTCTGAGTGTATAACAGAGCTCCACAGCAATAACACTCCCAGTAATGTGTCTGAGTGTATAACAGAGCCCCCCAGCAATAACACTCCCAGTAATGTGCCTGAGTGTATAACAGAGCTCCACAGCAATAATACTCCCAGTAATGTGTCTGAGTGTATAACAGAGCTCCACAGCAATAATACTCCCAGTAATGTGTCTGAGTGTATAACAGAGTTCCACAGCAATAATACTCCCAGTAATGTGTCTGAGTGTATAACAGAGCCCCACAGTAATAATACTCCCAGTAATGTGTCTGAGTGTGTAACAGAGCCCCACAGCAATAAAACTCCCAGTAATGTGTCTGAGTGTATCACAGAGCTCCACAGCAATAATACTCCCAGTAATGTGTCTGAGTGTATAACAGAGCTCCACAGCAATAATACTCCCAGTAATGTGTCTGAGTGTATAACAGAGCTCCACAGCAATAATACTCCCAGTAATGTGTCTGAGTGTATAACAGAGCTCCACAGCAATAATACTCCCAGTAATGTGTCTGAGTGTATAACATAGCCCCACAGTAATAATACTCCCAGTAATGTGTCTGAGTGTGTAACAGAGCCCCACAGCAATAATACTCCCAGTAATGTGTCTGAGTGTATCACAGAGCTCCACAGCAATAATACTCCCAGTAATGTGTCTGAGTGTATAACAGAGCTCCACAGCAATAATACTCCCAGTAATGTGTCTGAGTGTATAACAGAACTCCACAGCAATAATACTCCCAGTAATGTGTCTGAGTGTATAACAGAGCTCCACAGTAATAATACTCCCAGTAATGTGTCTGAGTGTATAACAGAGCTCCACAGCAATAATACTCCCAGTAATGTGTCTGTGTATAACAGAGCTCCACAGCAATAATACTCCCCGTAATGTGTCTGAGTGTATAACAGAGCTCCACAGCAATAATACTCCCAGTAATGTGTCTGAGTGTATAACAGAGCTCCACAGCAATAATACTCCCAGTAATGTGTCTGAGTGTATAACATAGCCCCACGGTAATAATACTCCCAGTAATGTGTCTGAGTGTGTAACAGAGCCCCACAGCAATAATACTCCCAGTAATGTGTCTGAGTGTATCACAGAGCTCCACAGCAATAATACTCCCAGTAATGTGTCTGAGTGTATAACAGAGCTCCACAGCAATAATACTCCCAGTAATGTGTCTGAGTGTATAACAGAACTCCACAGCAATAATACTCCCAGTAATGTGTCTGAGTGTATAACAGAGCTCCACAGTAATAATACTCCCAGTAATGTGTCTGAGTGTATAACAGAGCTCCACAGCAATAATACTCCCAGTAATGTGTCTGTGTATAACAGAGCTCCACATCAATAATACTCCCAGTAATGTGTCTGAGTGTATAACAGAGCTCCACAGCAATAATACTCCCAGTAATGTGTCTGAGTGTATAACAGAGCTCCACAGCAATAATACTCCAAGTAATGTGTCTGAGTGTATAACATAGCCCCACAGTAATAATACTCCCAGTAATGTGTCTGAGTGTGTAACAGAGCCCCACAGCAATAATACTCCCAGTAATGTGTCTGAGTGTGTAACAGAGCCCCACAGCAATAATACTCCCAGTAATGTGTCTGAGTGTATAACAGAGCTCCACAGTAATAATACTCCCAGTAATGTGTCTGAGTGTATAACAGAGCTCCACAGCAATAATACTCCCAGTAATGTGTCTGTGTATAACAGAGCTCCACATCAATAATACTCCCAGTAATGTGTCTGAGTGTATAACAGAGCTCCACAGCAATAATACTCCCAGTAATGTGTCTGTGTATAACAGAGCTCCACATCAATAATACTCCCAGTAATGTGTCTGAGTGTATAACAGAGCCCCCCGGCAATAATACTCCCAGTAATGTGTCTTTAAACTACAATAACTGTGTTTAGAAAACTTCCTAAAACTAAAACTTCCCAGACCTGACCAGCCGTTGACCACACCCCAAAAATGAAAGCAAAAAATGAAAGCATCCCTCTTTGATTATTTGAACTGTTAGGAGATAAATTAAGAATACTCCAAACCCTTGAAGCATTTTAGCTTTGCTGATCCTGTGGATCCATCCTGACTGTGAGCTATATCGTCACCATATTAGGCTCGTTGGAGCAGGGTCATCATCTACCTATTATTCCTAAAACATTTAGTTATTGTCTCATTTGGTAAATTCCCCTCTTATTGTAAAGCGCTGCGGAATAAGTTGGCGCTATATAAATACCAATAATAATAATAATAATGATAATAATAATAATAATGATAATAATAATAATAATAATAATAATAATAATGATAATAATAATAATAATAATAATGATATTAATTTTGGCCTCACCTTTGAGCCTTAAATCCAGTCTGTTACCAAATCCTGTCGATTCCACCTTGAAAACATTGCCCGCATGGATTTTTGTAACCCTCTCCTAATTGGCCTTCCCAAAAGCCGTACTGCCCCGCTACAGTCTGTAATGAACGCTGCCGCCAGACTGATTTTCCTCTCTAGTCGGTCCTCTGACACCCCTCTGCCAGTCCTTACATTGGCTTCCTGTATCCTATAGGAGTCAATTCAAAGTGCTAACCCATACCTATAAAGCATTGACCAATTCTAGCCCCTCTTATATCTCTTCACAGATCCATAGATATGCCCCTTCTTGGTCCCTCCGCTCTGCCCGTGACCACCTCCTGACCGATGCTCGTACCCGTACGGCCAACTCACGCTTGCAGGACTTCTCGCGGGCGGCTGCTTTCCTATGGAATAGCCTGCCTACCGCCATCAGACTCTCCCCTAGTCTTCAATCATTTAAGAAGGGCCTTTAAACCCATCTCTATAGGAAAGCATAAGGTCTCCCAGAGTAACCTCTACCTCACATACCTGTCTCTTGCTCTCTCCTAAAGGGCAGCACTCTACTCTCTCCTCTAGCTCTGCTTCACTCCCACCTCCTGCGAGTGCCACGTGTTTTATACCCCACCTCCTATAGAATGTAAGCTTGTTTGAGCAGGGTCCTCTTCAACCTATTGTCCCTGTAAGTTTTTGTAATTGTCCCATTTATTGTTAAATCGCTATAGAATTTGTTGCCACTATATAAATGCCAAAAATAATAATAATAATATCGGGCTGGTCCCTGAATTTACCAGAAGCCTGCCTCCAGTAAGTGCAGTGCGGCCCTCTTTAAGACCCACCCAACCCCTTTCCCGTGTTCGCACCTTACAGTATGCGGATGTATGCATTGGGGAACAATAAAATATTAAATCTGATTGACCTTTAACTGTAACCCCTCATTGACTCACTCCCTAGTGTGCAGGTGTTGTGCCCTGTCCCATGTACAAAGAATTCTGTCAAAGCATCCACTAAACAACAAAGCATCCACTAAACCCTGGTCACTAAACCTGTTATAAATCTCCAGGATTTCCCTTTAATGGCAAAGATTATACAATAATACATCAGGCAGGCCCTTGCAATACGTCATTTACTACACTAATTCTGCAAAGTTAAGCCCCAGGCAAAAATCTAGCAAGAAATTAATAAGTAAATCCCATAACACGGGGCCAACAAACAGGTATTCAGACAGTTCATCTCCGGGGTGTAACATTGCAGGAGAGAATTAAGGCGTTATTCACTAAACAGAGTTTGGTTGAGTTTGTTTCAGAATAGCACAATAGCAGGGATACAAAAATATCTCCAATTAGTAACTTTTTCCAAGTAAGCTATTTTCGGCTCAGTTTCTGTAAGTCTGATTAGTGAGCAAAAATGTGAGATTTATTCACTAAACAGTGAAGTAGTGAATGGTAATCCAAATATATCTGAATTGGCCTGAATATTGCAATTCACTCCAATTCACAGTATTATGTCAGTCGGCAGAATCCATCTGTTTGTAAGAAGCGTTCACTGGCAGACTTTACACGATATTTACACAGTATATAATTAGTATAGAATCTCTATGATTTCTCCAGCTACCAATACTTAGTGTATCTAAATGCTTTCTAATAAGGTTACTGGGGGCCGCCATTTTACTTCTTCATCAGACGATGGCTAAAAGCTCCTAAAATCTCACGTTAATTACGAACTGTCTTTTCTTGAGATAAAATTGCTTATTAAGGCCGACACAAACATGAAGCTCACCCTGCAGAGATCAGTAAATCCTGTCACATATTCACTAAAATGAGAATTGTGGAGAACTGACTGATTTAATGCCAAAAGAGGTCAAATAACCAACTCAATTATTTTCCCATTTTGGGTGCTATGACCTGAATTCATTTCCAGAAGACTCCGGATTTAATGAATAAATCCTGGGTGTAAAATAAGAATTTTTTTAAAATACAAGCAGATTGCAACAATATCCATTAAATTATGTCATGAAATGTTAAACTTTCTCAGGTATTTAATGCATAGTTTGGCTATAAATTCCCATGAAACCACCCTGAGGTTACCCCAGGGGTAAATTCTCCCAGACATCTTGTGGTGTAGAATAAATCTATATTGTTCGATACAGTGTAAAATGTAGATTGTTCTTTTTCTCCATTGAGGAGAACTTTCAATAATTTACATTACTGACCAATTCTTATCTGGATGTAATATCACCAGGCGTTCCCAGTCCTGACTGCTCATATCTTACTTTATTAAATATGTACTATCGGTTTTAAAACTGGCGCAGGACTCTAAAAAAAGGCAAGGCTCCAGTGTGTGCCTATTTTCATGCCTCGAGCTCCATGTTAGTTAGATGTAATGATACTGGTCTCGAGTTAGGTCAACTTTTAAAAAGATTTTTACAAAATATAGAAATGTGACATTTATATATCATATTTAAAAAATATTAAACCATTTTTCAAAATAGCTTATCCAAAAACATTAAATTGAGGGAATATTTAGAAAATTTACACATTGATTTCAATATTTTTTCCCAGCACATGTTACAGCCCCTGCAAACCCCGCTAAATATTACACATGTGAATTCATGTAAATGTCTCATAGGTTTACACGTCAACTTTGACCGGTTATTGGTTCGTGAAATCCAAAAAATGGGAGATTTCAATTCCTATCATGGTTTGGACACAGTGAGTGCAATGGGAGTGCAGGTCCTCCCTCAGCATGGCTCTGCATATGAATAACAAAGATTGGCAAAAATGACAAAAACAAACGTTAAATTGGTGACCCTTCTGAATGGAAAACCGCTAACATTTAAAAAAACATTTTAAGGTAAAGGAAATTTTTGGAAAGCCATTAGAAGGCATGCACGCAGTGAATAATATCAAAATGTTGTACATAGTGACAGCATAGAATGTATAGTCTCACTGATACTCACCTAGGATTCAATGTATCAGATTCTGGGAAGAGATTCTTTGGGAGCAGCTGTTATCCCTCGCACAGGCATCTAGCCCTGGTTCCCTCCTCCCCCTCCCTCGCCTTGTCCTCCTCAAGCAAGATCCAATCCTCTAACTTCCCAAATCCTCTTTCTTTTGTTCAAAAACTGCTTCCGCAACACTGTAGTATATAATCTCCTAATACTCGTCAAGATCTCACAACATCTGGATTGGAAAGGGAGGAGGGTTTGGATTCAGCAGGTTTGAGGGTGAAGCTCACTGGATGCTCTTTAAATGATTTCCATTAGAGGTGGTGGTGCTGGATGAGGCTCGGTTTCAAGCCTTTGGGGAAGTAATGAGAGACCTACTGACGATCCATTGTTTGTCCACCAAATGTAGTATTCCCTAAGGTGGTAGATTTTCTCGAGCAATCTCTTGACAAGATATGTATTTAGAGAAATTTAGGCAGAATTATTGCTGGGATTTCAGTGAATGTGCAACCTGTAGAGGTACGGTTGACCTCCTCTTTAAACTGTGGAATAAAACCAGAGTGAGATGCTTGAACCGTGGCTGAAGATTCCAAGGCTCACAGCTGTGACACTGAGGCTGATACCTTAGGAGTATTCTCTCCAGAAGATGCACAAATTCAATCCTTGTGTACAGTGTGAATGGCCAAACGCCTCCAATTACAGAATAATGGAAGACTCCTGGTTCACACTGAGTGCTTTTTAGAAAATGAGTTTGCACGCAGTCAATAAATCCCAGTGCAGTCCTACACCGGTGATGGAAAGCACAGAGAAATCTGAGAAATCTGCAGTTATGTATTCCTAGAAATCCAAAGGGGAATCCTCCTGGTGTACTCACCAAACCAAAGGTGGATTCCTCCTCATGTACCCCAAAATCAGAAGACTGAATTCTCTGCATGCACCCCAAAATCAGAAAACTGAATTCTCCTAGTGTACCCCAAAATCAAAAAGCTGAATTTTCCACGTTTGCCTAAAAATCAGAAGGCAAGAATTCCCGTGCCTACAAATTAGGAGGCCCAGTTAAAAAAAAAGAAATCACGAGGCCAAATCCTAATGGGGAGCAATCAGGAGCTTGATTCCTTGTAACCGCACAGTCCTTGTGCACAAAAGACACTTGATAGATAACACGTTGATGAGGACGCAGGATTAAACCATGAGATGATTACTTTTTACAGGCCACGTTTTGGAATTGATTAATGAGCAAAGTGCAAAATGCTGGCACCAGGTAAAATAATTCTGATTTGGCACGTACCGGTTCTTATTGTGGGTACTTATGCCCAGCGTGAGATTTGCTGCCCCCTTTGCCCTGCCTTCTTGCAATAAGCGCTGCGCCCATGCACTATCTCTCCGCAGCGACCTCCATGAGGGGCTTTGGAATTTCTTGCACGTAACGCGGGAGGTTCTCTTCCAGCTGTGCTACCTGTGGATTTCTCCTTGCTGGATGTGCAAGTTCCTCCGAAGGTTTACGAGGGATTTGTGGCTTGGGAAGGACAACGCGTGGGAGCTGGGCTGTTGGCTTTCAGGGGAGCAGTAACACAGGTGGTTGTATGCTCCTCGGTCTCTCCAGCGTGTATGAAACAGAGGAAGGTCTACCTCACTCGTGCAAATCCCCACCTGCTTCTTCTTTCACGTTGAGGTCCCACGTCTCCCATCGTTCTGTGACTTCTGTCTGTCTCTCTCCGCTGTCACCTGTCCTCTGCTTTATTCTCCATGCTCGTTGCTCTTCTCCCATCACCCAGCCCGTCTCGCTGTGTCTCTGATCTCACCAACACTCTGATTCCCCTTCAATATCTCCCCCCTCTCCTTCTCATATCTTGTCAGCTTACATAATGCCCACCCCTTGCTCCCTTTCCCCAAATCTCCTCTTCCTTCTTTTCATCCTTTTTTCACCTCTCCCTGTCTCTCTCTCTCCCTGTCTCTCTCTCTCTCTTGTTCCTTGGAACCTATTTTCTGCCTTTTCTCTCCTCCCTCCTCTTCTCTGTAGAACCATCAGAGCCCTCCCTCCTTCCTGTGTATATTCTAACCCCCCCACCTCTCTACCCATCTACCTTAAATGACTGATCATCACCTCTTCCCAAATTATTCTTATCCTGCCTCCTTGTTCAATTTCTCTCCCACCTTATTGTATTTTATAGCCAGCTCCTTTTATATTTCCAAGCAGAAGCCATCTATTCCTTCCGTCAGTGTAAGGCATCCCACTCCTATCACCCTAGGACAGCCTTTAAGCTGGCAAAACATCACTGAAGTTATAGTCCAGCAACAACTGGAACTCTAGCATCCAACAACCCCTGCATTAAGGGTTAACAGTGCTTGTGTTCATTTTTAGTAAATTTCTCATTTCATTTTTTTTTTTTACATGAAACGTAATGGTTGCTTCTCATAAAACTGAAGGCGGGGCTCTGAATCACGTGGCAGCTTTTAATTGGCTTTAAACATGCGCTGGATAAAATAGCGTTTATTCAGATAGTTATAGTTTATTAAGATACTTCTTTTCCAAAGATTTCCAATTGATTCTTCAGACCCATATTATTTTTTCGACTAACAATTTTAGTCAACTAACATTTTTGAGATTTAGTCGACTAAAACTAAAACAATTCAGATGGTTAAAAGACTGAAACTAAATGAACACTGCTTCCGACCCACACCGCCCTCCCCTAATATATGGTTCTGTATAGGTTTACCCAGGTTACCTTACAGTAAATAATGCCAAGGGGCCATACACAGCAAGACTTATAAACTGCCCGCACCATCGAAATAACTGCGAAGGGGATCATTTCAAACTTTATTTATTTATTTCAATTGTTTGTTTTTTTATTTGTTTGTTTCTGAATATTTTGGAGTCCACTGCCATTTCTGTAACATAAATTTATGAATATCTGAAAATGTTGGTGTGAAGTTGTTCTGAAAATTCGATTTATAAAAGCGTATCAATTAAACTGTTAATAGCTCCCGACTGATTCCTCTTCTGCAACTTTCATTAGTCTAATTATACTATCCTACCTTTTGTGTCATTTTACCCCACTCCCTCTAACATGTAAACTCACTGAGCAGGGCCCTCAATCCCTCTGTTACTGTGTCACTATACCCCACTCTCTCTAACATGTAAACTCACTGAGCAGGGCCCTCAATCCCTCTGTTACTGTGTCACTATACCCCACTCCCTCTAGGATGTAAACTCACTGAGCAGGGCCCTCAATCCCTCTGTTACTGTGCCACTATACCCCACTCTCTCTAACATGTAAACTCACTGAGCAGGGCCCTCAATCCCTCTGTTACTGTGTCACTATACCCCACTCTCTCTAACATGTAAACTCACTGAGCAGGCCCTCAATCCCTCTGTTACTGTGCCACTATACCCCACTCTCTCTAACATGTAAACTCACTGAGCAGGGCCCTCAATCCCTCTGTTACTGTGTCACTATACCCCACTCCCTCTAACATGTAAACTCACTGAGCAGGGCCCTCAATCCCTCTGTTACTGTGTCACTATACCCCACTCCCTCTAACATGTAAACTCACTGAGCAGGCCCTCAATCCCTCTGTTACTGTGTCACTATACCCCACTCTCTCTAACATGTAAACTCACTGAACAGGGCCTCAATCCCTCTGTTACTGTGTCACTATACCCCACTCCCTCTAACATGTAAACTCACTGAGCAGGCCCTCAATCCCTCTGTTACTTAGTCACTATACCCCACTCTCTCTAACATGTAAACTCACTGAGCAGGGCCCTCAATCCCTCTGTTACTGTGTCACTATACCCCACTCCCTCTAACATGTAAACTCACTGAGCAGGGCCCTCAATCCCTCTGTTACTGTGTCACTATACCCCACTCTCTCTAACATGTAAACTCACTGAGCAGGGCCCTCAATCCCTCTGTTACTGTGTCACTATACCCCACTCCCTCTAACATGTAAACTCACTGAGCAGGGCCCTCAATCCCTCTGTTACTGTGTCAC
Source organism: Pelobates fuscus (assembly GCF_036172605.1). NCBI lineage: Eukaryota > Metazoa > Chordata > Amphibia > Anura > Pelobatidae > Pelobates > Pelobates fuscus. Next base: position 8,794,606 of record NC_086325.1, read on the forward strand.
TATACCCCACTCCCTCTAACATGTAAACTCACTGAGCAGGCCCTCAATCCCTCTGTTACTGTGTCACTATACCCCACTCTCTCTAACATGTAAACTCACTGAACAGGGCCTCAATCCCTCTGTTACTGTGTCACTATACCCCACTCCCTCTAACATGTAAACTCACTGAGCAGGCCCTCAATCCCTCTGTTACTTAGTCACTATACCCCACTCTCTCTAACATGTAAACTCACTGAGCAGGGCCCTCAATCCCTCTGTTACTGTGTCACTATACCCCACTCCCTCTAACATGTAAACTCACTGAGCAGGGCCCTCAATCCCTCTGTTACTGTGTCACTATACCCCACTCCCTCTAACATGTAAACTCACTGAGCAGGCCCTCAATCCCTCTGTTACTGTGTCACTATACCCCACTCTCTCTAACATGTAAACTCACTGAACAGGGCCTCAATCCCTCTGTTACTGTGTCACTATACCCCACTCCCTCTAACATGTAAACTCACTGAGCAGGACCCTCAATCCCTCTGTTACTGTGTCACTATACCCCACTCCCTCTAACATGTAAACTCACTGAGCAGGACCCTCAATCCCTCTGTTACTGTGTCACTATAACCCACTCCCTCTAACATGTAAACTCACTGAGCAGGGCCCTCAATCCCTCTGTTACTGTGTCACTATACCCCACTCCCTCTAACATGTAAACTCACTGAGCAGGCCCTCAATCCCTCTGTTACTGTTACTATACCCCACTCCCTCTAGCATGTAAACTCACTGAGCATGCCCTCAATCCCTCTGTTACTGTGTCACTATACCCCACACCCTCTAACATGTAAACTCACTGAGCAGGGCCTCAATCCCTCTGTAACTGTGTCACTATACCCCACTCCCTCTAACATGTAAACTCACTGAGCAGGACCCTCAATCCCTCTGTTACTGTGTCACTATACCCCACTCCCTCTAACATGTAAGCTCACTGAGCAGGGCCCTCAATCCCTCTGTTACTGTGTCACTATACCCCACTCCCTCTAACATGTAAGCTCACTGAGCAGGGCCCTCAATCCCTCTGTTACTGTATCACTATACCCCACTCCCTCTAACATGTAAGCTCACTGAGCAGGACCCTCAATCCCTCTGTTACTGTGTCACTATAACCCACTCCCTCTAACATGTAAACTCACTGAGCAGGGCCCTCAATCCCTCTGTTACTGTATCACTATACCCCACTCCCTCTAACATGTAAACTCACTGAGCAGGCCCTCAATCCCTCTGTTACTGTATCACTATACCCCACTCCCTCTAACATGTAAGCTCACTGAGCAGGGCCCTCAATCCCTCTGTTACTGTGTCACCATACCCCACTCCTTCTAGCATGTAAACTCACTGAGCAGGACCCTCAATCCCTCTGTTACTGTGTCACTATACCCCACTCCCTCTAACATGTAAACTCACTGAGCAGGCCCTCAATCCCTCTGTTACTGTGTCACTATACCCCACTCCCTCTAACATGTAAACTCACTGAGCAGGGCCCTAAATCCCTCTGTTACTGTGTCACTATACCCCACTCCCTCTAACATGTAAACTCACTGAGCAGGACCCTCAATCCCTCTGTTACTGTCACTATACCCCACTCCATCTAACATGTAAACTCACTGAGCAGGGCCCTCAATCCCTCTGTTACTGTGTAACTATACCCCACTCCCTCTAACATGTAAACTCACTGAGCAGGGCCCTGAATCCCTCTGTTACTGTGTCACTATACCCCACTCCCTCTAACATGTAAACTCACTGAGCAGGGCCCTCAAACCCTCTGTTACTGTGTCACTATACCCCACTCCTTCTAACATGTAAACTCACTGAGCAGGGCCCTCAATCCCTCTGTTACTGTGTCACTATACCCCACTCCCTCTAACATGTAAGCTCACTGAGCAGGGCCCTCAATCCCTCTGTTACTGTGTCCCTATACCCCACTCCAGGGCCGGATTAAGAGCCCAGTGGGCCTGGTGCTGATAATTATGATGGGCCTAATTACAAAATCTTATTGACCAAAAACACTAAAACAGTCCTACCTCCTAAGCGTCATGTATCTGATGGAGATGATTCTGTAGGGAAACTCATAGGATGCAACTATGAGAAAACACATACCCTTTGCTAATCTCATGCTTTCATCTTTCAAGTAAACCCATGCCCCCTAACAGCAGTGTCCAGTAAAGCAGGAAGTCTATGGATGCGGTAAAAGGGTGGGATACTGACACAAATGTCATAACCAGAACGGCCGAAAGGGCGAACATACACAAAAAGGGGGAATGTCTGTGTCCCTATGTCTCCTAGTCCCTTAGTGTTTGTGTCCTCATGTCTCCCAGTGTCCCCATGTCACTAGGGGACATTGGGAGACATTGGGACATTGAGAGACATTGGGACACTGGGAGACATGGGGAAACAGATACTAGGGAACACTGGGAGACCTAGGAAATCTGAGACTCTCGGGGACACTGGGTGACAGGCACGAGGGGGCACGGGGAGACATGGGGCACTGAGACACTGTGATATATAGGGGACACTGGAGACTTGATAAAAACCTGGGTACAGGTCAAAATGTTGCGGTGTCCAATAAACCTGCTTAAAGCTATCACAGTGAGTGCCTGAGATTTTTTTCTTTTATACTAGGGGACACTGAGACACTACGGGAACAGAGACAATACGGGCACAGAGACACTACGGGCACAGAGACACTACAGGCACAGAGACACTACAGGCACAGAGACACTACAGGCACTGAGAGACATGGGGCACTGAGAGACATGGGGCACTGAGACACTGATACATAGGGGACACTGATACATAGGGGACATTGGAGACTTGATAAAGACCTGGGTACAAGTCGAAACGTTGCGGTGTCCAATAAACCTGCCTAAATCTATCACAGTGAGTGCCTGAGATTTTTTCTTTTATACTAGGGGGCACTGAGACACTAGGAGACATGGGGACACAGAGACATTGGGAGACTAGGGGACTTTGGGAGTCTAGGGAACACTGAGACACTAGGGACACTGGCACACTACAGACACTGAGAGACACCAGGGACACATGGGGATACTGAGATACTAGGGACACTGGCTGGGAGACATGGGAACACTGCCATGTCTCCTATGTCTCAAAGTCGCCCAGTGTCCCCATGTCTCCCTGTGTCTCCATGCCTCTCAGTGTCCCCATGTCGCCCAGTGTCCCCTAGTGTGTGTATCCCCATGTCTCCCAGTGTCCCTTGGAGTCTGTGTCCTCATGTCTCCCAGTGTCCTGATGTCACTAGGACACTAGGGGACACTTAGAGACATGGGGACACTGGGAGACATGGGGCCCACTGAGACACTAGGGACAGTGGCTGGGAGACATGGGGACACAGACTAGGGGCCACTGGGAGACATGGGGCCACTGTGTCCCTAGTGTCTCAGGGTCATGGGCGTCCGAATGGGGGGGCTAAAGGGAGGTACCCTCCCTCCCCCCGGATTTTTCAGCTTGTGCTGCTATCTTTCGTTTTAGTGTGAGAATACAGTGCAATACCAGCGCTGGCCAGTAGGTGGCGCTGTGAATGGAGAAAGGCAGGAAGCTACAGCTTATTCCTGCTGCCTCTCTCTCATGACTGAAACCGCAGGGGAGCAGCACAGAGGCAGCCTACAGAGCAGGTAAGTGAGGGATGGGGGGGTAAAGTAGAAGGAGCAGGAGGGGTCAGCAAGGAGCAGGAGGGGTCAGCAAGGAGTAGAAAGGGTCTGCAAGAGGCAGGAGGGGTCAGCAAGGAATAGGAAGGGGCAGCAGGAAGGGGTATGGACGGTCTGCAAGGAGCAGGAGGGGTCACCAAGGAGTAGGAAGGGTCTGCAAGGAGCAAGAGGGGTCAGCAAGGAGTAGGAAGAGGCAGCAAGGAGTAGGAAGAGGCAGCAAGGAGTAGGAAGAGGGAGCAGGAAGGGTCTGCAAGGAGCAGGAAGGGTCTGCAAGGAGCAGGAAGGGGCAGCATGGAGTAGGAAGGGGCAGCATGGAGTAGGAAGAGGCAGCAAGGAGCAGGAGGGGTCAGCAAGGAGTAGAAAGGGTCTGCAAGGGGCAGGAGGGGTCAGCAAGGAGTAGTAAGGGTCTGCTAGGAGTAGGAAGGGGCAGCAAGGAGAAAGAAGGGGCATAAAGGAGTAGGAAGGGTCTGTAAAAAGCAGGAAGGGTCTGCAAGGAGCAGGAAGGGTCTGCACTGCAAGGAGCAGGAAGGGGCAGCAAGGGGCAGGAAGAATCAGAAGGGAAACTTTGGACATTCTCATCTCCCCAGGTAAAAACAAACAATATCAGTGTTAATGTGTTCACTTTTATTTACTGAGTGTCAGGAAACACAGAGGGCCGCTGGGTAGGGCTGATTGGCTAGATGGGTCAGCTAGCACTCTAAGCCAACCAGTAGCTCCCCATTCATAAAAACGTAAAACATTTTTATGAATCGGGAACTAGCGATTGGCTTAGAGTGTCAGCTGACCACTCTAGCCAATCAGCGGCACCCATGCCCAACGTCAATCTGCACTTCTTGACACTCTGTTTCAGAAGTCGAATACCACTGAGCGACCTGGAGATCTGGAGCTGAAGGAAGCCTTTGGGGGTAAACCATTTGAGAGCGGTTTCACCCCTTCAAAGAAAGAGCACCCAGGGGCCTCCTTGCATCACATCATTTTCATTTAGATAAAGTTGTTATGGTGACCAGAATGTTCCTGTAATTTGATGAAAGGAACACTATAGTGTCAGGAATACAAACATATATTCCTGACACTATAGTTGTGAAAACGCTATTCATCCTTGCTTTATGTGAAAAGGACTATGCTCCTTCCCTTTCATGACACTGTCAAAAAGGGGCCAAGCATGGATGTCATTACAATTATGCCCCCCCCGAAAAATTTCTGCGGACGTCCATGCTCAGGGTCCCCATGTTCCCCAGTGTCCCAATGTCTCAGCGTCCCCATGTCTCGGAGCTGCTGTCTGGACTCTCTGTGCAGAGCTGCGCCCCCACGGATCAGTGAATAGAGAGAGGCAGGGAGGGAGATGCTGTAACTTCTTATCACTGCCTCTCTCCACACAAACAGCGACCCCTACGGGCCGGCGCTGGTATTGCAGAATAATCTATGTTTATACTGAGACAGACATTTGTATTGCCGGTATTACTGCAATACCGGCACCGGCTAGGCAGCCTCAAATACCTGAGAAATACTTCTGAGAAATACCTGGCAACCCTAAGAAATACATGAGAAATACCTGGCAACCCTAAGAGTAGTGTGTAAAAAAAAAAAAAAAAAATGTAAAAATTTTTTTTTTTTAAACCAATGGGCCTATTGCATGGGCCTGGGCCTGGAGCTGCAGCTCCATCAGCCCCTATGTTAATCCGGCCCTGCCCCACTCCCTCTAACATGTAAACTCACTGAGCATGCCCTCAATCCCTCTGTTACTGTGTCACTATACCCCACACCCTCTAACATGTAAACTCACTATACCCCACTCCCTCTAACATGTAAACTCACTGAGCAGGGCCCTCAATTCCTCTGTTACTGTCACTATACCCCACTCCCTCTAACATGTAAGCTCACTGAGCAGGCCCTCAATCCCTCTGTTACTGTGTCACTATACCCCACTCCCTCTAACATGTAAACTCACTGAGCATGCCCTCAATCCCTCTGTTACTGTGTCACTAAACCCCACTCCCACTAACATTTAAACTCACTGAGCAGGGCCCTCAATCCCTCTGTTACTGGGTCACTATACCCCACTCCCTCTAACATGTAAACTCACTGAGCAGGGCCCTCAATCCCTCTGTTACTGTGTCACTATACCCCACTCCCTCTAACATGTAAACTCACTGAGCAGGGCCCTCAATCCCTCTGTTACTGTGTCACTATACCCCACTCCCTCTAGCATGTAAACTCACTGAGCAGGCCCTCAATCCCTCTGTTACTGTGTCACTATACCCCACTCCCTCTAACATGTAAACTCACTGAGCAGGGCCTTAATCCCTCTGTTACTGTGTCACTATACCCCACTCCCTCTAACATGTAAACTCACTGAGCAGGGCCCTCAATCCCTGTAGCGGTACTTACCTTATCCGGGGGCCGGACGCGGTCCTCTCTTCAAGCCGCGCGCGGTCCTGCGGCTGCACGAGCCGCGCGCGGCTCGTCCGACTGTTCAGACAGGAAGGCGGGCAGTGACCGCGAGAAGCGGTCACGTGTCCCGCCTGCAGCTAAGAGCGCGCCGCGAATCTCGGGCGCGCCCTTAAAGAGACAGTGGGAGCCTAAATTGCAAAAAGGCTCCCATTGGCTCCTGTCATGCCAATCACCCCATACACTTACCTGTTGGGGGAGTGGAAGTGACAGGAGCCAATCACATTAGTTTGAAGGCTACTTATACTTACCCTTTTCCCTTAGTTCCTTGCCCTATCGTGGTTTCTGCTACAGTTCCCTTTAGTGCTTGTTGTGTTCAGTTGTGTTTCTCCGTATTTGACCTTGGCTTTGTATTCTGACTTCGTTTTCGCTTTATCCTATTCTGTACTGTTTGCCGACTTGCTGATTCCTGTGTACCAGTCCCCGGCTAGTTTTCGTTTACGCTGTCTCTTTGTGCCCTTGACCTCGGATCGTTCCTGACTCTGTCTTATCCTATTACGTCGAGTCCGGCCACTCTAAGGTCCGGTAGACGTATCTCTCCTCTGTACTGTCTTCTGTTAGGCTGGATCCTGCGTGTAGGGGTATATACTCGTTACATTACGATAGGGCCATGGACCCCGCAGATTTAGCTCAACAGATGGCGACCCATGAGGCTAGATTTGTAGAGCAGGATCACCGTATGGATCAAATAGCTCAGGCTCTCCAGACGCTCTTAGCTAGAACCATTCCAGCAACCGCACCTAACCCTCCTGCACCCCTGCTTCCTGAAGTATCGACTATGCCTAACGCTACAGCACATTTAACGCCTCCTCCTAGGTATGGAGGGGATTCTAAGACATGCAGAGGGTTCATTAACCAAATAGAGTTTCATTTTGAAATGTATCCACGTTCATTTCCCACAGAGAGGTCTAAAGTTGGGTTCTTTATGCACCAACTTACCGACAAAGCACTTGAATGGGCAAACCCTATTTGGGAGGCTAATGGACCTATGGTGCATAACTTTCACAGTTTCCTAACAGCTTTTCGCAGAACTTTTGATACTATGAAAAGGTCTAAGAATGCCGCTAGAGCATTAATGAGGGTTAAACAGGGTTCTAGGTCTGTGGCTGATTACGCTATACAGTTTCGTACCCTTGCCTCACAGGTCGATTGGACCAATAATGGGTTAACTACGGCCTTCATGGAAGGTTTATCAGACTCTATATTGGATGAGGTAGCAGCTAAGGAGCTTCCTATTGCCTTAGAGGACCTTATTGACTACCTCATCGATATAGATAATAGGATTCGTGACAGGCTCTATACTAAGAACAGGAATAGACGTTTTGTTACACCTATTCAACCCAGAGTTAATATACCGGAGAGTGTTAAAGTATCTGAAGAGGAACCTATGCAATTAGGGGCTGCCAAACTCTCAGATACTGAGAAATTACATAGGAGAAGGGAGGGACTCTGCCTATATTGTGGTAAGAGAGACCATATGGTAAAGGAGTGTCCTCTGCTCCCGGAAAACTCTCGCACCTAAGACCTTATAGGGGACTGGCCTTGGGTGTGATTTCTAAGTCTCCTACATTGCCTCCTAACCGACTGCTTCTCCCTGTTTCTTTACATATGGGAGAGAGTTGTATAGTTGAAAACATAGACGCCCTGGTTGATTCTGGGGCAGCCGAGAACTTTATAGACTCTGGTTTTGTAAAGAGAAACAATATTCCCATCAGAGAGAAGGAGATACCCTTGGCCGTTGAGGCCATAGATGGTAGACCATTGATATCTCCTGTTGTTACTCACGAGACTGCACCGCTACACATGTACACAGGGGTTCTACACTATGAAACCATTCGGTTCCAGGTCATCACCTCTCCCTCTTCACAGTTGGTGTTAGGGTATCCATGGTTACAATTGCCCACAATCCCATTTTTGACTGGGAGACAGGGCAGATAAAATCATGGAGTGAAGCCTGCCATGAGTCATGTACTATTGAAGTCACGCCTGTGAATTCTATTAACGTTCCTACTGTTCCTCCTTTATCTACGACAATACCCTCTCAGTATTTAACTTTAAAGACTGTCTTTGATAAAAGAGAGGCTGACAAATTACCGCCTCACAGACCCTACGATTGTGCTATTGATTTGTTGCCTGGTACTATACCTCCTAAGGGCAGGGTGTACCCCCTATCGGTTCAAGAAAACCGTGTCATGGAGGAGTACATTAAAGAGTCATTAGACAAGGGATTTATTAGAAGATCCTCCTCTCCGGCTGGAGCGGGGTTCTTCTTTGTATCAAAGAAAGAAGGTGATTTAAGACCTTGCATTGATTATAGAGGTCTTAACAAGATCACAATCAAAAATGCTTACCCTATACCTCTAATAACAGAATTGTTTGACAGGCTCAAACATGCTACGGTATTCACCAAATTAGATCTTAGAGGAGCATACAATTTGATACGTATTAAAAAGGACCACGAATGGAAGACAGCCTTTAACACTCGGTCAGGTCATTATGAGTATACCGTCATGCCATTTGGGCTTTGCAATGCCCCAGCAGTGTTCCAAGAATTTATTAATGATGTCTTAAGGGACTTTATTCACTCATTTGTTATTGTGTACTTGGATGACATTTTAATATATTCTACTGACATTCACGCTCATCACAGACATGTTACAACAGTTCTGAAGACCCTTCTTGCTAATGGTCTTTATTGCAAATTAGAAAAATGTCTATTCGACCAGTCCGAGGTCCAGTTTTTAGGGTATTTGATTTCCGCCGAAGGTTTTCGGATGGATCCCCAGAAGCTCGCTGCAGTCATAGAATGGCCTCTGCCGCAAGGTCTGAAAGCCATCCAGCGTTTTCTGGGTTTCTCTAATTATTATAGACGTTTTATCAAAGGTTTTTCGTCTATAGTAGCGCCTATTACTCGTATGACTAAAAAGGATGGCAATACACGTGTCTGGTCTACTGAGGCACTTCAGGCTTTTGACTTTCTTAAAACTACGTTCGCCTCTGCCCCTATTTTACAGCATCCTGTCCCCTCATTGCCATATATACTTGAGGTTGATGCTTCCGATATAGGGGTAGGTGCTGTCTTATCCCAAAGAGAGTCTCCTGACAAGCCATTGCATCCTTGTGGCTTCTTTTCTAAACAAATGTCCAAGGCAGAGAGGAATTATGATGTGGGTAATCGCGAACTCCTTGCTATCATTTTAGCACTCAAAGAATGGAGACATTTGCTAGAAGGAACTAAGGATCCTATTCTCATATTTACAGATCACAAGAACCTATCCTACCTTAGCGAAGCTAAAAGATTGTCTTCAAGGCAGGCTAGGTGGTCACTGTTCTTGTCTCATTTTAATTATATAATCACCTATAGGCCAGGTGACCGGAACACCAAAGCGGACGCTCTGTCCAGACAATTCGAGACTATTGACAAACAGGAGATTGATGTCACTCCTGTCATTCCCCCAGACAGGATAATAGCAACTACTATATTGTCTATTTCCTCGTCCCTCTTGCAGGCCATACAAGCGAAACAAGGCATGGCACCCAGCGAGAGGCCTAATGATAAATTGTTCGTTGACATTCCCGAGAGACGGGATATTCTGTCACTTTATCACGATACTAAGACTGCTGGACATCCTGGTATTTCCAAAACAGTGTCAGCCGTTTCTCGGTATTTCTGGTGGGATACCTTACGTAAGGATGTTACTGACTATATAAGTGCTTGTACTACTTGTGCATGTATGAAAACCTCTCGTAGAGTTCCTTGTGGGCTGTTGCATCCGTTGCCCGTTCCCGAGACACCTTGGTCTAATCTATCAATGGATTTTATTGTTGAATTACCCCCTTCGAATGGTAACACAGTCATCCTAATGATAGTAGATCGGTTTTCCAAAATGGCTCACTTTGTGTCTCTTCGCAAGTTGCCCACTTCCAAGGAATTGGCTCTTATCTTCGCTAGAGAAGTGTTTCGATTACATGGTATTCCCTTATCTATTGTATCCGATAGGGGTAGCCAATTTATTTCCAGGTTCTGGAAAGCCTTTTGTTCGGAGATGGGTATTTCCCTCTCATTTTCTTCCGCTTACCATCCCCAGTCTAATGGAGCTGCTGAACGTGCCAACCAGTCTCTTGAGCAGTACCTCCGTTGTTTTGTGTCTCACCATCAGGACAATTGGTCTGACCTGCTTCCTTGGGCTGAATTTGCTCGGAATAATGCCACTCATGATTCTTCCGGCAAAAGCCCTTTTTACGTTGTCTATGGCCAGCATCCCGTTGTTCTTCCGGCTGCATTCTCCTCTCAGGGCATGCCAGTTCTGGATGAGCATTTGGCTGGTTTGCGTAGTACTTGGGAGCAGGTTCAGCGTTCTTTGGTGGACTCTGCTGCCCGCCAGAAGGCTCAGGCTGACAAGCATCGCAGAGCGGCTCCTTCCTATGTTGTGGGGGACAGGGTTTTGCTTTCCACACGGAATATTCGCCTCCGGGTGCCTTCTATGAAATTGGCTCCCCGCTTCATTGGTCCTTATCGCATTATACATAAGGTTAATCCCGTTTCTTATGCCTTGGGTCTGCCTAAGAATCTGCGTATACCCAATGTATTTCACACCTCTTTGTTGAAGCCTTACGTACGCAACCGCTATACCCGGCATACTCCCCCTCCCCCTCCTGTCTCTGTGGAGGGTCATGAGGAGTTCGAAGTATCTGCTGTTATTGACTCTCGTTTTCTTAGGGGTCGGCTTCAGTACTTGGTACATTGGAAGGGTTATGGGCCTGAGGAGCGCAGTTGGATTTCTGCGGATGCTGTTCATGCTCCCCGCCTTGTACGTTCTTTCCATTCGCGTTTTCCTGCCAGGCCTGGTCCTGCCCGCCCGGAGGGCGTGTCCTCAGGGGGGGGTACTGTAGCGGTACTTACCTTATCCGGGGGCCGGACGCGGTCCTCTCTTCAAGCCGCGCGCGGTCCTGCGGCTGCACGAGCCGCGCGCGGCTCGTCCGACTGTTCAGACAGGAAGGCGGGCAGTGACCGCGAGAAGCGGTCACGTGTCCCGCCTGCAGCTAAGAGCGCGCCGCGAATCTCGGGCGCGCCCTTAAAGAGACAGTGGGAGCCTAAATTGCAAAAAGGCTCCCATTGGCTCCTGTCATGCCAATCACCCCATACACTTACCTGTTGGGGGAGTGGAAGTGACAGGAGCCAATCACATTAGTTTGAAGGCTACTTATACTTACCCTTTTCCCTTAGTTCCTTGCCCTATCGTGGTTTCTGCTACAGTTCCCTTTAGTGCTTGTTGTGTTCAGTTGTGTTTCTCCGTATTTGACCTTGGCTTTGTATTCTGACTTCGTTTTCGCTTTATCCTATTCTGTACTGTTTGCCGACTTGCTGATTCCTGTGTACCAGTCCCCGGCTAGTTTTCGTTTACGCTGTCTCTTTGTGCCCTTGACCTCGGATCGTTCCTGACTCTGTCTTATCCTATTACGTCGAGTCCGGCCACTCTAAGGTCCGGTAGACGTATCTCTCCTCTGTACTGTCTTCTGTTAGGCTGGATCCTGCGTGTAGGGGTATATACTCGTTACAATCCCTCTGTTACTATGTCACTATAACCCACACCCTCTAGCATGTAAACTCACTGAGCAGGGCCTCAATCCCTCTGTTACTGTGTCACTATACCCCACTCCCTCTAGCATGTAAACTCACTGAGCAGGGCCTCAATTCCTCTGTTACTGTGTCACTATACCCCACTGCCTCTAACATGTAAACTCACTGAGCAGGGCCCTCAATCCCTCTGTTACTGTGTCACTATACCCTACTCCCTCTAACATGTAAGCTCACTGAGCAGGCCCTCAATCCCTCTGTTACTGTGTGACTATACCCCACTCCCTCTAACATGTAAACTCACTGAGCAGGGCCCTCAAATCCTCTGTTACTGTGTCACTATACCCCACTCCCTCTAGCATGTAAGCTCACTGAGGAGGGCCTCAATCCCTCTGTTACTGTGTCACTATACCCCACTCCCTCTAACATGTAAACTCACTGAGCAGGCCCTCAACCCCTCTGTTACTGTGTCACTATACCCCACTCCCTCTAACATGTAACCTCACTGAGCAGGGCCTCAATCCCTCTGTTACTGTGTCACTATACCCCACTCCTTCTAACATGTAAACTCACTGAGCAGGCCCTCAATCCCTCTGTTACTGTGTCACTATACCCCACTCCCTCTAACATGTAAGCTCACTGAGCAGGGACCTCAATCCCTCTGTTACTGTGTCACTATACCCCACTCCCTCTAACATGTAAACTCACTGAGCAGGGCCCTCAATCCCCCCTGTTATTGTGTCACTATACCCCACTCCCTCTAACATGTAAACTTACTGAGCAGGACCCTCAATCCCTCTGTTACTGTGTCACTATACCCCACTCCCTCTAACATGTAAACTCACTGAGCAGGCCCTCAATCCCTCTGTTACTGTGTCACTATACCCCCACTCCCTCTAACATGTAAGCTCACTGAGCAGGGCCCTCAATCCCTCTGTTACTGTGTCACTATACCCCACTCCCTCTAACATGTAAACTTACTGAGCAGGACCCTCAATCCCTCTGTTACTGTGTCACTATACCCCACTCCCTCTAACATGTAAACTTACTGAGCAGGACCCTCAATCCCTCTGTTACTGTGTCACTATACCCCACTCCCTCTAACATGTAAACTCACTGAGCAGGGCCCTCAATCCCTCTGTTACTGTGTCACTATACCCCACTCCCTCTAACATGTAAGCTCACTGAGCAGGGCCCTCAATCCCTCTGTTACTGTGTCACTATACCCCACTCCCTCTAACATGTAAACTCACTGAGCAGGGCCCTCAATCCCCCCTGTTATTGTGTCCCTATACCCCACTCCCTCTAACATGTAAACTCACTGAGCAGACCCTCAATCCCTCTGTTACTGTGTCACTATACCCCACTCCCTCTAACATGTAAACTCACTGAGCAGGCCCTCAATCCCTCTGTTACTGTGTCACTATACCCCACTCCCTCTAACATGTAAGCTCACTGAGCAGGGCCCTCAATCCCTCTGTTCCTGTGTGTCCAACTTGTCTGGTTACAACTACATGTTTGTACGTCCACCCACTGTAAAGCGCTGCGGAATTTGTTAGCGCTATATAAATAATAACGTAAATGTAAAGTGACAATGCCCACAAATCAATATATAAACTTGCTGTGAGTTACCTAATATGTAACTAAACGATGGATTCATTGCATCTGATTATATATTGGGAATTAAAGACCTTATTTGCTGTGGGCTTATTTCTAGGTTCTTACACTAAATGTGGAATTGTGTAGAACTGACCAGGGAATTGCAAAATTTAGGCTAAAATTGGCAAATTTGAAAAAAAGCCGAGTCTTGTAAAATGATCTGCAACTTGCTCATCAGTGAGCTCCAAATTCCGGTTTGAACCCCAATAGCCAGCATGTGAGTATCACTTTGTCCTAATTGAAATATATTCTATCAGCAATTCAGGGCAAATTTCATAAATCCTGCAACTTTCCTTATAACAAACATAGCATGTAAAATGAACACTGCAGACAGGTATCGAAGTGCTTTCATGGGGAAAAAAATAGTTTAATGGGTGTCTACAATTGTGACGTATGGATCAAAGGAAAAATGGCCCAAAAAGAACAATGGTCAGCTTTAATGTGTCACAATTCTGTCGTACAGACGCAAATGGTCCTGATTGTGGATGTCTTTGTCATCCTGTATCCGTGTTATTTGCTCTGTCCAAAACATCACAATGTGGTGAAATTATTATTATTTTATTTTCCTTTTGTATTATAAAGATAATAATAGGACCACAGAGATCATGTGAGATCCATTTTTGAGGTAACCGGTGGTAGATGGTTCCAGGTTAATGGATTTTGGGTGCTCAGTGCAGGCTAATTCTGTAAATGATACATGTCTCCCTCTGGCTATCTGACTGAAGTTCCCTTTTCATCCAGTATTGCAATATAAATTGTTTTTATTTTTAAAGCTGCTAATGAAAGAATAGGGGATTGGGTCACCCTAATCTATCCCTAGGCAGATGTCTGACCTCTGAACCCCTGAGTTAATGGCTTCTTCATATCTCTCAATATTTTATCCTTCGCCCTGTGCTTCCCAGAGAGACAGATATCTGCCTCTTCTCATTCTCGTCTTCCCCTCCAGCTATAAGCAGGTCTAATGTCCTTTCCCCCCTTGGCTTTCATAACCTCTACTTCTCAAATAAGCCTCCCCTTTCTCTCGTTCCGCAAAGTGTTCTTCTATTCACCCAATTCTGTCCTTCTCTATCCTTCTCCCCATAATGTGTACTTTGCGCCGGTTCGCCCCATTCTGTACATCTTTCTCCTCTGATGCCATTCGGTATTTCTCTCCCCTCTCCTTCTTGTAATTCCCTCAAATGATGTGGGGCGTATCCCTTTCTTCACTCATTCTCTCCACTTCCCCCATTCTCTACATCTCTCCCCTTCCTCCCCACTTCGTATCTCATTCACCCCCCAAATTTTGTACATCTCTCCTTTTCCCCCATTCTGTATCTCCCTCCTCCCATTCTGTATTAACCTTCCCCCCCATTTTGTATCTCTCTCCCCCCATTTTGTATCTCCCTTCCCCCCATTTTGTATCAACCTTCCCCCCATTTTGTATCTCTCTCCCCCCATTTTGTATCTCACTTCCCCTCATTTTTTATCTCTCTCTCTCCCCCCATTTTGTATCTCCCTTCCCCCCATTTTGTATCTACCTTCCCCCCATTTTGTATTAACCTTCCCCCCATTTTGTATCTCCCTTCCCCCCATTTTGTATCAACCTTCCCCCATTTTGTATCTCCCTTCCCCCCATTTTGTATCTCCCTTCCCCCATTTTGTATCAACCTTCCCCCATTTTGTATCTCTCTCCCCCCATTTTGTATCTCCCTTCCCCCCATTTTTTATCTCTCTCTCTCCCCCCATTTTGTATCTCCCTTCCCCCCATTTTGTATCTCCCTTCCCCCATTTTGTATCTACCTTCCCCCCATTTTGTATCTCCCTTCCCCCCATTTTGTATCTCCCTTTCCCCCTATTTTGTATCTCTCTCTCCCCCCATTTTGTATCAACCTTCCCCCCATTTTGTATCTCTCTTCCCCCCATTTTGTATCTCCCTTCTCCCCATTTTGTATCTACCTTCCCCCCTATTTTGTATCAACCTTCCCCCCATTTTGTATCTCCCTTCTCCCCATTTTGTATCTCCCTTCTCCCCATTTTGTATCAACCTTCCCCCCATTTTGTATCTCTCTCCCCCCATTTTGTATCTCACTTCCCCCCATTTTTTATCTCTCTCTCTCCCCCCATTTTGTATTAACCTTCCCCCCATTTTGTATCTCCCTTCCCCCCATTTTGTATCTCCCTTCCCCCCATTTTGTATCTCCCTTGCCCCCACTTTGTATCTACCTTCCCCCCATTTTGTATTAACCTTCCCCCCATTTTGTATCTCCCTTCCCCCCATTTTGTATCAACCTTCCCCCATTTTGTATCTCCCTTCCCCCCATTTTGTATCAACCTTCCCCCATTTTGTATCTCCCTTCCCCCATTTTGTATTAACCTTCCCCCCATTTTGTATCTCCCTTCCCCCCATTTTGTATCTCCCTTCCCCCATTTTGTATCTCCCTTCATACCCATTTTGTATCTCCCTTCCCCCATTTTGTATCTCTCTCTCTCCCCCCATTTTGTATCTCTCTCTCCCCCCATTTTGTATCAACCTTCCCCCCATTTTGTATCTACTTTCCCCCCATTTTGTATCTCTCTTCTCCCCATTTTGTATCTACCTTCCCCCCCATTTTGTATCTCCCTTCCCCCCATTTTGTATCTCCCTTTCCCCCATTTTGTATCTCTCTCCCCCCATTTTGTATCTCTCTTCCCCAATGCTGTATCTTCCTCCCCCATTTTGTATCTCCCTTCCCCCCATTTTGTATCTACCTTCCCCCCATTTTGTATCTACCTTCCCCCCATTTTGTATCTCTCTTCCCCCCATGCTGTATCTTCCTCACTCATTTTGTATCTCTCTTCCCCCCATGCTGTATCTTCCTCCCCCATTTTGTATCTCCCTTCCCCCCATTTTTTATCTCTCTCTCCCCCCATTTTGTATCAACCTTCCCCCCATTTTGTATCTCCCTCCCCCCCATTTTGTGTCTCTCTTCCCCCCCTGCTGTATCTTCCTCCCCCATTTTGTATCTCCCTCCTTCCCCCTTCTGTGGTCTAATCTTGTTTTTCCTTTACTTTCCCATTCAGCTTTTCCGTTCCCTGTAGATCCTGCCATCCAGGCCCAGAGGAGGCGGGCTGAAAGCTAGCCGGATAGGAGGCATGTGTGGGTGTGGTGGGTGTGGGTGTAAAATGGGTGTGGCATTTAGGTTAAGGGTTTGGGTGGGGTTGTATAAATAACGGACATTTTGTCCCCTTCACCTCAGCCATCTTAAAATAACGGCAAGGTGACAATCTCTTTCCTATTATTGTGTTGCTTTGCTTACCCCACGGCCAGAAGCATGGATATTGACGGAATCCTTGCTGCTCTTCGGGCTGAGGCCCTCCAGGACGGTGGCCGGCACCTGCAGGCCCAGCTGGTAAGGCTGCAGGGTGCCTCCCTGGTAGCTGCTCCCTCGGTCGGCAGCCAGGGTACTCCGCGCCGCCGGGCGCGTCCTCCTACCCGTTATAGCCCCTCGCGGGAGGGTCGGGTGAGGGGTAGGAGCAGGAGCCCCGTTGCCGGCCCGCGCGCCAGGTCCCCCGCGGCCGCGGGCGGCAACGTGTCTGTGCAGCCTGTCGCCTCCTCCCCGAGGCGGTCTAGAGCTACCCGTGCGGCTGCCGCTTCTCGGGGAGGTGATGGCCATCCCGCGCCGGTTCCTGCTCCTGTGATCTCGCGGGCCTCCAGGAGGTCGTCCGCGAGATCACTCTCCAGCTCAACAATGGCGACAACCCGAGCACCTGACAGGCGCTCGGCTCATGGTGGATCCCAGGCGGAGCGCGAGCAAGTGAGGTCGGCGGCCGGCTCTTCTTCAGGAGTGGTGAGTAGGCCGCGAGGCGGCAGGGCAACCAGTAGGGGGTTGGGGGGTTCGGGGGGTCGGGGTATGGAGCCAGGTCCGGCTACTCGTGGGCACAGCCCCCCCCCTTATCATCCTCCCCGCTCTGTCTCCCCTGGCCCGGCCACTACCACACTCCCATCAGCCTCATCCATTCCACAGGCACTTCCATCAGTTTCATCCGGCCAGCATGCACTCCCATTATCCTCATCCGGCCAGCATGCACTCCCATCATCCTCATCCGGCCAGCATGCACTCCCATCATCCTCAGCTGGACAGCATGCACTCCCATCAACCTCATCCGTTCATCTTGCATTCTCATCATCCTCAGCCGCCCATCAAGCTCTTCCAACACTATCTCCTGCCCATCCTACCCCCCATGGCCCCCTCCCTATGGGTGTGATGCCCTCTGCATCTGCCCCGCCATTACCCATGGTCCATGCTGCCCCCTCTGGGGCTCCTTCTGCCATGCCAGTTTTACACACAGTCTTTGCCACTTCTGCGGGTCCCCAGTTACCTGGGTTGGGTGGGCAGGGTTCTTTTTCACCTGTCCTGTCTTCACAGGTCACCCCTGGTCGGCTGACAAGTCGGTCCCCCGATGCTGTGACTGGTGCAGTGCTTCCTGCGGTCGCAGTTCCCTTGGGGCCGTTGCAGCCTGGTGGGCATATTGAAGTCCCGCTACTACCTGCCAATTCAGCTCCTGCAGGTGAGTACTCTGGTATAACGGGGTCGGGTTTGGGGGGCGCTGGCGCAGGGGAGGTGCAAGAATTGGGTTCTGTACTCCAGGCGATGAAGCAGGTTTTGCTAACCCTTGAGCGGGGTTATCGCCCCGGGGCTTCCCCCCCGGTGTCGTTAGATAACCAACTTCGGGCGGGTTGGGCAGGTTCCGCAGGGTCTGATTCTTCTGCAGTCGCGGCGCCAATGCCCGCTAATATAACACAGGCCCCCATCCCCTCAACCTCGGCGTTACTGCCGGTGACGCCGGAATCTGCAGTGGGCACGGCCGGGGACGCCGCTGCTCTCTCGGGTTTGGGGGTTGCTCCGGCTGCGCACGGTGCGGCGTACATGTGCTGGTCAGGCCCTCTGGGCCTCCATCTCACGCCGGAATTGCGCGCCAAAATAGACAAGGGGGAATTTGTTGAAATTTTTTCTCTCCTCCCTATGGAAGATCTTCCCCGGGTTGACGCTGACGCTAAAGAGTCCGAAAAGGACAAAGAAAAGTTTCGGTACCGGAAAATTCCGAAAACTTTCGGAAACTGGATCCGAGCCTTTTCGATCTTAGCCAGCGTGATAGGTGAGAAGACTCCCGCCAAATGTTCTTCCCTATTCTGCTACCAGGACGTCATATGGACCGCTTGTCGGGTGTACGGCGGTTTAGGTTGGTGGCGGTATGATGAGCAGTTCCGGCAACGTTTAGCGGTTCGGCCTTCCATGGGCTGGGATCAAATGGACATTGGCTTGTGGTTAGCTATCATGACCCGCCCAGCCTCACATCAAGGGGGCCTGTCGTCCTTTCTCGGGGGGGCCGGCGCGGGTTCTTCAACCGCAGCGTCGGCCGGGCAACGAAAAACAGGCTGTTGTTGGCAATATAACGATGGCCAATGCAAATTCGGGTCTAGTTGCCGCTTCAAGCATGAGTGTTCGGGGTGCGGTGGGTCTCACCCCGCTTCAAAATGCTTCAAACGAGCCAAAACTGGCGACAAAGGGGACTCCGTGGGCGCTAAGGGCGAAGACGCCGGTGGACGTCGACGCGATGCGCCCATGGCTAAATCGTTATAGGAATAAGAAGGCGGCTGCCTTATTGCTAGAGGGATTTGGGCAGGGGTTTTGGATCCCTCACCGGCCTCGGCAGGTCTCCGGTTTTTGCAGAAACCTGAGATCTGTTTCTGAATACCCAGGGGTGGTCAGGGAAAAACTGGCGAAGGAAGTGGCGCTGGGCCGAATGGCGGGCCCATTTCGGGATTCGCCACTCCCCGATCTAAGGGTGTCACCGTTGGGCGTGGTGCCCAAACGGGAACCGGGAAAGTTCCGGCTGATTCATCACCTGTCGCACCCTCATGGGTGCTCGGTAAACGATGACATTGCAGCTGAATTATGCCGCGTTTCCTATGCGTCCTTTGATGCTGCTGTGGGCATAGTCAGGGCCGCTGGCCCCTGGGCACTTATGGCAAAAACTGATATCGAGTCTGCCTTTCGCCTCCTACCAGTTCACCCAGAGTGTCATCATCTCTTGGGATGTGCATTTGAAGGTCATTATTATGTGGATATGTGTCTCCCCATGGGTTGTGCTATATCCTGTTTTTATTTTGAATGTTTCAGCTCTTTTCTGGAATGGGTAGTGAGAATGGAGTCCGGTTACGATTCCCTGCTTCACTACTTAGATGACTTTCTGTGTGTGGGCCCCGCGCATTCCCCGATATGCTCCCAGATCTTACAAGCAGTGTCGGATGTGGCCTGTATGTTCGGCGTGCCGCTGGCACCTGACAAGACAATTGGCCCTTCCACGTGCTTGAGCTTCCTAGGGATCGAGATTGATTCGGTCATCGGGGAATGTCGGCTTCCGTTGGACAAGTTGGCTGATCTACGTGGGGTGGTCCAGGAGGCGAGCTCCTTGCGGAAGATCACGCTGCAACGACTTCAGTCCTTGTTGGGCAAATTAAACTTTGCCTGCCGGATTATGCCCATGGGTAGAGTATTTAACCGACGCCTGGCGGCTGCCACGTCAGGGATACTGAAGCCGTTCCACTTCGTCCGCCTGACCAAACCGCTCAGGGAGGATTTAGCGGTTTGGGCGGTTTTTCTGGAAGAATACAATGGTAGGTCTTACTGGCAGCAGCCCGAGGTAGCAAACTCAGTGCTGCACCTGTTTACGGATGCCGCGGGTTCGTCGGGTTTTGGGGCTATCATGGGAAAACAATGGTGCGCAGAACCTTGGCCAAGATCGTGGTTCGACTCGGGCCTGACCAGGAACATGGCGTTCTTGGAGCTTTTTCCCATTGTGGTGGCTCTCCATCTTTGGGGACCGGAGATCAAGAACAGGCGTGTCGTGTTCCACTGTGACAATTTGGGCGTTGTCCAGGCCATTAATCGGTTGACGGCCTCCTCTCCTCCGGTGGTCAGGCTCCTGCGGAGCTTGGTACTGCGTTGCCTGTCTTTGAACGTTACATGTCGCGCTGTGCATATTCCCGGTGTAGAGAATACCACGGCTGACGCCCTTTCTCGTTTCCAATGGCAGGTGTTTCGTCAGATCGCGCCCGAAGCAGATACGATGGGCCTTCCCTGTCCCAGAGAGCTATGGTCCCTTGGCCTGAGCGAATAAGGGAATGGATTCGGTCTTCAGTGTCGGATGCTACTTGGGCCCGGTACGGTAAGGCATGGGGTGACTGGGTCGCTCTGGAGCAGGACCAAGGTGGGTTTTCTTCATCTGCGGAGAGGGTTCAGGGGGTTTTACGGTTGCTCTGGTTTTGGGAGGCTAGTGGTTGTTCCCCAGCCACGGTATCAGGGAAGCTATCAGGTCTGAGCTTCTGGTTCAACCTGACTCGCGTGCCGGATGTGACCAAAGATTTCATGGTCCGGCTCGCTATGCGTGGCTGGCGTAGAGGTCCGCAGCCTCGGGATTCCAGGAGACCGGTTTCTGGCGCACTGCTACTTGGTATTGCGTCGGTCTTATCCAGGGTCTGTGTGTCCGATTTCGAAGCGCGGTTGTTTCGGGTGGCTTTCTCTTTCGCCTTCTTTGGTGCTCTGCGGATTGGGGAACTTGTGAGCCCTAGCAAGCGGATTCCAGGCGGCTTGTTGTTCCATGATGTGTCGGTCGTGGATGATACGGTGCGTTTTCTGGTGCGAAAGTCGAAAACTGACATTTTTGGTAGGGGGGCATGGGTGTCCCTTCGCGCCATTCCCGGCTCGGCTGTCTGTCCCGTCGCAGCTTTTCAATCTTACCTTCTGTGTCGCCCGGATGTTGTAGGCCCATTGTTAATCCATGGGGATGGGTCTTTTCTTTCCCGCTTCCAATTTCTCCGGGTTTTCCGTCTGGCACTCGAACATCTGGGTATTTCGAGCACAGACTTTGGGGGTCACTCTTTTCGGATTGGGGCCGCTACGGAAGCCTCTCGTTTAGGTTTCTCGGACCAGGCCATTCAAAGGATCGGTAGATGGGAATCGGGGAGGTTTCGGTCCTATGTTCGGCCCACTCGGCTGATCGGTATTCCCCTTGTGTTTTCTCCACAGGGCCCGGCCGACGGATCTGGATAATCGGTCATTCCTACATCTACTGGGCCCACCTGCGGGCTGGGGTTCGCCCGGGTGGGACAAGGCTCGGAATACCTCGGGAGCTGGCGGAGGTCCGGTGGTTCGGGTTCCGGGGCATGAAATGGGGTCAGCTGTTGCCTGAGGTCGTGCAGTTATCCACGTTATTAGGAATCCCGGATATCTTGGTGGTGCATCTGGGAGGGAACGATTTAGGTTCGCTGCCCGCGTGGGGCTTAGGGGAGCTGATCAGGCGAGACTTGGCGCGCTTGCGGGTACTTTTTCCACAAATTTGCTTAATATGGTCAGGAATAGTTTCCAGGAACTATTGGAGGTGCGCACGCGATCAGGGTGCTATGGAGCGCTGTCGCATAAAGATTAATAAACGGGTTTCCAAGTTTGTGCTAGGTATCGGGGGCTTGGCAGTTCGACACCGTACTTTTGAGCGGGAGGCGGCTATCTTTTTCCGCCCGGATGGGGTCCATCTCACTGATGTCGGTTTGGACCTGTTTAACCTAGAGCTGCAGGATGCGTTGGAACAGGCCATGGCGTTGCTTGGGGGTCGCGCCCGCTGATTTAGGCGTAAATGCAGCGGGGCTAGTGGCGGGTATGGTCCTTGCCGAACCAATTGGGAAGAGGAGTACAAGAAAAAGAAGGATGCTGGGTCGGGTCCCCTCCCCTAACCTCGGGAAAGGTTTGGGTATTTGCGCGTGCCCTCTGTGCCAGGAATGGTGGCCAGGGGTTGGCATGTGGTATTGGAAGGCCAAGGTGAAGGCCAGGTATCATGGACGAGGGGGGAGGGCTGATGCCTCGGTAGGGCGTGTACCCTAGAGGGTTGGTGGTACGGTTGGCAAGGACTAGTTCAAGTTAAATAATGTTTATACCTTGTTTTATTTATGGTTGGTCTTATAAATATGTTTGATAAATTATAAACGAAATATAAATAAAAGCTGTGGCCTTTTTATACCACACATATATGTTTCCTGGTTTTGATTGGGTTAAGGGTTGAATGGGGGTGATGTATTGTGTCGCACCACACGTAACCGCTACCTACACACAAGGCCCAGAGGAGGCGGGCTGAAAGCTAGCCGGATAGGAGGCATGTGTGGGTGTGGTGGGTGTGGGTGTAAAATGGGTGTGGCATTTAGGTTAAGGGTTTGGGTGGGGTTGTATAAATAACGGACATTTTGTCCCCTTCACCTCAGCCATCTTAAAATAACGGCAAGGTGACAATCTCCCTCCCTCCCTCCCCTTTTTGCTGTTTTTGTTTCCTTCCTCTGTAGGTGTTCAATATCTTGTCACAGCTGGCGGGTATGGTCCTTGCCGAACCAATTGGGAAGAGGAGTACAAGAAAAAGAAGGATGCTGGGTCGGGTCCCCTCCCCTAACCTCGGGAAAGGTTTGGGTATTTGCGCGTGCCCTCTGTGCCAGGAATGGTGGCCAGGGGTTGGCATGTGGTATTGGAAGGCCAAGGTGAAGGCCAGGTATCATGGACGAGGGGGGAGGGCTGATGCCTCGGTAGGGCGTGTACCCTAGAGGGTTGGTGGTACGGTTGGCAAGGACTAGTTCAAGTTAAATAATGTTTATACCTTGTTTTATTTATGGTTGGTCTTATAAATATGTTTGATAAATTATAAACGAAATATAAATAAAAGCTGTGGCCTTTTTATACCACACATATATGTTTCCTGGTTTTGATTGGGTTAAGGGTTGAATGGGGGTGATGTATTGTGTCGCACCACACGTAACCGCTACCTACACACAAGTAAAAATTCATATCTCTAGGTAATAAATCACAGTCACAGCTCGGTATACAGCTGATGTCCCACAGCCCTTGGGAGCCTGACAGATAACAATAGTGTCCCTTCTATTATACAGAGTGCCTCAAGCCCTGGACATTATTCATTGTATTGGGGGGGGGGGGGGATACAGGACAGGTTTAGGGGTGTCAGAGGGAGTTAATACAAATAAAGAGATATTGCTGTGCCATATAGATTATTTTATCCCATTGAGCTGTATTTATAAACACCAGTCCTGGGATAATCTGCTAAAGTGGGGCAGTCACCGTGGAAACCCAGAGAGTTTCCCTATAAATTGCTCCACTAGTAGAATTTGATACAAGTTTTTTCAATCGTCCAATCACCAGTCCAAACATAGTAGATAAGGACCACCATCCGCTCTGTAATGCCAACAGGATCCAAGCTTGCAGACCCCCACCAGAGAGCGTGTTTCTCTAATCCCGCCAGAGAGCGTCTGTCCAATCCCGCCAGAGAGCGTGTCTGTCTAATCCCACCACAGAGAGCATGTGTCTATCTAATCCCACCACAGAGAGCATGTGTCTATCTAATCCCACCACAGAGAGCATGTGTCTATCTAATCCCACCACAGAGAGCAAATGCCTGTCTAATCCTGCCAGAGAGTGTTTGCCTGTCTAATCCTGTCAGAGAGTGTGTCTGTCTAATCCTGTCAGAGAGCCTGTCTGTCTAATCCTGTCAGAGAGCGTGTCTGTCTAATCCTGTCAGAGAGCATATGCCTGTCTAATCCTGTCGGTGAGCATGTGTCTGTCTAATCCTGTCAGAGAGTGTGTGTCTGTCTAATCCTGTCAGAGAGCGTGTCTGTCTAATCCTGTCAGAGAGCATATGCCTGTCTAATCCTGTCGGTGAGCATGTGTCTGTCTAATCCTGTCAGAGAGTGTGTCTATCCAATCCTGTCAGAGAGCATATGCCTGTCTAATCCTGTCGGTGAGCATGTGTCTGTCTAATCCTGTCAGAGAGCGTGTGTCTGTCTAATCCTGTCGGTGAGCATGTGTCTGTCTAATCCTGTCAGAGAGTGTGTGTCTGTCTAATCCTGTCGGTGAGCATGTGTCTGTCTAATCCTGTCAGAGAGTGTGTGTCTGTCTAATCCTGTTAGAGAGCGTGTGTCTGTCTAATCCTGTCAGAGAGTGTGTGTCTGTCTAATCCTGTCAGAGAGCGTGTGTCTGTCTAATCCTGTCAGAGAGTGTGTGTCTGTCTAATCCTGTCAGAGAGCGTGTGTCTGTCTAATCCTGTCAGAGAGTGTGTGTCTGTCTAATCCTGTCAGAGAGCGTGTGTCTGTCTAATCCTGTCAGAGAGTGTGTGTCTGTCTAATCCTGTTAGAGAGCGTGTGTCTGTCTAATCCTGTCAGAGAGTGTGTGTCTGTCTAATCCTGTCAGATAGCCGACAGTCCTAAATCTAACCCAGTGTAGCGACTGTTATCTTTCCACCATGGATTGCGTTCCCCTGAGAGATACCCAGAAATGCCCCACGCCCTCATCTTGCCAACCCGGGGTCTTATTATACCATGGGCAGAGCAGCCATTTTATAACATTGTAACCGGGTGGGTGTCTGTGTATCTCTGTCTTTCTAGGAATGGTCGCTAAAAGGTTAGGAAGGACGGGGTGGATAATATATTAAATTGCTGGAGTGAGGAAAATACTGGGATTGCCTCTCGCTGCAGGATAACTGACAGCCCCCCCATTGCGGAGCCCCCTCCCATTGCCCCCCACCATCCATGTCAGTTTATTGCATCTGGCTTGAATGTAATGAGGGGACCTTGTTGCTTAGCAACCGCCTCCTGGGAACAATGCTCTGAATTTCAACTCGGCCTCAACGCACAAACATATCCCGTGTATCCGATACAGCAAATATATATATTATATCCAGCAAATAAACAGTATATATATTATATCCAGCAAATAAACAGTATATATATCGTATATAACAATGTATCGTATATACAGCAAATAAACAGTATATATATCGTATATAACAATGTATCGTATATACAGCAAATAAACAGTATATATGTTGTATATAACAATGTATCGTATATCCAGCAAATAGACAGTATATATGTTGTATATAACAATGTATCGTATATACAGCAAATAAACAGTATATATATCGAATATAACAATGTATCGTATATACAGCAAATAAACAGTATATATATTTGTGTTAAGGGCTCATGATAGTACAGAAGATACAAACACTGATAAGTGTAGGATGGTATTAAAAGAGCAAGTCGGTTGTGGTGTGCCGGAACCGACGATGAGGTAGGCCTGTAAATAAAGAGGGCCCACCAAGAAGAAATGTAAAGAGAAAAGGAGTTAATAATGAGGAGTGGGTGGGAGGGTGATGCAGCGCTGACCTCGAACGATATGGAGCCAGGTAAGGGGTGTCCCTTAAGTAGGGAAGAGGTGTGTCATACGCCCCTCCCACAATTACAGGCCAAAAGGCCTTAATACTTGTGTTAAGGGCTCATGATAGTACAGAAGATACAAACACTGATAAGTGTAGGATGGTATTAAAAGAGCAAGTCGGTTGTGGTGTGCCAGAACCGACGATGAGGTAGGCCTGTAAATAAAGAGGGCAAAAGTAGAAAATCAAATTTATTACATACCAGCAATATACATACTTTAACCAGACATGTCTTGAAAGGCATTTCTTACTTCTTGTACCGGGTTAGGTATGTATCTAGAGTAAGCCGATGATTTCCAGCGCCCTAGTGACTTGATAACATGAACTGGAATGTTTGCACTGGATGCTGTGGAGGCCGCTCCTATGCGGAAGGAGTGGCCCGAATAGTTAGCTGATTTGAGGCCCAGCTGTGTAAGTAAAGACCTGACGTGTGTCATAAAGGTGGTGGTAGTGAGTACCGAACTCTGAATACCCCTAAGGATGTTCTTAATTGGTAGGAGGACACTTGATTTGTCTGGTTGTAAAGTTAGCATGTGATGTTGGATGCCTGTCAGATATGGTTTGATTGTGTTGTATGATAGTTTGAGTTTGAGGTGGCAAAAAGAAGCAAAGCCCAACCAGGATGTCACGATGAAAGGTTGTAAGATGTTGTGTTCAGAAAGGAATCTTTAAATCAAATGAAAGCTCTATCTTAAGTTTCCCGGGTATTAGTAGACAGTGCTAATTGGGACAATGTTCTGCTATGTTGCATAATAGCATCTAGTCCATTACTAGATGGTGGAATAGTGGGGTGTTCGTGGCTGTGAGTGCGGCTGACGGGAGTATTTGACGAAAAGCCTGGAAATTAAAGCGAGACAAATTGTCAGCAGCAGTGTTACATACACCTGGAACATGAATACAAAACAAGAGAAAATTATGACATGCAGCCAGCCAAGTGAGTTTCCTCAAGAATCTCATAATAGTCAGTGATTTGGATCGGCCTTGTTTATAATGTGACAAGTTACTTGGTTGTCTGAGTAGCAACGTACAGACGAACCTGCCCATAAATGCACCCATGCCAAGGCAACCGTCACGATGGGATATATCTCAAACAGAGCTGAGGTAGTGGAAAAACCCTCCAGGTCCTGAACTTCTGAAGGCCAGCTGCCCCAAAGCCATTCGTTCCTGAAAAATTGCTGCAAAACCTGTGGTAGACGCCGCGTCTGACCAAATGGTAGGTGAGGAGTCAGACAATTTTGGAAGGAACATGCTTTTACCATTCAAGGTGGTTAAAAATTTTCTCCACATAATTACGCCTGCCGTGGCTTGGGTATCCAGGGGTGACC
Organism: Pelobates fuscus; assembly: GCF_036172605.1. Taxonomy (NCBI): domain Eukaryota; kingdom Metazoa; phylum Chordata; class Amphibia; order Anura; family Pelobatidae; genus Pelobates; species Pelobates fuscus. The sequence continues at coordinate 8,821,608 of NC_086325.1, forward strand.
TGTGTCCATCATGTCTAAAAGTGGGAAACATGTAAAGGAGTTGTGAGATGAAAGCCCGGCCTTGAGGTATGATGCGAAGGGCAAAATTCAGTGACCCAAGCAGAGACTGTAATTCTTGCGGTTGCAAGTACCGAGTTGTATGTAGAGATTATGTTGATCAGAATGTTTTCTACCTTGGGCGTGGCAGGCTAGCTTGCATGGTGGCTGAGTCTAGTATGATACCCAGGAATGTGATGAAGGTATCTGGTCCTTCAGTCTTGGTGGAGGAGACTGGGACACCCACCTGTTCGAATAGACTGATGGTTTCTTTTAGGCTACTGGGAGGGGAAATATTCTCCTAGACCAGTAAGAAATCATCCAGATAATGTATAACTGTAGGGCATCTGGCTATATTTAATAAAACCAGCATAGGGTTTCGGCGAATACGTCGAAAATGGCCGGACTACTTTGGAACCTAAATGTTAAACGTGAGCAAAATAGTAGTTCCCTGCCCACTTGATACCATGCAGGTGACACAGTGTAGGGTGGATAGGCAGTAACTTGAAAGCATTGTGATATCAGTCTTACTGAGCCATGCTCCGGCCCCTGCCTGCATGATAGCCGTAATGGCGTGATCTATGGTGGAATATTGCAGTGAAAATTCCTCAGAGGGTATGAGGGAGTTCAGACTAGGAGTGGCAGAGGTGTGAGGTGTTGATAGATCAATGATAAGTCTCTGTTTGTGAGAAGATTTCCCCGTGACAATACCGATGGGGTTTGTCCGCTATGTGGTGAACGGAGGGGACTGGAAGGGCCCCCATAGGAAGTCATCTGCCACTTCCTGGCTATGAGTGTCTCCACCGCTGTAGGGTTTGTTGTGCGGATTGTAAATTAGGACATTCCAGGATTCCGGAAGGCATGTGTATGAGGCCTGTGTGAATCCTTCTGATAGACCCGAGATAATGAATTCCACCAAATGTCTAGATGGATGATGTGGCAGTAATGTCGTAAGTACAGAAATGTTTATTGATGTTAAGTATAGTTTTGGGATACATTTTATTTGGACACAGATTTAGCATGTGCCCTGAAACAGATGGCTGGAGAAAGTGATTGCAACTCAACCAGTGCTGGAGGGGTCGCAGCGGCCGACCCAGCCATGGTAAGGGGTGTAGTGACCGATTCCCCAGGGGTGATACTGGCAGGCTAACTAGGCCTGAAAGGGGAAAAATTAATCTTGTTTTGTGACAGATGAGGCCCTGCTAGTTGCCAAGTGGCTATGAGAGGCTCTGTCTATGAGTTGGCGCGAGGGGTTATTGAGGCCACCCGTCGTAGTGGCAGGAATCGTAGGCCTCTCGGTGATAGTAAAAGAAAACAGGGGGAGGGAGTGACAGGTGAGGCCCTCTCTATAATATTGCGAGGCGGCTAACTCACGTGTGGCCCGATGGCGTTTGCCTCCGAAACGTTGAGGCGGGGTGTTGGCCTCGCGGACCACTAAACGATAGGCAGAAATGCCAAGAAGGGAGGTACCTATTTGGGCCTATACCCCTAACTTGCCAGTACTCTATGGCCTAGAAGAATGAAACGTATGTGAACTACAACGTGAGCAGGCTTACGTACCTGGTAGTATGTATGAAGTTTTGAGATTCGACAGGTATGAAAACCTGGATAAACCTAAAAAGGGATAGAGTGAGAATGGATCCTGTGAGACCTGTGTAATCTGTATAGGCTGGGATTAGGGCTTCTAGCAGTATGTGTGGGAGGTGTAAAATCTATGAGTATGATAGTGACATGACTGCCCATGCTTGGTGACAAGCGTTACGCTGAGTCCGATACCTGGCAGCAGGGGATTGGCCGTGTAATGTGTATATATGGAAGGTGACCAGATGATATGCATGTCACTAAACTGATCTGGGAATGCAAGGGACTTTTTAATGTGAAGTGACAATATGCAGAATCATAAATGTTGCTGTAAAGTGACGTATGAATGTATGAACCAGAACGTGTGATTCAAAAACCGAAAGTCTTGTGAGACGTATATGCCGTGTTCTTGAATACTCGTGTTACGTTGTCTGAGTGTGTCAAGAAAAGGCCTGAGTTTGTAAATGCCATGTGAAATTATGTGAAATGACAATCTATGCAGAAAATGTTGTAACGTGACGTATGAGTGGTTGAACCAATGCGTGTGATTCAACCCGAAACCCTCTGTGGAAGGTAGGACAGTGTTCTTATATACTCGTGGTATATCGTATGAGCATGATAAGAAATGGCCTGAATAGTTAGTGCCATGTAATCATAATGTACATGGTTGTAATAACATCATCTCTCCATTATACTCTTTGAAAATAGGACCGTGTCCTTGAACTCGTGGTATGTCGTACGAGCATGACAGAAAAAGGAGCCGTAATGTAGGCTAACCATAACAGTAATATACATGTAATATCTGCATTGTAAAATAACTATTATTATTAAAACCATATATATATATAATAAATAAACTGAAACAAAATAGACAACCTAAGATCGTGTAAAATAAGTATTTGAAAGTTTAACCGATTACTGTGCAGGAAACGTATGATTGGTTGGATCAGTACCTGTGATTCAACCCGAGTATGCATGAAAAGGAATTAAATCCTTGTGTCATGGTTAACAACAAAGAAATGAGGCCTGTAACGTACATTATATCCAGCAAATAGACAGTATATATATCGTATATAACAATGTATCGTATATCCAGCAAATAGACAGTATATATATATCGTATATAACAATGTATCGTATATACAGCAAATAGACAGTATATATATTATATACAGCAAATAGACAGTATATATATTGTATATAACAATATATCGTATGTACAGCAAATAGACAGTATATATATATCGTATATAACAATGTATCGTATATACAGCAAATAGACAGTATATATATTATATACAGCAAATAGACAGTATATATATCGTATATAACAATGTATCGTATATCCAGCAAATAGACAGTATATATATATATCATATATAACAATGTATCGTATATACAGCAAATAGACAGTATATATATCGTATATAACAATGTATCGTATATACAGCAAATAGACAGTATATATTTCGTATATAACAATGTATCGTATATACAGCAAATAAACAGTATATATATATCGTATATAACAATGTATCGTATATACAGCAAATAAACAGTATATATATCGTATATAACAATGTATCGTATATACAGCAAATAGACAGTATATATCGTACATAACAATGTATCGTATATACAGCAAATAGACAGTATATATATCGTATATAACAATGTATCGTATATCCAGCAAATAGACAGTATATATATATCGTATATAACAATGTATCGTATATACAGCAAATAAACAGTATATATATCGTATATAACAATGTATCGTATATACAGCAAATAAACAGTATATATATCGTATATAACAATGTATCGTATATCCAGCAAATAGACAGTGTATATATATATTGGATATAACAATGTATCGTACATACAGCATATAAACAGTATATATATCGTATATAACAATGTATCGTATATACAGCAAACAGTATATATATATATCGTATATAACAATGTATCGTATATACAGCAAATAGACAGTATATATATTATATACAGTAAATAAACAGTATATATATCGTATATAACAATGTATCGTATATACAGCAAATAGACAGTATATATATCGTATATAACAATGTATCGTATATACAGCAAATAGACAGTATATATATCGTATATAACAATGTATCGTATATACAGCAAATAGACAGTATATATATCGTATATAACAATGTATCTGATATACAGCAAATATACAGTATATATATATCGTATATAACAATGTATCGGATATACAGCAAATAGACAGTATATATATCGTATATAACAATGTATCGTATATACAGCAAATAAACAGAATATCGTATATACAGCAAATAAACAGACTATTTCTATTACATACAGCAAATAAATAATATATTGTATATACTGCATATAAACAGTATACATATTATAAAGCATATACAGTGTATATATATATATATATAGTATATAGAGCACAAAGTATGTATATATATATATAGTATATGTACTATGTGTGCATATTTACTGTGTGTGTGTATATACTGTGTGTATACTATGTGTGTATATACCGTTTGTATATATACTGTGTGTGTGTGTGTGTGTGTGTGTGTGTATTCTGTGTGTATATATACTGTGTGTGTGTTTATACTGTGTGTGTGTATATACTGTGTGTGTGTATATACTGTGTGTATATATATGGGGTGTGTATGTGTGTGTGTGTGTGTGTGTGTATATACTGTGTGTGTATACTCTGCGTGCATATGTGTGTGTATATACTGTGCGTTTGTACATACTCTGCATGCATATGTGTGTGTATATACTGTGCGTGTATATGTGTGTGTGTATACTGTGTGTGTGTATATACTGTGTGTATATGTGTGTGTGTGTATACTGTGCGTGTATATATGTGTGTGTGTATACTGTGTGTGTGTATATACTGTGTGTATATGTGTGTGTATACTGTGTGTATATATGTGTGTGTGTATATACTGTGTGTATATGTGTGTGTATACTGTGTGTATATGTGTGTGTGTATATATGTGTGTGTGTGTGTATACTGTGTGTGTGTGTGTGTATATATGTGTGTGTGTGTATATATACTGTGTGTGTGTGTATATACTGTGTGTGTGTCTGTGTGTGTATATATGTGTGTGTGTGTGTATACTGTGTGTGTGTGTATATATGTGTGTGTGTGTATATATACTGTGTGTGTGTGTGTCTGTGTGTGTATAGATATAACAATCCCACATCCTTTCGGCACTGTTGGGGTACTCTGGCATTCTGAGTGAGTCCCCGCCGTGCATTTAATGCGGATTCTGTTTAGTTACTCATTTTGTGCTCGAATAGTTAATCATGAACATAGAATTTCTCTCCGCTAATCAATTCCAAAATGTATAGCTTCACATTATTTTAAAGGCCTCCATACAATGGGCCACCAATCAATAGCAGTTGTTTTCTTTTCTTTGTAACGAGGTTAAGAACGCGAGGAGAAAGCGGTAATAAATTGTGTCAATCTCCAACCGCCCCCCTCCCCCAAAATGCAGCCCCTGAGCCTCAGGATTTACTAAACATTATTAGGCTGAGAGTGATGGGTACTGTCGACCACATCGTTATTTTATTCACAAAATATATTAAACATTAAATTGGTTCATAAAAAGGGAATTTATACAAATTCACATTTAAATCACCTTTTTTCATTTCCAACAGAAATGCCAGGGGCGGCAGGATCCACCATGTTTCCCTGAACACATATTCCGTCTGCATGCTGAGAGCAGTGTAAGAAACGTGCTACCCATGGTAATTAATAATAATAATAATAATTAATAATAATAATAAATAATAATAATAATAATATAATAATATAATATAATAATAATAATAATATTAATAATAAATAATAAAATAATTATAATAAAATAATTATAATAATAATAATAATAATAATAATTAATAATAATATGAACGCTACTTAAGTCATTAGTTAAGGAATCCCAAAGGAACTGATTAGTGAATTGTGATTCCCCCCTGCAGCATATGAATTCCTCATACTACAGGGCACCACTTTAGCTACATGAAAGAAATAATGTGTCCTGGAAAATTATTCCATTTAAACATCTAGAGTTCAATTAAAATGTTGCTGTTAAATCGGGTGATATTGTCATGGTGCTACGATCGTAAAGTATGCACTAAGGCACAGTGTGGGGTAAGAGGGTCTTGGATTAAGGAGATTTACAGTTGTGCAGTACCATTAGTGCAGAGGCCGCCAAAATTTTATAACATCCAAGGACATGAAGCCTCCCTGTGTTGGCATAGAGTTGGCACCTTGGCCATTGAGAAACCGTTTATTATAATTCTTACAAACATTGCATTTTTTTTAAATTATAACCAGCTCCATGAGTGATCACCACAGCCATTTTCTAGGAGGAGCAAAGATACATTCACAGCTTGGATCTTATTCTAAATCCATGACCCCATTGGGCATACATCTCTAAGGGCCCTTGTTCAGAGCTTTAATTTAGAAACACCAGCCTATCTGACCAGCCGATGGCTATTGGATCCATTGAGTTGCATTAGGTGGGTGTAGGACCATGTCGGCCTCTCCCCAGGGCCCTGCCTACTACATTACAATTGAGCTGGGTCCATAGATTTTAGACTGGCTGCAGGTTGGAGAGCTGTTCACTGTGGAGGAAGGAAAATGACAGACGCTTGTCATGGCGTCAGTTTCAACATCGTCTGGTATGAAATAACAATGAAACCCAGTGTTACAATGAAAGGGTGACATCTTCAATCTATAAATCTGCAAGGGCTGGATATTCTCCAGGGTCTGGAAGGGCTTTTTATGCAAACTTACCTTCTGGTGTTTTACTACCTTGGATAGAACTAACAGCGAGAACACTTAAGGTCCCATTGTAAAGCGCTACAGAATCTGCTGGCGCTATATAAATAATAAAATAATAATAATTTGTGTAAAAAGTATTTTAAGAGACACTCCAGTGGTGAGATCATTGGTGGAACAAACAGAGAAACAGAAGATGGGGAAACAAAACTCATCAGAAAATAAAAAACAACAAAAACAAAACTAATCAGAAAAAAACAACAACAAACAAAACTAATCAGAAAATAAAAAAACAACAAAAACAAAACTAATCAGAATTAAAAAAAAAAAACTAAACTAATCAGAATAAAAAAATCAGAAAAAAACAACAACAAACAAACAAAACTCATCAGAATAAAAAACAACAAAAAAATAATCAGAATAAAAAAATAATCAGAAAAAACAACAACAAAAAATCTAATCAGAATAAAAAAAACCAACAAACAAAACTAATCAGAATAAAAAAAATCAGAAAATAAAAAACCAACAAAAACAAAACTAATCAGAATAAAAGAAACAAAAAACAAAACTAATCAGAATAAAAAACAACAACAAACAAACAAAACTCATCAGAAAATAAAAAACAACAAAAAACTAATCAGAATAAAAAAAATTCAGGAAATAAAAAACCAACAAAAACAAATCAGAATAAAAAAAACAACAAGAAAAGTACCACAAAATGGAGTGCAACTAAAGTAACAAAAATAATATCACTGACTTACTGACCCGTAGAAGGATATTTTATTGCCCCTCGATGTCCCAGGTTCGCTTATCTTCGCTTGGACATCTATAACGCATGCGTTCTAGAGCATTACATCAGTAGTGCCATTCACGTTACTTATGGAAAAGCCGAGTATTACTTCCCTTCCCTACCGAGCCGCACTGGTCTCATCGCACCGCAGATTAATGATCTGAGCCTAATCCAATAGGTAGCGTTGGGAGGCTAGTGTGCATGTACGTCAAAACGCCAATCAAACGCTGCTCTAGGAGAACCAAGTGTGACTTCTCACTGGAAGGAGCCTAGACAGCCGCAAGACAGCAATATTTTACACGGCAGGGTTAAAAAGTCAGGAGCATGGGTTATGGCATGTTTTGGGGTACAGATTTACAGTTAGGGGTTAGGGCATGTTTTGGGGTACAAATTTACAGTTAGGGGTTAGGGCATGTTTTGGGGTACCGATTTACAGTTAGGGGTTAGGGCATGTTTTGGGGTACAGATTTACAGTTAGGGGTAATGGCATGTTTTGGGGTACAGACTTACAGTTAGGGGTTAGGGCATGTTTTGGGTTACAAATTTACAGTTGGGGTTAGGGCATGTTTTGGGGTACAGATTCACAGTTAGGGCATGTTTTGGGGTACAGATTTACAGTTAGGGGTTAGGGCATGTTTTGGGGTACCGATTTACAGTTAGGGGTTAGGGCGTGTTTTGGGGTACAGATTTACAGTTAGGGGTTAGGGCATGTTTTGGGGTACCGATTTACAGTTAGGGGTTAGGGCGTGTTTTGGGGTACAGATACACAGTTAGGGCATGTTTTGGGGTACAGATTTACAGTTAGGGGTTAGGGCATGTTTTGGGGTACAGATTTACAGTTAGGGGTTAGGGCATGTTTTGGGGTACAGATTTACAGTTAGGGGTTAGGGCATGTTTTGGGGTACCGATTTACAGTTAGGGGTTAGGGCGTGTTTTGGGGTACAGATTTACAGTTAGGGGTTAGGGCATGTTTTGGGGTACAGATTTACAGTTAGGGGTTAGGGCATTGTAACGGATTGCCTGGCACCCCGACTGGGTACCTCCGTTAAAGGATGCTCCTAGCGTTTCCTGAGGACTCCAAGCACTCTGGCAGACACCACAATCACCGAACCGAAGAAGCATATAAATGCTGTAGACAGTTGAATAGGAACCATACGAATAGGTTTTCAATCCTAGCAGTCAAACTGGAACAGCATACAATAAATCCTCCCCCAATAATGAGACGACACTTCACTTTGAGGGTTAAACAGGAACTCCAGATTTATTCACACACTGTCTTATAAAGGATTCTCCCATGCAAGGGAGGGGTTTACAATACACCAATCACACAATAGTTACATCCCACAGATTCCCTCCCCTTAGCCTGGGAGGTAATCCCATTATACATACATTTTAAAACATACTTTTTACCCAACTTTCATAACTCTAAAACCATACATCACATTCACATAAAAAATACATATTCACGATCAATCCAGTCAGGGGAACAACATATAAAAAAATGGCATGAATCAGACCAGGGGTTCAAAAGTTAGTAAAGTATCTTTTAAAACCCCCTGCCAGCGTGGCCTTCTGGCTCAGACCGGTTTCAGAGTCTAATTGAGAAGTAATTCAATTATCTCCCAGGACAGAGACACGACTCCATTATGCACATGGTGAGCACAAAGCATTAAAATACTATAAAATACACAAAGTCACATTTTATACATAAAATACAGACATGTCACATATCCCCAGATAGCTGGGATCTGACCGCACAAAACTACCGAATAGCGCTCAGATCCTATTCACACAGTTCAATTGCCATGGAGCCGAAGTCTTTAACTACACGAATGGGCTCCATGGCATAGCTATCTGGGTTAACACATTCACATAAAGTCGGGACCATAGTCCAAAGGCAAGAGGCGGGCAAGCAGCCCCCTCCAAGGACACGTGGTGAGGTCTGTTTCGCAAGCAGGAGAGAAGCCTAGTGACAGCTCTCACCCAGCTCCAGACCTGCAGACCTAATGGTGACCCAGGAAACCATTGGGAAGCAGCACGTAATGGTACTGTGCAGAGGGACAATCTGTCATTTGTTTATGTATGTGTCGATGTGTCTGTGTTTATGGGCCAGTGTATAGGTGTCAGTGTCTGTATTTGTTTATGGGTCAGTGTGTCTGTGTTTGTTTATGGGTCAGTTTATGTGTGTCTGTATTTGTTTATGGCTCAGTGTGTCTGTATTTGTTTATGAGTCAGTGTGTCTGTGTTTATGGGTCAGTGTATGTTTGTGAGTGTGTATGTGTTTATGGGTCAGTATATGTGAGTGTGTCTGTGTTTGTTTATGGGTCAGTGTATGTGTGTGAGTATGTCTGTGTTTGTTAATGGGTCTGTGATTGTTTTTAGGGGTTGTGTAAGTGTGTCTGTGTGTGTTAGGTCATTGAATGTGTGGATGGGTTAATATTTCTCAGTGTATGTGTGTATGGGCCAGTGTGTGTCAATGTGCATGGGTCACTTTATGTGTTTCTGTGTTGGTGTTAATGTGTACATGGGTCAGTGTGAAGGTTTTACTTAGTTTACAGGATATTTGATGGTTTATAATGCATATATAATAATATATGTATTATATTAGTATTTACATGAATATATACTATAAGCACGATTTGTATGAGTGTTATGCTTATAATTTATACACACATATTAATACAAAACAAATGCATTAATATATGTGTGTAGCGGAACGGATCCTCACCAACCACTTTTATTCCCTTCCTTAGCTGTCCGTACACCGTATTATCCTATATATATTTTATGTGATTACACTTTATCCATTCGGGAGACTTCATCTGAATAAAACCCGTTCACCTTCCGAACCACCCCTGTACCCCATTAGAACGTTGTCACCCACCACTTAAGTGTGAAACCACAAGGGAAACATTTAATAAGCGCTTCCCCCTGTGTGGCAGCCGTTCATATATAACCAAACACGTGGCAGAGAGGATGGCGGCCATCTTGTCTCCCGAACGAGCGCAGCAGTACTTGGTCGTCGAGTGCCTGGAACCCTTTTTGGCTAGGCACTCACACGAATACGGGTAAACTTTTGACCACTGCCCGTTCCTGTTCCCGACCACCTACATGAACGGCGTCCGGAAGATATAAAATACCGAACAGGGGGAGCATTCGTAGTATGAAAGCAAGAGATTCCCTTGTATGGTTTTCGCACAGGAACCTCACGAACAGAGACCAGCCAGGGCACCTATTCTCCTGGAACTATTTTGGGCTACCACCTCGTATCTGGCTGGTCCAATCTTTCACACTATGCCGTTCCCGTTCTACCAAACCGATCTGAGTGATTCTTGGATATGTTGGTCACTCAGATCAGGGCTATCAGGGAATGTATGAATTTGTGTGGGGTTCCTATGTATGGTTGGGGGATTTTTGGGGTATGGGATATTTTGGGGATTTTTTGTACATGAGAGATAATTAAATTGGACGAGTTAAATGTAATTATTTTTATAATTATTATTAATTGACGAAGGAAATCCATTGCCAACTCTTGCCATTTCTTTTCTGTCACAGCAAATAGTTTAAAAATAATAATTTCAAGCCAATCAGGATCTCTCACACTGTTTCCAGTAAAGAAATCACTCTAAAAACGATAATAAATGAGTTCATTTTTCTGGGCTCTAATAGTGGCCTCCAGTTCTCTGGATTTTTCCGAGTTATCGTACAGCCAGTGGCTATCTTAATCCTTTTAGCTAAAATTGAGGTCAAGGCATGGGCCCTGGGAGACGGGTGTATGAGTTTATGTGGATTGGTTGAGCCGCTGTGTGCGAGGCCCGGCTGTCCATATTATGGGACAAACCGAGATCAGAGGTTTAACCACTTTTTGGTTGGACATTTTTTTCAATGTGTTTTGGGGGCCTCAGGAAATGAGACTAATGAACGTACGAGTTATCCCCCGTTACCCCATTGTGTTGTAGTCCAGCTCGATTTCTGGCATTTTGTTCATACTCAGAATAGACACCATTATTCACTAATTTGATATTCCCCTCGAATTTCAAGAACTTTATGCCAAGATTGCCCAATTGGAAAAATTCTCAAAGTCGTCTATGGTTTTTTACCTACACTTTCAGTTCCTGGCAATTCAAAATAATTATGTCGAACTTGAAGTTTCGTTACTGTAATGATGGCAAGAAGTCAATTCAGACCCTGTTATGAATTTCCTCAGTAGAAGTCATTCTTTACTGCTCTGTTAATGAAAGGGTTAAGTCAGCATTGTGCCCGCAGGGCATTTAGGAGGGCAGAGCTGTGCAGTGACAAGGCCTTGGCATGCCACACTGCAAGGGACGGTGGTACAGGTGCAATTAATGGCCTGGCCAGGAAATGAAAGCCCATCTCCGGCTATCCCTGAGGAATCAGGAAGATAAATGGCCTGTCTGAGCCTGCGTTATTAACATGGATCCAGGAGACCTCCACATCCTTGCTACCGAGACCTCCAGAGAATGTGCAGTCTGGTGGGGGAGCAGACATGGCGGTCTGGTTATTACAGCACACTGCCCTGCTCATTGGTGTATTAATGAACTAGATGCACCTTTAACTAGTGACATTCTACATTTCACTACTGACAACTTTCCATTCACAAGTGGCATTGTATAGTTCCCTGCTCACAATACATTGTGCACTAGTGGCACGGTACATTTCACTATTCACAATTTCACACTGTATCTTTCACTAGTGGCATTGTATTGTTCCCTGCTCACAATACATGGTGTGTTGTAGAAAAATGAAAGGAAGGGAGAATTTGTATGTGTGCTGCCGCAAACTGTGTGAGATACCAAGTCTTTAATAAATGTGTGTCTGTGTTGGTACAAACTGTGTCTGTGTGTCGCCATTAGCTGGATATTTGGTGTTTGCTGCTGCAAGCTGTAGTTATACCCAAATTGTTAATTTAAACTAAATTTCACATCTTAAACCAAAATAGCCAAATTGAAAACTTAGCCGACTTAGACAATTATTCCAATTCAACTATTTTGGTCTAACGTAAACTTGCATTTCTGAAGTTCCCACATTTCCTCCCAGAGCTAGCACTGGTAATGCACAGTATGATAGTACAGTATGGTGAGACATTCTCAGTGAGAGATTAATGCCAAATGCGGGGGCACACAATGGGTTCTCACCAGAGATGGGTCCCAGAATATTGTTTACGCTGCTTCGTGCAGGCTCTAATCTTTTATCCTTTTACTTTTTTCGGAAGTCATTCTTAATAATTGCCCTTCAAAGTTTTTAACGACCTCCTGACCATCAAAACCTGAAAATACGCACCGTCATCCCAGAGCGACCTAAAATCTGTGTCGATTCAGTAATGAGGAACGTGGTCACTGACCGTCAGGGTTGATCACCCACCTATATCGCTCTTCCACACTGAGCGGTGCCAAGTTAAATCAGGACACAAAGTCCTCAGCCGGCCGCCATAATTCTATAACATCCAAGGACATGAAGCCTCCCTGTGTTGGCACCTTGGCCATTGAGAAACCGTTTATTATAATTCTTACAAACTTTGCATTTTTTTAAAGTTATAACCAGCTCCATGAGTGATCACCACAGCCAGGCCCGGACTGGCCATCGGGCATACCGGGGGGCAAATGCCCGGTGGGCCGCGATGGCCGTGGGGCCGGCAGGGGAGATCACAGGATCTCCCCTGCCAGCCCCTGCAGGGCCAACGCTATCCGAGCGCCGGCCCCGCTGTGTGTCTCCATGGGCCGGTGGGGAGATCAAAGATCTCCGTCACCGGCCCACAGGCACTGAGATGCGGCCGCCGGCAGGGGAGGAAGGGAGGCAGGAGACAGACCGGCGGAGCTCTATCCAGCAGCTCCGCCGGGTCCTCTCGCGAGGTCTGAGCGTTGCCGCGGTTACCGGTTACCGCGGCAACGCTCAGATCTCGCGAGAGTGAACTCTAGCCGGCAGGTTAGAGTTCACTCTCACCACTGGACCACCAGGGAAGGATTGCAGCACCCCACCCCACCCACAGGCAGAATGGATCCCCCCCTCCCAGGATAAAGGTAAGAAGGGAGGGTGGGATATAATTATTTTTTTTTTTTTAATTATTAATAAAAAAAAATATTGAAATTTAAATAAAAATCACACTAACAGCCCCCTCACACACACACACACACACACATCACCCCCAGACACACACAGCGCCCCCAGACACACACATCACCCCCAGACACACACATCACCCCCAGACACACACAGCACCCCCAGACACACACAGCACCCCCAGACACACACAGCACCCCCAAACACTCACAGCGCCCCGAGACACACACAGCACCCAGACACACACAGCACCCCCAGACACACACAGCACCCCCAGACACACACAGCACCCCCAGACACACACAGCACCCCCAGACACACACAGCACCCCCAGACACACACAGCACCCCCAGACACACACAGCACCCCCAGACACACACAGCACCCCCAGACACACACAGCACCCCCAGACACACACAGCACCCCCAAACACTCACAGCACCCCCAAACACTCACAGCGCACCCAGACACACAGCGCACCCAGACACACAGCGCACCCAGACACACACATCACCCCCAGACACACACATCACCCCCAGACACACACATCACCCCCAGACACACACATCACCCCCAGACACACACATCACCCCCAGACACACACAGCACCCCCAGACACACACAGCACCCCCAGACACACACAGCACCCAAACACTCACAGCGCCCCGAGACACACACAGCACCCAGACACACACAGCACCCCCAGACACACACAGCACCCCCAGACACACATCACACACAGCACCCCCAGACACACACAGCACCCCCAAACACTCACAGCACCCCCAAACACTCACAGCACCCCCAGACACACAGCGCACCCAGACACACAGCACCCCCAGACACACAGCACCCCCAGACACACAGCACCCCCAGACACACACAGCACCCCCAGACACCCAGCACCCCCAGCACCCCCAGACACACACAGCACCCCCAGACACACACAGCACCCAAACACTCACAGCGCCCCCAGACACACACAGCACCCAGACACACACAGCACCCCCAAACACTCACAGCACCCCCAGACACACAGCACCCCCAGACACACAGCGCACCCAGACACACAGCACCCCCAGACACACAGCACCCCCAGACACACAGCACCCCCAGACACACAGCACCCCCAGACACACAGCACCCCCAGCACCCCCAGACACACACAGCACCCCCAGACACACACAGCACCCAAACACTCACAGCGCCCCCAGACACACACAGCACCCAGACACACATCACACACAGCACCCCCAGACACACACAGCACCCCCAAACACTCACAGCGCACCCAGACACACAGCGCACCCAGACACACAGCGCACCCAGACACACACAGCGCACCCAGACACACACAGCACCCTGACACACACAGCACCCTCAGACACACAGCACCCTCAGACAGACAGCACCCTCAGACAGACAGCACCCTCAGACAGACAGCACCCTCAGACAGACACAGCACCCTCAGACAGACAGCACCCTCGCTCACACACAGCACCCTCAGACAGACAGCACCCTCGCTCACACACACACACACATATATATATATATACATATATATATATATATAAAATATATAAAATAACCCTCAGTGAGTTAACAGACAAAGAAAATTAGAAACCTAGAATGTGACGGCAGATAAAAACACCCTCACACACAGCACCCCTCTTAAATACACACACACTGCGCCCCTCACACATACAATACGTCCAAACATATATATATATATATATACACACACACACACACTACAGCACCCCTCACACTGCACCACTACACACATTACGCTCCAGATACACGCTAGATCCCTTACCCTATATGCACTCTTAATCCTCTATACACACACACACACACACACACACTCTCCTATACACACTAGATCTCCTACACACCCTCTCTACAACCCCTACACACACTACGTCACCTATACACACACACTACAGCCAGTAGGCACACACTCGCTACATCCCCTATAACACTATGCCCCCTATACACACACTCTCTACAGCCCCTAGCCACACATATTACATCACAATCACAAATTAAATTGACCTATTTACACAATACCACACCACACTCTACACACACGCAATCCCACAAGCAGGCTCCAAACACATGCACCATACACTTTCCTGGCCCTTTTGTCCTCTGGTATCCCACTTGTGGAGACACCAGAGACAATTTGAAAGCAAACACAGCGCAAGCATGTTATTAAATTTTCTTGCGCTGCGCAGAACAAATTCAGGGCCTTTTTCTAATGCCAGAGCTCTTCAGTGGGGCTCTGCGCATTGAACCAACATGCTCACTTTGAGAGGGCGCGTGCTTGTCATTAGTGATGACAAAACACACCCTCTCTGGCTCCGCCCCCTTCTTAGGGGGCCGCTCTGATTGAAAAATGCCCGGGCCTTATTTTGTTCCCAGTCCGGCCCTGACCACAGCCATTTTCTAGGAGGAGCAAAGATAAATTCACAGCTTGGATCTTATTCTAAATCCATGACCCCATTGGGCATACATCTCTAAGGGCCCTTGTTCAGAGCTTTAATTTAGAAACACCAGCCTATCTGACCAGCCGATGGCTATTGGATCCATTGAGTTGCATTAGGTGGGTGTAGGACCGTGTCGGCCTCTTCCCAGGGCCCTGCCTACTACATTACAATTGAGCTGGGTCCATAGACTTTAGACTGGCTGCAGGTTGGAGAGCTGTTCACTGTGGAGGAAGGAAAATGACAGACGCTTGTCATGGCGTCAGTTTCAACATCGTCTGGTATGAAATAACAATGAAACCCAGTGTTACAATGAAAGGGTGACATCTTCAATCTATAAATCTGCAAGGGCTGGATATTCTCCAGGGTCTGGAAGGGCTTTTTATGCAAACTTACCTTCTGGTGTTTTACTACCTTGGATAGAACTAACAGCGAGAACACTTAAGGTCCCATTGTAAAGCGCTACGGAATCTGCTGGCGCTATATAAATAATAAAATAATAATAATTTATGTAAAAAGTCTTTTAAGAGACACTCAAGTGGTGAGATCATTGGTGGAACAAGCAGAGAAATACTGCGGGTTGTTAGGGAGGCGCAGGAAGATGGGGAAACAAAACTCATCAGAAAATAAAAAACAACAAAAACAAAACTAATCAGAAAATAAAAAAAAAAACAAAAACAAAACTAATCAGAATAAAAAAAATCAGAAAAAAAACAACAAACAAACCTCATCAGAATAAAAAGCAACAAACAAAACTAATCAGAATAAAAAAATAATCAGAAAAAACAACAAAAAATCTAATCAGAATAAAAAAAAACAACAAACAAAACTAATCAGAATAAAAAAAATCAGAAAATAAAAAAACAACAAAAACAAAACTAATCAGAATAAAAGAAACAAAAAACAAAACAAATCAGAATAAAAAAACAACAACAACAAACAAACAAAACTCATCAGAAAATAAAAAAACAACAAAAAACTAATCAGAATAAAAAAAAAACAAGAAAAGTACCACAAAATGGAGTGCAGCTAAAGTAACAAAAATAATATCACTGACTTACTGACCCGTACAAGGATATTTTATTGCCCCTCGATGTCCCAGGTTCGCTTATCTTCGCTTGGACATCTATAACGCATGCGTTCTACAGCATTACATCAGTAGTGCCATTCACGTTACTTATGGAAAAGCCGAGTATTACTTCCCTTCCCTACCGAGCCGCACTGGTCTCATCGCACTGCAGATTAATCATCTGAGCCTAATCCAATAGGTAGCTTTGGGAGGCTAGTGTGCATGTACGTCAAAACGCCAATCAAACGCTGCTCTAGGAGAACCAAGTGTGACTTCTCACTGGAAGGAGCCTACACAGCCGCAAGACAGCAATATTTTACACGGCATTGCACCCACACCACGTCACTAGGATAAAGTGATCTGGGCCCCTGTAGTGTCCTTTAAGGGGTAAATATTAACTTAGTGTCTGGGAGGATTGTGTATAATAAATGGTAATAAATTGGGAACATACAATTATTTCTAAATAAACAAATATTGCAATCGTACAATAAATGTGTAATTATCGCTCCACGAACATTGTTAGGATTGAAGGAAGGACGAACGGTTCAAAAGAAATAGAGGATTAAGGTTCATTGGAGCAAAATTGCATAGAAAAGCTAAGCTGATTCAAACGCAGGGAACATATTTATTTAACAAAGCGGTGTGCTTTAATAAATTATTGGAAGTACTAAAAGTACTAATTGCCATGGAAACCAGTGAAAGTAGCAGGTGACTCCTCCTCTTTTTATATATTTGCTCTGATTTCAGAACACGATTCCTGTATTGTATCCCCACTCATCTCAATCTCCAGCAGCTTGGTGATCTGCTGCCCAGCAGAGGTGGTAATGAATATTCTGCATCTGGCTCCATCCAAGTGATTCTCTATCAGCGTTAAACCAGCCTGCAGCGGCCGCGTGCAATGAACACACCATGCATCACAATATTTTTTATAAATGTTTATTATTTAGGTAGAATCAATGTGTCCGATGGAGCATTATCAATGTTGTATTCACACACTTCCCACCACCTGGCGATCAAAGTGTTAACACCCAAATGATCACAATGGCAGTAAAGATCTCTGTAATTACTATTTTACACAATCCAACCCCCGGGCAACTGTCCCAACTCCAGCATGCCCATTCAGATTTATCACTGCAGCGTAAGGACGCTTACACACAATTTAGTGATGTCCCACGTACTGCGTTCACTTACAAAAAATCCATTTCAATTTATACTTTTTACAGTGCTAGAAAGACAACGACTACCGCCTAACGGCGATCAATAGCAACAGACATTATGTATTCTCTTGTATTTTGCTCCTTTACTCCACTTAGGTCTTATCTACTTTTAGTGTATGTATTACAGACAGTTTTATTCTTGGCTTCGTGCGATACTCAGGATCCCCTTTAAATTTCAGTGAATTTTACTGAAAAACAAAAAAAAACTGTTTAGTATATTTACCCCCAATGAAAATATATATGCATTTAATTTAGCATCTTTTCATTGGGGATATATCTAAAAATAACTTGTAAAAGCTGTAGATCTCTTGTCTGCAGCCTTTGCAAACCCTCCTCTTCTAACCCCGCCCACACTTTGTGTCTGTCCAATCACAGACTCCCCAATGCAGCTCAATGAGAAACTAAACAAACCAGGAAGTAACAGGACCTGTTTTCTGATTGACAGCCAGGGGGGAGTAACACGATTGATTTATAAAAATGACAATTGCTATTACGTGGCTCTTCCCCTATAACTTTAAGAGACTTTGAAGGAATTGAGAAAGAGTGAAATTTCCATTCAGTCCAAAAATAATCAAATGTCGCCATCTAGTGGTTATAATGTAAATGACACGCGTACACCCCACTCACACCCCTAAAATCAAAGTGTCCCTCTTTGTCCATTTGAAATGTTGGGGGGTATGCATTTGAGAAGTGATTGGCTGTCATTGGTTTTGTTTCCCTGGGTCCACCCTCCCCCCCATCCCCTATTTATTGGCAGTTTGTAGAGATCTTTTCAAATGTTCACTTATTACAGAATACGGTGTCCCCCTTCCCCCCCCCCCCCCCCCCAAACATCACATGTTCCCAAATTCATACAAACAGGATGTAATAACAAAGGTCAGTTTTATTGACATTTGTACCTGCTTTCTAGAAATCAAGTATTTTAGGAAACAATCCAGCACCAAACCACTTAGCAGGAAAATGTGCCATCCTGCATCCAAACACAGACAGAAAAACACACGACAACGTCCAGTAACAATAGTGGGGAAATAAAACATGTGGAGGAACAGCCCTAAATACTTGGAGAATTCCTGACAAAACTGTTCACTAACACCACATACAAAAAACTTGTAGGGGCCGGAGCTTGAACTCTGAGCTGAGCGGACGTGTACTGTGTGAGCTCCTGACCGATAGATGGGTCTTTTTGGGGAAAAAACCCAGAAATCTCCCAGCGACTGATGCCACACTGGGCTAAATAGTCTGGATACACTGTGACAAACCGGCAGATACCTTTCTCAAAAGTCTACGGTACCGTTAACCGCGGCTGCAAGTTGAGGCCTGCAGACGGCTAGGAGGGGGAAGGACGGCCGACTTCCCCGCCGACTGGTGCGTCCAGCAGACACACTCTACTCCTACCCCCCCCCCTCTGGACCGGTGGGGGTCATCCCGGTCCCCGCTGGCCGTCACCTCGAAGCCTCTCTGGGAATAGAGTCATCACACGCGGAGGAGCCGCGCACATGATGGCGGCCCGGCAGCACACCACAGCAATGGACACAAGCACCAAGCCAGCCACTTGGCCCCTGAATGCCTTCGATCAGCAGTGTCAGAGCTTCTGGGCGATACTATGCAAACGGGGTCTAACCCTCAGACAAGCGACGAGAGCGGTGGCCCCCTGGGTCCGCCCAGTCACCCGGCGCCGATACTATGGACCTCTGCCTCAGATCCCCAAAATGGCCACCCAGCAAAGCAGACAACAGCGACCGACAAAACGGGCAGGGGAAGCACATGGCACTCATGCCGACACTCAAACCCACAGCAGCTGGAACATCGACCTAGCTCAACAAACGTGTACCTTACTGGAAACTAGAACCGGGGACCAACATGGCGCACCCCCACATTCTATAGCCCGGAGGCGGGAACCGGAGGAATCAAGGAAGCTGAAAAGGCACACTCCAAGCCCCCTCCGACTACCCCACACGATCTCCACTGCCCCCTCAGCTATGCTGTTGGGGTAGTATTAAGGACGGTGTACTTATTGGAACATATCACATAAAGGCATAAAGGTACGATCAGATAAGAGAAAGTCCCGTAGTGTCCCTCAGGATGGGGTCGGGCAGGTTAAACTGGTGGTTGCTGGCTGTCCCCATGGAGGCGTGCTCGTTCATGAGGCACCGAGTTAGTCCTTTTAGCCGATGCCCACTGCTGCTACTTGTGTCTTGACTGTGGTGTTCATCTCAGGGGCGCTTCTGGACCGGGAGTCGGCTCTCTCTGCATGCAGAGTGTGCAGCTTTGCGGCTTCTCGCTTTGCAGCAGTGGCGTGGAGGGGATGACAGGAGCCGTGTCGAGCACCGGTTCCCGGATCAGGTGAGAGGTTTGTGTGGAGGCCAGACCTAGGTCTGTGATGTCCCACATCACAGGTGACCACGACAAAACCTGGCCTCCACACAAACCTCTCACCTGATCCAGGAACCGGTGCACGACACGACTCCTGTCATCCCCTCCACGCCACTGCCGCAAAGCTGCACACTCCACTGCATGCAGAGAGAGACGACTCCCGGTCCAGAAGCGCCCCTGAGATGAACACCACAGTCAAGACACAAGTAGCAGCAGTGGGCATCGGCTAAAAGGACTAACTCGGTGCCTCATGAACGAGCACGCCTCCATGGGGACAGCCAGCAACCACCAGTTTATCCTGCCCGACCCCATCCTGAGGGACACTACGGGACTTTCTCTTATCTGATCGTACCTTTATGCCTTTATGTGATATGTTCCAATAAGTACACCGTCCTTAATACTACCTGCTAAGTAACCGTTGCAGCACCAGGAATGCTTTCTCACCTACTAGCATACCCTGCATTAGCATGTTTTTCATAGCCTAGCATTGTGCAAGGATAGCTAGCCCTGTTAGCATGATCTACCCCTCTTCTCTTAACTATTAGGCATCGAAGATTTAACATGTTTTAGCACTGTTCAATGATAGCAATGTTATGTATAGTGTGAATCATATTTATAAAGCCTGATATCGCAGTGTTTTTTACACACAATGTATATCGATGTTTCAACGTTACGTTAATTACGCTAGATAAACGAGACATGCATTATAACCCACCTGTTTGAATACCTCAATGTATTAAGCTTGTTTAAAAAAAAATATAAAATGAGGCTGATAAATCTAGGAGATTTTGTCACCTGTTATGACGATATTAGCCTGTATAACCCCTGCAAGTCTCCCTCTCTTTATTCTGTACCACCATAATCATATGCCTCAATAAAAGAAAGATTGACAAGAAAAAACTTGTAAGAAATTAAAATAAATAAAAATCAGATTTTTTATCTTTACCAGACAAGCAGTTTATTCGCTCTGCGCAGTATTGTGCCATTCACAGCCGTGTTTGAAGGTTTATCAGAAGTAACTGGTTTCGCAAACAAACTGCTTGATGTGGTTTTATATAAAATGAAAAGTAGATGGTTTTAGTCATAATCTCAATACAGAGAACATGCCATGGATAAAGGAACTTTCTCCCAAAAAGTTACATCAAGAAAAAAAATAACCCACAAAATAAGGAAATGGTCTACAAAGTCCAACTCTGACATTTCTCTGTTGGTTTGTTAGAGGAATCTGAACGCGGGAATTTCCAGGGTAAAGACTGTCAACAAGGAAGAGTCAAATATTTTAGAAATCCACTTGAAAAACGTCCTGTTACAGTACACGAAATTCTAACAGCGTTATTCCACGTCTGAATTCTTTATTAAACCCCATTAATATCCAGCATTCCTAGCGGCCAGAGAACGTCACATTGGGTTTGTTCAAGAACGGTTAATACTGTAAAACTGACAAGCCAACTGCAAACTCTGTCAAAACAGCAAAAATGTAAAAATTCTCTGACACAGAAATATTCTTTTACTCCCCCACAGTTCAGTGGTCAAAAGAAAACTTAGGGCAAAGAACCATAGAGAACATTCTGTGTAGGACAGAGGAGCCAAGGTGGCCATGGAGCTACCTGTGCAGGAGTATTATTGCTTAAAATAAGAAAAACCCTAAAACAATTTAATTTTATATATAAAACCT
This sequence comes from Pelobates fuscus, assembly GCF_036172605.1. NCBI lineage: Eukaryota > Metazoa > Chordata > Amphibia > Anura > Pelobatidae > Pelobates > Pelobates fuscus. Next base: position 8,843,729 of record NC_086325.1, read on the forward strand.
TAGATCCTGTAAATACTGTGGGAAAGTATAAAGTGTCCTGTACCTTGTATACCCAGAAACATTAAACGAAGAGACGAATGCTATAAAGATTGAGGAAGAGCTGGGATAGCAGCCCCCAGGGCTCACATTATCCAGAGACATGGTGCAGTTTGGGGACATCTGCGTTAAAAAGGAGCTGACACTCTTCAATCTAAACACCCTTTTCTGACTCAATATCCATAACAGACCTTGAGTTCTTCATTCGATATTAGCCTTTCTGTGCTTGAGGTTCAGTTCCTGCACACAAAAACTAAATCACCAATCTGCAAGAAGACATCTTGGTGCTCCCCCTGAGTGCTCACTAGTGATGGCCAGTATGTTTCTTAAAAGATGCACTTTTCACTCCACGATGAACCCAGGCCATGGAGCACGTGACTGTAATTAGAATTCCAATCTCTCTCAAACACAGCATGAAGTCTTTCTTGGACAGTGTTGGTGGCATTGACAGAATTTGTCTGGTTCACGACTAGCGCAGACCCAGCTGTGCGCAGGAAGTAGTCCCCAGACCAGTTTGACGTACCTACAACACAAGAGATACCAACATGAGAAAGAGCAGACTGATCAGGGCTCTTGATGCACAATGTCACACTTTGGAGAGATGTTAGTTCTAGAACCAGTGGCTGAGGTTTAAATAGGCAATGCGGGTTAACAGTCTGTTCCAGGTGCCAAGAAGCAAGCACTCTGGGGTTCAATTAGTTATTCAAGTGGCTCAGAAATGTCAGAACTCAATAACCATTTAAACATTCAGCTTGATCGAGAGCCTCCTGTCAATGTGTAAGGGAAAGAATTCTTTTTTTTTTTTTAATTCTTTATTTATGAGGAGCATACGGGAGGAGACAATGTGTCCAAAAGACACCAGAGAATGGGAACACACCGGTAAATTAACATAAATAAACATATTCTCCAATACCAAAATGTGTAACCATCCAGCAGTCCTCAAAGATTTATCTTCAAATAAAAAAAACTAAATAGTACTAGCACACAAAAAAGGAAAATATTTCAATGACAAGGAAAGACAAAATACTTTTATTACTAAATAGTTTAAATATGTCAGGAGTAGTTTTTGACATTAAAAATATTAAAGGAACACTATAGGGTCAGGAACACAAACATATATTCCTGAAATATAGTAAAATCTTACTTTTATTCAAGTCTGCAGCTGCTGGATGTGCCCCTGATCTGCCTGCTGTCTGCTGACCTCATCAGAAGTGGTGGTCTGAGCCAATCACAATGCTTTCCTATAGGATTGGCTGAGACTGTCAAGGAGGCAGTGCCAGCACAAGTCAAACACCGCCCTGGCCAATCAGCATCTCCTCATAGACATACATTGAATCAATACATCTCTATGACGAAAGTTCAGTATCTGCATGCAGACGGTGGAGACACGGAATGTCAGTCACACTGTGCAGCACTGCCCCAGGAAGCACCTCTAGTAGCCATCTGAGGGGCGGCCAGTGGATGTATCACTAGGCTGTAATGTAAAGACTGCATTTTAATTTAAACAAACTGTGTTTGCAGCAAAAAAAAGTCTGAAGGGACTGATTCTACTCACCAGAACAAATACATTAAGCTCTAGTTGTTCTGGTGACTATAGTGTCCCTTTAATATATTTAGTAAAACATTTATAACTTTTTGGTTTTCATTTCCGCCCTGCCCCTCCCCCTTTAATTTAGTAGTTGACCAAGTTTAGGAGAATCTTAGAGGAAACTCTGCAGATGATAAACACATTGTAGTTCATTTTAAATGACTGGGTGTATCTTTGTGGAAGCGAGATTCTGCAGAATACAGGAAACCAAACATTGAGCTCCCCAGATGCTCTGCACCTTACACGGAGCCTGGGTTCCTCTTACCTATATAAGCCACTCTGTCGGTCAGCATGTATTTGTTGTGATTCACTCGGGCAAACGGGATCCTTTTTTGGTCTGGGGTTGAAGGCACTACAAAGATTTTCTTTAGAGTGAAAAAAAAAAAATTTAAAAAATGTGATAAGCCATACAAACACCATTGTATTTATTTACTTATTTATTAAAGGGGCAGTCTCTACTGAATTCACGCATTCATTGCAAATCTTTCTAAGAATTCTATATTTTATGCATTGTCTGCTTTCTCACCCTTGGTAAACCCTGACCTCTAGTGGTTGTCAACTGGTATTTCAGCAGGATTTCCTTTTTTAATTCTTTGTATAATCTTAACATTAATTTAGTGCAATTTGCTAAGGCTGTACAGTTTGCTTCACAATATAGCACTTCAGAGAGGTTTATTGAATAAACAGAATGTCCGCACTACAGTTTAATAAAGGAGCAGAAATTCCAAACTGCTGAGAAGTAACTGCAGGATTGGAATTCCCAGACATTGGTGATTCTGTGTATCTTATCCAGAACGATGGCAGTGGTGGTGGTGGTGGAGGGGGGGCTGGGTAAGAGACCGACAGAGCGCTCTGGTGAAATCTGAAATACCAGGCGTGCTCAGCGGTTGGATTAGGTGTAGGGACATTCCGTGGGTAAATGGTGCAGTAGACCCAGAGGATTTGTACGGCTCGTGTCAGACAGCTTACCACCTGAATGTCGAAGTGCGATTTGTTGCTGTGCAGTGCAGCCAGTGAGGTGAGGAATGGGAACATGTACGGCTTGGAGTTTTTCCAGCAGCTGATCAGCAGGCGCACGGCTACCCGTCTCTCATACACAACTTCCCTCAGGTGACTGTCAATCATCGGCCAGTACCTGGATCACAAGAGAAATTAGTGGGAAATAGAAAATGTCTGAGCGTGTTAAAGCAGGCAGGTATACTGGGCCCGCTTCCATTTGCCATATATTAATTAGTTAAATGTGGATTTGTTTGGAGAGACTACTGAACTGTTCACAGCGGCCCCTGCCAAAACAATGGGGGAATAATTGTATACACACGTGACCCAGGTCCAGAAACTTCCCTGGTCCAAATTTATTTATGAAATATTTTACCAGGAAAATACATTGGGATTTCTCTCGTTTTTAAGTATGTCCTAAGTTCCGAATCTGAATTACAACTGATAGAAGGAGCCGCAGCCTCCCATCCTCCGATATGGAACCGGAACCGTGGGAGTCGTTTATTCACTTTACCCCACTAATGATTTACCAGAAAGTAGTCCTCCCATCACAAGGTTCTGTTTAAGACACTCTTTATAAAACCTGACGATGGGCCGTTCTCTTCCTCCTAGATTGTGAGCTTATATGACAAGATCCCTCTTCACATCCTGTAACTTTAAACATGATCTCTTTTGTCTTTTCCGTTAGATTTTATTTTTATATGTAAAGTTGTGATACTTTGTCCTGGAGTAAAATCCCAGCCCGTGTGTCAGTTCAGTAACTGGGCAATGTTCACTGGGTTAATAAGCATGTAGGGATGTATATAAAAAATACCCCTTTCTGTCTCATTAGAGATATTTTGCCAGAAGCTCAAGGAAGCAAGGCAAATGGTTAGAGTTAGGATGCATAGGGATGTGGAAACAGCGCAGGTAACCTTTTTTCACTGGGAGATGCTGAGCTTTGACCCACGGGACTAGGTGGGTGGTTAGGAAAAGGGGCAGTTACCTCTTTGGGTATACGAACTCCTCTGTTGGGGTATAGTCCATGACAGAGATATACACAAACTTCTTGGCATCATTGATGATGCTGAGAATGGACTTGATGTCGTCTGTCCTGCCAGTTGGTGAAAGAGGAGGAGGGGAACTCTGGGGAGAGAAATGGGCGCAAGAATGAAAGTGACATCAGCAGAGGTTCACCTACAGGTGTGGGTATTATGGCAGCCATCTACTTACTGAGAGATACACTTTGGCTGTGGTGTCATTCAGCGCGACCTCCATGGGAGTCTCCTTGTTGTATGTGGTGGAATAGTTTGCTGGCCATTGGCTAGGTATGGTGGCATTGGGCAATCCAAGGGCCCAGTAGACTTCAAAGATTTTCTGCAAATCCTGAGCCAGGCAGCTGCAGTTATAGACGGCAGAACCCAACTCCTTCACCTTTCATGGAGAAATAGGTGTTAAATAAAACATGATAGACATGGGACACAGTGTATAAAAACAGGGTTCTCCTGGCCGTCTTCAGAATCTAGTCTTAGTGTGAGAGATGAAACACTTCCTGTGGCCAATAGGTTTAGTTTGAATGATATGGAAATGCATCTCTAGGTCTCCTGAGAATGATCAAGAAAAATGAACTGTTTATAATTAAACTTTCTTTAAAATATATATAGAAAGGACGAGCTGAAATGTGTATCACCCATTAAAATAACTAACATTTGAGCCTAAAATATGGTATTTTAAGGTCTTTCAAGCACAGCCTATCATTATTACAGAACAACAAAATAAGAGTTATCCCTAATGCTGGCACTCCAGATGTCTTTGAACTAGATTTCCCATGATGCTCAGTGAGCCCGGGGTATAATTACCTGTGTTAGTGATCGCCAGTCCATGTTGGCACTGCCAATGTAGAAATGTTTATTGTCTACAACCCAGAACTTTGTGTGTAATATACCATCTGTCAGCCGTGGCATGTCCACCACACGTACGTCTGCACCTGGTGGGATACACGAATAAAGAATGGAGATTAGGACAAATGTAGCATCAATGGCAGATCATATATGGGGTGTCCACAGAGTTTATTCAGACCACTAGTAAAACAACCTTGTTAGATAAATAATAAAAGGGGTGTTCGTGTTTAAACAGTCCTGTGTAATATATGTATCTATAACGAATGGGCATGAATTGAATAATGTACTGATCTAGGATTTCCTGAGAGTATTATTTGTATTTTGATGCAGCCCTGTCTCCAGTGTATAGTTTCGCAACGCACATTGGTGGAGAATTTCTGCACAATCTCACTGCGCTCATTCATGATGTCACAGCGAGCTGCGCAGTGTCACCTGGCTCATTCACTGAGATCATGATGTCACAGCGAGCTGCACAGTGTCACCTGGCTCATTCACTGAGATCATGATGTCACAGCGAGCTGCACAATGTAATTTGCCTTATTCACTGCACTGAAATCATGATGTCACACAGACCCGCACAGTGTCACCTGGCTCATTCACTGAAATAATGATCTCACAGCGAGCTGCGCAGTGTCACCTGGCTCATTCACTGAAATAATGATCTCACAGCAAGCTGCGCAGTGTCACCTGACTCATTCACTGAGATCATGATGTCACAGCGAGCTGCACAGTGTCACCTGACTCATTCACTGAGATCATGATGTCACAGCGAGCTGCGCAGTGTCACCTGGCTCATTCACTGAAATAATGATCTCACAGCGAGCTGCGCAGTGTCACCTGACTCATTCACTGAAATCATGATGTCACAGGGAGCTGAATTCAGTTTTGAATACACTTTAGTGAATAAACCCTTAAAATTGACAAAATGCAAAGAATTCTCCCCAATTCGCAGTCCAGTAATTGCCCTACATGACTGATCCCCTCTGTCTGTCACATAGGCAGAGATCATCTTACCACTGGCCCGTAGCACATTAATGTCCTTGTCTTTTGTGGGGGAATTGGTGGGGTTAACAGCTACCCGAAGGGACACCCCCCTCTGCTTCAGCTTCGTCAGTTCTTGAAGGACTTGTTCTCCCTTAATGAAATAAATTGACATGTTTAATGGGTTAAAGAGACAGTCCCATGTAGGAGCAAAGTGACCTAATGACAGTGACATGTTTAATGGGTTAAAGGGACAGTCCCATGTAGGAGCAAAGTGACCTAATGACAGTGACATGTTTAATGGGTTAAAGGGACAGTCCCATGTAGGAGCAAAGTGACCTAATGACGGTAACATGTTTAATGGGTTAAAGGGACAGTCCCATGTAGGAGCAAAGTGACCTAATGACAGTGACATGTTTAATGGGTTAAAGGGACAGTCCCATGTAGGAGCAAAGTGACCTAATGACAGTGACATGTTTAATGGGTTAAAGGGACAGTCCCATGTAGGAGCAAAGTGACCTAATGACCGTTACATGTTTAAGGGGTTAAAGAGACAGTCCCATGTAGGAGCAAAGTGACCTAATGACAGTGACATGTTTAATGGGTTAAAGGGACAGTCCCATGTAGGAGCAAAGTGACCTTATGACCGTTACATGTTTAATGGGTTAAAGAGACAGTCCCATGTAGGAGCAAAGTGACCTAATGACAGTGACATGTTTAATGGGTTAAAGGGACAGTCCCATGTAGAATCAAAGTGAACTAATGACAGTTTTTCTTTGAAGATGAATTCAATTTGGAAGTTACGGGAAATGCCATGGGCACCAAGTTCCCCCCCAGCTATGCCAAGATTTACACGAGGAGATGGGAACTTTTCGTGTGGTCTGGTCATGGCTGGGAGGCGACCTGGATGCTGGGGTGGAGAGTTATTGATTATTTCATTATTATTTGGGGAGGTTCTAAACAATCATTTGGGGATTTTGTTCAATACTTAAACTGCAACCAATTTAAAACCAAATTCACCCCATAATGAAATACGGTAATTATTTTTCTAGATTTAACTCTTTTTGATGAAATGAAATGGCAGATGGTAAAAACAAGCTGTCATTACCAACCATGGTTAAGGAGGATAGCAAGAAACCAACTAGAGTGAGACGTAATTCCTCAAATATTCAGGATTTTAAAATACAAGCTGAACACAAAAAATAAATTAACCAAAAAGGGAAATTATAAATAGTATTGCGAAAGTAATTAGTTGGAAAACAGAAATTAATTTGGAAAGATAAAAATGTTTCCGGGTAGGTTCTAGCGTTGGTTGCCACGCAGACTTTGTGGTATATTTGCTGTAGTGTCCATGGGGCGAGCAATACATGGGAAGAACTAAGAGGACTTTTTGATTAGAATCATGGAATCCGGCGTGGCCTGGAAGCCGAGGAAGATGGCAGCGTGATTCCTGAGCTCCCTTCCAGGCTCGGCTATTCTCAGCGTTTATCCTCGCCAAAAGCACCTTTCCGCCCCGACAATGGGCAAAACTCATAAGGCAACACCGGCCACTAAGTCTGCCGACACTCCCAGAGGGAGCAGCCATCATTCCCTGAGGCAATATCTGATCGCCCCGGCGGACCCGGACACGCAGGCCTCCAACGACTCTGCGGCCTCCGAAGGGCCTTTCCCGCCATCACCACACAGGGGGGAGACCCTCACCGGGACCCCCTTAGGGGATACCCCAGCCACCCACCCTGACTGGATATCCTGCGTAACTTGCCTACCAAGGAAGACCTGAGAGCAGCGAACAGCGAGCTCCGCTCCTCCATCACGTCGGAGCTGCAGGCCATGAGGGAAGAATTTTGCGGCCTGCGCCAGAGGGTCTCTCAGCTCGAGGCGGACTGCGACCACATGTCATCGGCGCAGTCCGCAACCGCAGGCTCCCTGCAACTCAGCACCCTTCAAATCCGACAAATGGCTTACCATCTAGAAGACCTCGATAACCGGGGCAGGCGGCAAAACCTAAGGATCCGTGGTGTGCCGGAAGAAGTGGACGACACGGCCCCAGTACAACACACCCTTACGGGCCTATTCAATAACCTACTGGACAGACCACCACAGGCCCCACTCGAGATGGTGAGAGCCCACAGAGCCCTCAGACCGAGGGGACCGCCTGGGGGCATCCCCCGAGACATAATATGCTGCTTAGCCAATTTCCAACAAAAAGAGGAGATCCTCCGCAAAGCAAGAGAACTGGGCAGGGTACTACTAGATGGCACAGAGATCCAGCTATACCCGGACCTGTCACCCACTACGCTGGCGTACCGCAGGGCTTTGCGCCCTTTCACCAGGCAGCTACAATCCAACAAAATTAAATACCGCTGGTGTTTCCCACACGGACTCCAAGTACAAACTCCGAAAGGCCCTTTCGAAATTAGAGAAAAGAACGACATGGAAGCTATAGCGAGAGAGCTGCAAATAACACCTGCTTCCTTAACCTGGCCTGACCCCCTGATGCTTTACACGCCCGCCCAGAGAACCGGGAGACAGGCCGCCGGATCCCAGATACCAAGGACCACACGCCAACAGGCAGCAGGCCCACGCGGCCTATAAACGGACACAACACCCGAACGGCACCTGTCCCGGGGACTTTGGGCCCGGCAACGGGACGCCCACTTCTTCGAGCTCCACGCAACCTCTACCGTGATGACTGCAGCCCAGGCGATCCATCTCAGACCTTACAACCCACACCTGGAACTATTGACACCACCACCCACCCCTACTCACAGACCCCCTCGCCCAGCAGGGAACCAAGACCCCGGGGCGCTGATCCAAGTAACGAAGAGCTTAAGGAGGCCCTAGAGACCGCCACAGAACGCGACACACCAGCCACAGACTCTGCTGCATAACTACGGAACCGACCTAGGTCACCCCAGGCCTCAGGGCCGGCCAGGACTGAATGGAGCAAGAGCTCCGGGGGACTCTCACTGCCTGAGAACCGCAAGTACAAACCTAACACCGGCCTCGCGGCCCAGGGGCCTACCCACTCCTGAAGGGGGACCGGGGGGAGGGCTAGGCTGGGGATACATCTAAATGGGAGCGGGATGGGGGGGATTCCCTATGTATGCTATGCAATTGTATCCGGAGATCGGGGGCTGCGGGGCGGGCTGGGTTACCTTAATAGACCCGTGACGACCTTATCAGGAGCGGGCCGGGGGGACGGGGACCCGGCGCGCCCGGGCCTCCGAGAGGGTGGGTGGGGGAGGGAGAAAACCTGGAGATGGAACACCGTTTGAGGGGGGGGGACACAGAGCCTTAGGAACGGGGGCCGCAGACCGGGCCGGGCAACCCCGCTCGGGCCCTCGGATGGCGAATGGATTACACTCATCGTGTCCCCGAGAGGGTAACACGGAGGGGGGGGGGGGGGAACAATAAAGAGAGGCCCACTTAGGCCCCACGACACGGACCTCGAGAACACAACATTGGGCGGCCTGGGGGCTGGGCCATCACGACACGGGATAGGTGCCACCATATCCTAACGCCTGTATTCATATCTAAATGTAAATCTTAATACATGTTTACTGTTATTGTGTTTAACTGCTTTTATATATTGTCGCTTGCTGTTGCCGAAATGCATCTGCCCCACACACCTCAGGCGAGGACACGCATACTTATGTTACAGCTACCGATAGAGCCACGAAGGCGACATAAGGGAAACCGACTGCGTAGGACGACCAGGGTTGACCAGAGATCACAAGGTGACTCGCCCACGACAGTCCGCACACAGCGGGACCACGGCTTACCCGGAGGCCTTCCTCCTACTCCCCCAAGAGACAGGCGCCACGCAAAGGCGGCCGAGACACTGGGCCCTCTATTAGGCTCAGGTCTTAGGGACCGCCTGGACGCCACACTCTAACGCCTCTGACGCGGCGGAATCCCACAAACCTAATCCCTAACCCCCTCACACAGACGCTACATAGACCCCCTTACCAACAGACGACTGACGGACTGACGGGTCCTAGAGATGTCACTCACACCGGCTTACGATCTTACGATCCTATCCCTGAATGCGAGAGGCCTGAACAAGCCTGAACGCAGAGCAGCTGCTCTGCGGGACTTTCACGCGGCCAGTGCGTCCATAGTGTACCTACAGGAGACACATTTTAGAGAAGGGTCCAGACCCAAGCTACGGGACCACCGATACACTGCAGGGTATTTTAGTGATTACCACGGTGGCAAGGCGAGAGGTGCAGCAATACTCATACACAAAAGGGTACCCCTCCAGGAGACAGGAGTCCAAACGGACAGGGAAGGTAGATATGTGTTCCTGAAGGGGACAATAGCGGGCCAGACGTACACGTTCGCCAATGTGTACGCCCCCAACCAGAGACACCATAGGTTTTTCTCGCAGACTCTCCGCAAACTGGCAGCATTCACTGAGGGCATACTAGTCTTAGGCGGAGACTTCAATCTGACGCTAGACCCGAAGTGGGACTCATCCACCGGCACCTCACAAGTCCCGACCCAACACCTATCCACAATCAAAACTCTCCTCGCTAAATACAAACTAGTAGATAGCTGGAGGGCCCTCCACCCGGACGAACGGGATTACACATTTTTTTCACACCCACACAACACATACACCAGGATAGATTACTTCTTCCTCCAACACTATCACCTACCACTGGTCCTACAGACAGAACATGGTACGGCGACGTGGTCAGACCACGCCCCGGTGACGCTCACACTGGCCTCACCACTATTCCGTCCCAGAGTAGCCAAGTGGAGACTCAATGAATACCTGCTATCCGATCCCACTGTCAAAGCGGACATAGCATCGACCCTCAGGGAGTACTTCTCCATCAACACACCCGACCAAACGACCCCGACGATAGTATGGGAGGCACACAAAAGCGTAGTCAGGGGTCACTTCATCAGACAGGGCGCCACGCTGAAAACACTGAGGGAGAAGAGAATGACCACACTCCTAGCAGACATTCAGGCCATAGACACCCTCAACAAAACCCAACAGACACAAGCACAACAGGAACAACTACTCTCGCTACGAAGGGACCTGACCAAATTACTACAAACTAGATACCACAGAGACGCGCTGCGGCATAAGGCATTCTTCTCGTTACACGGCAACAAGAGTGGCAGACTCCTGGCACGGATGCTTGCTAAACGCAGACAACAGACATATATTGACCGCATCCGCGACAACAAGAACACACTACACAGACTCCCCGCCAGGATACAGGAAGTAATCAGGTCGTACTATGCCGACCTGTACGCACTCCCGAGCCCGACATCGACACAGGCAACCACGCGACTGTCGGAAGCAATCGATAATTACCTTGCCAACCACACTATACCCACACTAGATCGGGACACGGCAACCTTACTTGACGAAACAATCACACAAGAGGAGCTAGCCGCGGCTATCAAACGGACGGCACCAGGCAAAAGCCCGGGCCCTGACGGCCTCCCGCTGTGCTACTATAAGGCATATGCCGACATACTGTACGCCCCCCTGGTTACGGCATTTAATGCCATAAGGGAGGGACACTGCTTCCCCAAGCAAACACTGGCGGCCCATATCACCATCCTCCCTAAGGAGGGCAAAGATGTAGAACACTGCGGGAGTTATCGACCCATATCCCTCATAAACTGCGACCTTAAATTACTAGCTAAAATATTAGCCACGAGACTGCAGGCACACATACCCACACTGGTACACCCGGACCAGGTGGGATTCGTGACGGGGAGAGAGGCCAGAGATAACACTATACGCACCCTCACGCTGATACACGGTGACAAACGCAGAAGAAGCAACCTTCTCCTGCTGTCGACAGACGCGGAGAAGGCCTTCGACAGAGTCAGCTGGAACTATCTGTTCCGGACACTGACACACGCTGGCCTGGGCCCGGGAATCATGGGGTGGATAACAGCCCTCTACTCACAACCCTCAGCCCAAGTGATAATCAACGGGGCGCTATCAGCACCGTTTGACATTCTCAATGGTACCCGACAGGGATGCCCTCTCTCCCCGTTACTCTTCGTCCTGGCTCTCGAACCACTCATGGTAGCGATTAGGGATAACCCCGACATAATGGGAGTCCAGGCAGGGATGAACCACCATAAAGTAGCAGCGTATGCAGATGACCTGCTTTTCTATGTAACAAACCCGGAAGTATCCCTTCCCAATATCCTGAAAGCCTTTCGGGACTTTGGGAAGATCTCCAACTTCAAAATAAACCTCGCGAAATCATACATACTGAACATCGACATCCCGGAACACAGGGCGACACAGATACGCCACCAATACACATTCCAGTGGGCTACACATAAAATTAAATACTTAGGTATCTGGCTCACACGAAAAGCAGGGGACATACTCAGGGAAAATTTCGACGCGATGCACACGCGGTTCCGCACTGAACTGCAGGAATGGGCACACCCCCACATCTCGTGGCTAGGCAGGATACAGGTAGTTAAAATGAATTTCCTCCCCCGCCTCCTATACCTCCTCCAAACCATCCCCATCACGATCCCTCGCACGTTCACCACACTCCGCACAGCCCTGGGTAGATACGTCTGGAATGGGAAGCGACCGAGACTTAGACACACACTACTGACACAGCCCAAAGATAGAGGTGGCCTGGCCTTACCAGACTTCACCCTCTATTACAGAGCTTGCCACCTTCTTAGGATAATAGAATGGACCAAACCGGGGGTCCAGAAACAATGGAAACAGGCAGAGGAACACGACGCAGGTGCCCCAATCTCAATACTACCTTGGCTGCCCCCAGGGATAAGGAACGAGAACAAGAAATGCTCCCCATACATAAAAGCAACTCTGCAGGAGTGGCACAGATCTAAAGGGAAACACGACCTATCACCGTACCCATCGCCCCTGCTCCCCCTGATACACAACCCGAGCTTCCCCCCTGGACTGGACCCTAGAGCGTTCAAATCCCTCATACCTGACCCACTACCTAGACTCAAACACGTCTACAAGACGAGCGGACTGAAAACACTAAGGGAACTAGGAGGGGAAGGGGAACACAACCTCTTGACGCGCCTCAAGTATAAACAGATCCAGACATACACCGCGACGCTCCCACAGGGGCCCGCACTGACAAGAGCCCCCACATACTTCGAAGACCATTGTCTAACCTCAGACCCGCTGACACACGGAGTATCCCTCATGTACACCTCACTCCTGACACGAACGCAGACTGCACAGCCCAGCTTTATGGGAAAATGGGAGGCAGCACTGGGACGCACATTCAGTAACGCGGAATGGGAAAAAATATGCTACTTGACGCACCACTGCTCCACTTTTAGTAAGACCCAAGAAACAGCGTACAAACTGCTCACTCACTGGTACTGCACGCCCGCCGCATTGAGCATGCGTATGCCTGACTGCCCCCCAGAGTGCTGGAGATGCGGCACGGAAAGGGGCACGCTCCTGCACATCTGGTGGGAATGTAACAAGATAACCCAGTATTGGAAGACCATACACAAAATTATTAGACAATTTTCAGACGACCCACCACCTTTCGGCCCGGCCGAAATGCTACTACACCACACTAAAACCACTCGATCCGCATACAAACGATCAATGACAATTCGTATCCTTAACATAGCCAAAACAGTCATCCCACAACACTGGAAAAAACAGAACACACCCCTGTTAGGGGCGTGGTTCACTCAAATGGAGGAACTAAGATCACTGGAAGAACTCCACGCCACCGCAAACACATACCAGACTTATCTTAACACATGGACGCACTGGCTGCTGAGAGCGACAACTCCAAATTTCTGGGCGGAACGCGAACCCGGGGATAGGACTGTACCAGGACGATCTGAGGACCCAGAAGCAGACTGACCTAGCCCACCCGACACCCCCCGCCATAACCCATAACCTTTGGCTGGCCCACTGGTCACCCGCGGCCCGCGACACCCGGGTGGGGGCATACCCTGCCTGGGCCTCGGGGATCGCGGAGGACCGGGGTAGCCCATATAACACCTCCCTGCCATGCCGTGGCGCACACGCAGGGGATCAGAACCGGAAATAGACTACCTACCAGGATACGGACTAGACGGACCACATGGACGGTCGAGACTGATACGACACTGACCACGCAAGACCAGGGGGGTGACGACCCCTTGTAGTAACGCACAGGGTCAAGGAGGGACCGGCGGGTCCACGTAGCACACGGGACCTGAGAACCCACACTCACTAACGACTACGCAAACGTTGCTGGCCACGACAACCGCTACTGACACCCTCTAGTACGGCCCAAACATCTAACGGAACCCACCACATGGGGGGCTTCGGACCTCAGTTGACGCTTTTTTACACAAGACCCACACCCCACTTCTGTACGAACACATGTTGCACCCAGGGATGCACATCTAATAGGCTAATTTGAGGTTATGTGCATGTCTACGCAATGAATATGCCAATGGAGATCTGCGTATCTCACAGTTCAAAGCTAATCTGAAGTAGTACGCATGACTACACACTGTGTTTGCCAATGGAGACCTGCGTGTCTCACAGTTCATAGTTAAATGGATGATATATACTTGTATTACGTTCAGTGAGCCAATGGAGACCTGCGAGTCTCACAATTTACAGTCATTGAGATGTGGAACGTATATTTTTGCGAAACAATAAAAATATATTTACAAAAAAAAAAAAAGAATCATGGAATCCCAATGTGAAACATGATTTTATATATATATATTAGCTAAATACATTGGAGTTGGGATGATTAAATGTTGATGTGGGCCTTGGATGTTTCCTGTAATATTTACCAATTTATTATATATTGATTAGTCATCGCTTTAGTGTGCTTTGTTTTTTTCCCTTGCTCTCTCCTTGGTGGGAATTGACCAAATTTAGAGGAGACCCTGGAGCGCACTCCACTTGTTTTTGTGTATAAAGATGAAAATGAAGGACACGTTATCACATGCTTTGACGTATAACGGTGAATAGTATAGTATTAAAAAAGTCTTCACAGTTCATAATAAGTATGATATATGGCACTATATATAATTATACACATACAAGTTTACTTCTCATATAATAAACAGAATTAATAGTATTGGTAATTTGATAATGAATAATTGTGTTCAGCTAATAGAAATTGATAATGAGTAAGTTACAGGTTACCAGCGACACTGACATTACGTTTTACATATTTAAACATGTGTTGGGGTTTGTTCTGGGCGTTCCTCCATTTCTAGAGTATCATTTTAAATGCCAAAAATAAAACAAACAGGTATATGAGATCTGAGATCCCCCATTCTACATCAGGGGGAGATACCCTAAAGCATTCCAAATTCTCCTTCTCTGTGAGTGCAACAATTGTAGTACTATTTCATATATATATGTAACAAGATTTCACTAAGCGTTGCTAATTCCTCTAGGGAGACACAGCTGTATCCCAATTTTTAAATACACATTTATTGTTGCTCTTTTACCTGATTGGCTGAAGGATGTTCAGTATGGGTATCATTATTGGTCAGTGTCCAGTAAAATGAGGCGATGTCCACACTGGTCTTGGCCACAGCTATTAGGTTCATCCATGTCTGAAAAGTGGAAGGATTGGTGGTTGCGTTGGCTTCGTACACCAGCCCTTCTGGGATACTCTCTACCAGGACAACCCTAGCAGGGCAGAAAGAAAGCATTCTGTAAGTGGGCACCAGGCTGTATACATGTGACAGGCAGCAAACACATTGAGGCATAATACTCCATTATACAGCTAGTAGATCGCAAGCTCCTTAGGACATATTTTTGTCTTGGTCCACTTACTGGCACTGCTCGTTACACCTGGTCTCTTGGCTCAGGAGGACAGTCTCAATCTTCTCTTTAGATGTATTGAGGCAGAAGGGGAATAGTAGGATCTGAGAAGCCAGTAAGGTGAACAGGATAGTAATGGCCACCGCAATGATCAGAGCACAGAGGTAGTACTGCAGGGAGAGCCAGGAGAAGGTGGTAAGTTTAACCCAACATACTGATTATAATGTGAAAATTCAATAGTGTGATCACCAGACAAAATGCTTTAAATAATATATGACGTAACGATGCAGGCATCTAATGAGCCCTTCATGAAGCATTCTCGGATGCTACTCAATCGGCTATTGGTCCTGGGAGTTGCATTGTCCATCTATAGGTCACTACAGATATCAATGCACCCAGTAATAAGGGGGGTTTACATGATAAACAGCAAACTATAAAATACAGGCAAATCCCTTTATTTCAAGATTTCTAGGATACCAAGTGACAAGGATTGACTGTACTAAACAAACATTATGTCACTAAATCCGAGGCTTAATTCACTTTACTCCGAATAATAGCGAATTGACTTCCAAATGACAGAATTTAGTCAAACATTGCTTATCTGGATACATTTATATTTAAAACTTGCCTTTTTAACACTAATTTTGCCATTCAGAGTCCAATTCACCTTAATTTAATTTCAGGGTTAAAGTGAATAAAACACTCAAAATTGTTGTGAATTTAAAAGCAGAATGACAACATTTAGAAGATAACACACAAAAGGAAAAAATCTGCAAAATCCAGCTGAAATGATTGAATCCAACCAAAATTGCAATTCCTATATTTACTAAGGGAAAATCTGGTTGAGATTTCCACCGAATGACCACGTTTCACTAGCTGACATGACTTCCCAGGTTTCAGTTCAGTAATTCTTGCATATGAACTGGGAATAAAATATAGGATTTTTATATTTATCAAACACCAAATTTGAACAACATTCCAAATCCAGTAGGCAGCAAATTTGCTAAAACTGTTCACCTGTCTTTTTCCAGGAGGACCTACAGAGATCTGCTATGTTTAAAATAGCACTATAGTGACAGGAAAACAAACTAGTTTTCCTGGCACTATAGGGTTATAGGGTTCCTCGTGGCCCCCCTCCCACTGGGCTGGAGGGGTTAAAACCTTAATCCAGCACCGGGCTCCTTTGGCGCTGGTGACCTCTCCTCCCCCTGCCGACGGCAGCTCCCAAGTGGAGCCGAATGCGCATGCACGGCCAGAGCATTACTCAATGCTTTCCTATGGGGATCTGAACTCACGCTGCGTGAGTTCAATGCGATTTTCACACTGAGAATCACGGAAGCACCTCTAGTGGCTATCAGGGAGACAGTAACTAGAGGCTGGATTAGCCCTCAGTGTAAACATAGCAGTTTGTAAACAACCCTATAAAAACGATTTCTTTAAATCAGCAGCACATTAACAGTTTACTAGCTCAAAAACACTCAAAATAAAATAACCCCAAAAATTGAGTGCGCTGTGCCTTTAAACATGTACCAATAACTATTTGTGCAATAAATTTGATTACAACACACAATTTTAATTAAAAAAAAAAAAAAAAAGCACTTAAATTGTGTCTGTAAATTTATTGCACAAATACTTATTGGCACATGTTTTATGGCACAGTGCACTTTATTTTGGGATTGTTTTAAACTATACCCCCAATGAAAACATTAATTATATACATGCACGTTTTCATTGGGGGTATATCCATTAAATAGTGATTTATTTATTTTTTTTATTTGAGCAGTAAAGTGTCCTTTTAAAACCTCATCCCAATCTGCTATACTATAGATAAGGAGAGTGCCACAAGGTAGCAATATATCGGAAAGATACCTTATAATAAGATAAGATTAAAGGGGTTTATTCACTAAATAGCAAATTGCAACATTTAAAAATATACTCCAAGCCCACTTTAGTCAAGCCATTAAGTTGACAGGAAGGACCTACCTTACGAGCCTTCTCTGCGTGATCTGTGTGAGGCCGCGTGGAAACCTCCTGTTCATCCTGATATTTTACCTGGAATTAAGACAGATATACACGCCTTATTAAAAGCCTCACGATCTGAAAAATATTGTAATATTAATTCATTCACTTGCTCCCCAAATATTATATTACTAAACCAACAAATCATGCTGCTAACTAATTCTTTGACAAACTCGGACGCAATTTGATTTGGCGTTTTCAGTAACAAAGACTTTCTAAACTGAAGAACAAGCAGCATGATATTTATGGGGGGGGGGGGGGAGTGAAAAACGGCAGAATACGTAAACTCTACACTTCGTTTCCTGTCGAAAACCTGGTCATGGAAGGGTTAAAGATTCATTCAGTACAATGTGCTGGTGTATCGGCTATCAAATAAAAAGATTCACCCCTTAAGGTCACAACTTCAGAAATAAAAGGGAATCATGACGGAATATTTCCGTCTTGTGTCCTTAAGGGGTTAAATAGATAAAGGCGTGCGCTAGCATCCACTATGGATGAAGAAGCTACACACACAGACAATCACCCCCAACAATTCTACAATGTACACGCGCGCTCGGATTTATGGGATGCAGCCACCTCACTTGTCAATGACCAAAAATATCCAGTGAAATAACTTAATGCAGAGATTTGCTAGTAATCTGCCCTACAAAATGCAATATCAGTCTGTCCAGTAACAGCATAATGGAATATTATTTGAAAGACATTATTATCCAAGGATAACTCACCTGCTTGTACGTTATGGGTGGTTTCATTGTAGCCCTGAATCCGCCGTGATCAGTGAGTGAGCCGTATACTAGGATAAAGCCTTAAAACACCCAGCACAGAGACCGACAACTACCGCAAGGACTTGCGCAAACCTAGATGATAAGATTAGACATGTGAGCAGTTTCCCCATACTGAATGCAATCATGTGACAAGTTTCTCTCCAAGACAAACGAAGAGTTCAGCTGAAGAAAACTTGCTGAACTTGTCAACAAGTCATGTGTGCGACTGGGGAAAAAAATGTGAGAATAATTAAATATTGCAACAGGTAGGAAACACAAGGAAAAAAAAATACATTGTTAGCAAGTAAACAGGCTAAGCAGAAATTCCAATAATGATCAGATCACGTGTCGAGTGTTTGCTTATGTTACCAGAAAATCGAAAGCTAATAATGAAATAAATCATAAATTAGCTTTCTGCTCCATAGCTGGTCTCAACACGATCGAGAAACGAACATCCAGTGAGACCCTCTGCCTTACGCAGAGAGACTATAAAGGCTACCTGTTTCAGAACGTGTGGTGCTGCCGGATAAGAATCATATTACATTATTACCTAAAAAACAAATACCAGGTTGTTGCCAGGAAATACTATTTACTGTTTGTGGGTTTTATGTTCACATGAGATCTAAATCATTTTACTCTGATATTTAATACTATCACAATGTAATTTCTTGCACCATGTAGCTATCTCATATTTCGAATAAATGTCACAACGTTTTGATTAAAAAGATAAGCTGTGAGAAATGATTATCAACAAGTCAATAATAAGCAATTAAAGAGGCACTCTAAGTACCATAACCACTATACTATGTCCACTCTATAATAGAGTGGAGAGTCTGTGGGATAATCCCTTTAGTTTTTGCCTATTTTTAAATGGTTGGACAAAGACCAAGTCTTTCCTTGTGCCCACAGCCAACGCTCTCTGCTGTCTCTCAGCCAGCGTAAATTAAGTAAATTCCTTGTGATCCTGACCAAATTTGCACCAACATATTCCGCAGCGCAGTACAATTGGTGGGCTAACAGACACGTATTTGTAACCAGACGAATTAGATGCACAGTAACAGAGGGATTGAGGGCCCTGCTCAGTGAGTTTACATGTTAGAGGGAGTGGGGTATAGTGACAGTAACAGAGGGATTGAGGGTCCTGCTCCATGAGTTTACATGTTAGAGGGAGTGGGGTATAGTGACACAGTAACAGAGGGATTGAGGGCCTGCTCCGTGAGTTTACATGTTAGAGGGAGTGGGGTATAGTGACATAGTAACAGAGGGATTGAGGGCCCTGCTCAGTGAGTTTACATGTTAGAGGGAGTGGGGTATAGTGACACAGTAACAGAGGGATTGAGGGCCCTGCTCAGTGAGTTTACATGTTAGAGGGAGTGGGGTATAGTGACATAGTAACAGAGGGATTGAGGGCCCTGCTCAGTGAGTTTACATGTTAGAGGGAGTGGGGTATAGTGACACAGTAACAGAGGGATTGAGGGCCCTGCTCAGTGAGTTTACATGTTAGAGGGAGTGGGGTATAGTGACACAGTAACAGAGGGATTGAGGGCCCTGCTCAGTGGGTTTACATGTAAGAGGGAGCGGGGTATAGTGACACAGTAACAGAGGGATTGAGGGCCCTGCTCAGTGAGTTTACATGTTAGAGGGAGTGGGGTATAGTGACACAGTAACAGAGGGATTGAGGGCCCTGCTCAGTGAGTTTACATGTTAGAGGGAGTGGGGTATAGTGACACAGTAACAGAGGGATTGAGGGTCCTGCTCAGTGAGGTTACATGCTAGAGGGAGTGGGGTATAGTGACACAGTAACAGAGGGATTGAGGGCCCTGCTCAGTGAGTTTACATGCTAGAGGCAGTGGGGTATTGTGACACAGAAAGTAAGGGTAGGATAGAAAAGGACGTTGTTAGGATAGTATTCATTGAGGGCTTAGTGTTTTATATTCTTTTTATGATAGTGCGCCTCTGGATTTCTGAAGAGTAGCAATATAAATGATTCTATTCTCACGTTAGTAAATGACCCTTGTTAGTCTGTGCTCCGGGATATAAAGTGAATTTCAGTTTTAAGGCTGAAATAGCCAAACTGAAAACAGAATGACATGGAGGAGGGTGGGGAAGAGGAATGAGAGTATTAAGGTGCGGGATTTATGTAGTCAAGGCGAGAGAGGATAGCGACATGGACCAGCACCTTAGTCACGTCCAGCGTTAAAAAAGGGCAAACTATGTTTTTGAGATGGAAGCGGCAGGATTTGACGATTGATTGGACATGAGGGGTGAAGGAGAGGTCGGAGTTTAAGAGAATTAGGCAGCGAGACTGCGAGGTAGAGCTGATGGTGGCGCCGTTGGAAGGAGACAGGCACAGGAGTAGCAACACCTGAGGGAGGAAAGACCAGAAGTTCTGTTTAAGTGATGAGTAGCCATCCAGTTAGAAATAGCAGAGAGGCCGTCAGAGTCACGAGTCAAGGGGGACGGTGAGAGATCGGGAGAGGACGGGTAGATTTGTGTGCCATCTGCATAGACTTTGGATAATGGGCTAACAATCTGCCGGTGCTCTCAGTCTGTTATTGCCATTTGTAATTTTTAAGCATTGATCTAAGAGCCTGTTTTTGTTAAATGACTCATACCAGGTAGAAAGCTCACCGGTTACTGTGCTTAGCGAGCTCCTTTGGATTTCTGAACATAACAAAATTTGCGATTTCCCATCTATTCTCACGTTAGTAAATGACCCTTGTTAGTCTGTGTTCCGGGATATAAAGTGAATTTCAATATTAAGGCTGAAATAGCCAAACTGATAACAGAATGACATGGGAGAATATTTCCAATTCAAATACTTTACAAATAGACAAAATTAAGCTAAGTGCTCAAACTCCCACTACTCCTGGGCGGCAGCAATGACTACAGTATTCATCATCCCAAATACATAGAACAAAAGCAAATCTCATAAAACCGTTCCCTCCACACACTTAAATAACAGGAGACTTTTAGTATCAGTCCAATGGCCATTAAAGTGCAAGCTCACCTACCCAGTCAAGGCAAAACCTTATGTGAACCCTACACTAACAATTCACCGTGCTGCTTTGAGCTAATATTACAGAGCCCACACCATGTGTACCTTAGTAAGGGTTAAGACGTGTGTGGGGGTTAATAAGTATACAGTTTTCTGCCTCTAATAGGTTTGCCTTGACGTGGCGAGTGAGCGTACACTTTAATGTTAATTGGAGCGATTTCAGAAAACTCCTGTTATTTATACAAGCATAGGGATTTGAGATAGTGCCCAGGTAACTTTTTTTAATTCACCGATTTGTGCCTAAACATCGAATTCCCAGCAATTCTCTGTTTAGTAAATAATTGTCCACTGTGCAGACAGTCACACAAGGAATAACCTGCCGTTTCCCCGCTGCGTACACTGTCCATTAACTCCGTGCTATGCTACCATCCCAACACTGAAAGCTCACTAGTTTATTAGTCGCTGAGAATGTTACACTACATAGAAATACGAAGCAAAGTTACGTTTAAAGGATAAATATCTGTGAGTCTATAAAACCTGTGTACACCCTTTACACTGGATTAGAGACGTACATACCCTGAGCACAATGGGAAGTTCTGTACAGAAACAGCCTGGAGTATAACAACAATTTCTGGCCTAGCCCTCTATACACCAGGAGGGAGGGATGGTAAAACCCTGTAAAGGGACAAGGGGCGGCTGATGTGACCAATCACATGAGAGGAGGGGGATGGCTTCAATAGCTGATCCTGCAAAGGGAGGAGGGACAGCTATATGGGGACAACCTACAGAAGTCTCTATACCGATAGCAGCAGGTTTTGTCATGTGGGCACTTGCTGGGCTGCCTAATATTACACAATGCACCCATTTCACACAGTAACCACTCCTTTACATTAATGCAGGCAGGGTACGGTGCATGTGACAATCCTAATGCCACAATGGATGGCAATGTTTAACCACTTAAGGACCAAACTTCTGGAATAAAAGGGAATCATGACATGTCACACATGTCATGTGTCCTTAAGGGGTTAACTCTTGGAGTGCCAAATTAACCGTTACGACACAGAGGAAGCGGTCTGAAACCGACATTGTCCTACATTTAAAGGCGTAGAACGCGGCAGGTTTAACCTCCATGGAGTTTATGTGACAAGCTCTGAATGTCAGAACATTATAATCTGAGAGGCAAAATTGAGCTGATTTAGAAGGTTTCTGTGACTGTTATATTCACGGCTTGCCCACTGCGGACGTGATTTTTCAGTTTGGATTTTAATCGACTCGGGCTCAGTGTTAAGGGGATTTGAGTGAACCAAACACTGGTCCAGACTGGACATATTGACCTAGATTGTCCCGTTTGGTTGACATTGACAAGTCGCTGTTTAGTTAATGAGCTTTTATCTTGCAACCTTAAGAACTGTATCCCCCCCCCCCAGTATATTTCCAATTGTCTTTGGTTGATGAGTTTAATTTATTTCTTTTTAACAAACCGGCTACTATCATACAAAATGCAGACACGCAAGGTATACTGTGTCCACTAAACAGTGCAATGAAGCCTGGTTTGATAAGTTTAGGCTAACTACCAACATGTTTCCAATACCTGGGAATATTCACAGATCGGCCGTTTCTGAATTCACAGGTTAGTAAATAAACCCTCACAGTGTGTTTTACTGAGGTGTATTGGTTTGTGGGGAGAATAATAATAATAATAAGTGGCAGTAATAAATATATATTGTAAAATGCTGCGGAGTTAGTTGGCGCTCTGATGAGCTGATTTAGCGAAATGTACGTCAGGGAGCAGGGGCTCTGCCACTTCTACCATATTTTCTTAAAGGATCACTATAGGCACCCACACCACTTCATCTCAATGAAGTGGTCTGGGTGTCAGGTCCATCTAGGATTAACCCTGCCTGCTGTAAACATAGCAGTTTCAGAGAAACTGCCATGTTTACCTATGGGTTAATCCAGCCTCTAGTGGCTGTCTCATTGACAGCCGCTAGAGGCGCTTCTCAATGATTTTCACAGTGAGAAGACGCCAGCGTCCATAGGAAAGCATTGAGAATGTTTTCCTATGGACTGACTGAATGCGCACGTGGCTCTTGCCGCGCATGCGCAGTCAGCCGATGATGTCGGAAGGAGGAGGAGAGTCCCCAGTGCCGAGGGAGCCTGGCGTTGGAGAAAGGTGAGTATTTAACCCGGCGAGAATGGGACCCTGAGGGTAGGGGCACCCTCAGGGCACTATAGTGGTCCTTTAAGTTTGTTACCCAGCACTTGAGAATGCATCCTAGGCTAATGTAGCAGGAAGGAATGGGTTAAGCCATGCAGAAACACTTTCCTGGACATTATGCAGGAGCAGCTATACAACACCCAGATAAATAAAAGGGGGAAACATCATGTTTGTAAGCAGATACAAATAACAGTGACAGAATAGTGCAACACAGACAGACAGTATATCACAAAGACAGTCATAGCTCCGCGCTGCAAAGTATAAAGGATTTGCAAGGGTACATCAAGTCAGCCAGAGAAAGGTTAGACAGGCCTTAGGGAAACGTAGGTAGGAAAAAGAGACAGGTAGAAGTAATGGAATAAACAGGGGAGAGGAAAGTAAAACAAACCCCTTAAAATCAAAATACAATTAAAGTAGCATAAGATAACATTCACAGCCACCCACTAAGAGCAGGAGGCAGTGGTACTCTGACCTGTACTGATGTGGAGCAGCAAAGAAAGAGGAAATAAATTATGTGTGGGGAGGGGAGTTTTATAGTAACTAACTTTTTTCTAATTGGTTGATTTTCTCTGTGTTAATGTGCTGCTGTGGAGTTCTAGTAAAGAGAGACTTAAGCAAATACTCGCCCCCTGTCATTAAAGGAACACTATAGTCACCTAAATTACTTTAACTAAATAAAGCAGTTTTAGTGTGTAGATCATTCCCCTGCAATTTCACTGCTCAATTCACTGTCATTTAGGAGTTAAATCACTTTGATTCTGTTTATGCAGCCCTAGCCACACCTCCCCTGGCTATGATTGACAGAGCCTGCATGAAAAAAAAACTGGTTTCACCTACAAACAGATGTAATTTACCTTAAATAATTGTATCTCAATCTCTAAATTGAACTTTAATCACATACAGGAGGCTCTTGCAGGGTCTAGCAAGCTATTAACATAGCAGGGGATAAGAAAATCTTAATTAAACAGAACTTGCAATAAAGAAAGCCTAAATAGGTCTCTCTTTACAGGAAGTGTTTATGGAAGGCTGTGCAAGTTACATGCAGGGAGGTGTGACTAGGGTTCATAAACAAAGGGATTTAACTCCTAAATGGCAGAGGATTGAGCAGTGAGGCTGCAGGGGCATGTTCTATACACCAAAACTGCTTCATTAAGCTAAAGTTGTTCAGGTGATTATAGTGTCCGTTTAATAAAATTAAGATTATAGGTACACTAAAGCTAGCATAATCTACAATTCATACTTCAACAACTGCAGCATTGCACTTTTACCCGAATCTCAGATAATTAAGTTACCGAGGACTTGACCATTTTATTAAACTAAGGGATAGACATTATACTGGACAGGGTTTTTTTATGGGTAAGGGGGCCCATGAAGGCACAGTACTGTTTCCCTGTACTCTCCTTTTTCCCTATCCCTGGAGCTGTAGGTACACGCGTAGGCAAGCCCCAATCCCCTATTACAACAAACATTTTGCTTTCTACCCCTCTTTACCCCCTATGTCGTCACTTCCTAATTTAATCTGATATCACTAAGCACCATACTTATCTCCTCATTCAATAGCAGGTAATCATACCACAGCCTCTGTATAATATTTATGTTACAAAAAGCAAGACTCACTAACTATCCTCGTTATTGATACAATTGCATCAATCACAGTGTGTTCACTTGCCACTTTATATTTAGTACTCTGTTACATTTACCAGATCAGGCTAACTGTACTAAGGGTAATGTGATTTCATATCACTATGATTGCAGGGAATGTGCCGAAGTAGTTTTGGTACCATGCTATACTGTAGGGAAGTCTATACCAAGAAAGCAATGCTTATCTACTAAACAACTACTTGTAACCATTATGTTTAACCATTATTACAGGCTAACAACTCAAGTATATCAGGCACCAGATTTTTTTCTTTGGAACCTATCTTATTCTAGATATTGGTGGAACAGGCTTAGCTGTTTTTAACGATTGATGTTTTGTTTTTTGTTTGTATATTTTTGTATATTTTTTCTTAGTTTTGGTACTTTTTCATTATTAATATTGTGTACATAGTACCAGGTGTTCAGTGTTTGTAGTATACTCTTGACACAGTCCTATTTTGGACTTTTTATTCGTATCACTTATTAAAAGTTAAGTCTAATTACAGATAATGTTTCATTCATACAGTATTCCATCTTATTTATTAGTTGTTGCATCCTCCTCTTTTGCTTTTTGTTTATTGTCTACACTGCGGGATTAATTGGCTCTGTATAAATAATAATAATAAATAATAATAATATGTAATTAATATAAATTGTAAAGCGCTGCAGGATTAATTGGCTCTATATAAATAATAATAATAATAATAATAATAATATGGGATTAATATATATTGTAAAGCGCTGAGGGATTAATTGGCTCTATATAAATAATAATAGTAATAATATGTAATTAATAGATATTGGGCTCAGTGCTGCAGAATTAGTTGGCGCTATATGAATAATAATAATAATAATAATAATATGTAATTAATAGATATTGGGCTCAGTGCTGCAGAGTTAGTTGGCGCTATATGAATAATAATAATATTAATAATAATATATAATAATAATAATATGTAATTAATATATATTGTAAAGCGCTGCGGAGTTAGTTGGCGCTATATAAATAATACTAATAATAATAATAATAATATATAATAATAATAATAATAATATGTAATTAATATATATTGTAAAGCGCTGCGGAGTTAGTTGGCGCTATATAAATAATACTACTAATAATAATATATAATAATAATAATATGTAATTAATATATATTGTAAAGTGCTGCAGAGTTAGTTGGCGCTATAATAATAATAATAATAATAATAATAATAATAATATATAAATAATAATTAATAATATGTAATTAATATATATTGTAAAGCGCTGCGGAGTTAGTTGGCTCTATATAAATAATAATAATAATAATAATGAATAATATGTAATTAATAGATATTGGGCTCAGTGTCGTCCATTACAGAATGCAGTCTGCTACAAAACCAAGATGGCTGCTCCATCACACTGTATTGTGTTTCCTGTGTTAGAAGTTGGAATGTCCCCCCAATATGTGTATTATTATTAAATAACTCGTGTAATAAATTAAACTTATTAATAAAAAGCTCAGCCTTCCATCGTGTTTACAGCCAGGCCCCGCCCCCTGCTGGGGAGGACGGAAACACAGCAGGGACTCCAATAAAATGGCGCCTGCCGACCCGCGCTCAGACCCGCTAGGAATCCCAACGCTTCTAATTACGTCACCACGCACTACCGTCACTTTGCCACACCCCCTGCTTGAAAGGACGTGGAACTACAATATCCGACATCCCCTGGGACAAGTAGGCGGGACGCTCGCCGCTATCGGCCAATCAGATGGGAGAATTCCAAGAAGCCGGAAGCCGATTGGAGGGTGAGGCTCGCCGGATGCAGTGAGTGAGTGAGTGGGGGGAGGTGAGTGCGGGAGCCTAGCAAGGATCCGGGGTGACGTGAGTAACTCTGTGACAGACAGACAGACATTTAAAGATACTGTGTGCGGGGATACAACAAGTACAACTTTATGTAAAGCCCTGAGTGGGGGTCAGTGAGTGTGAGGGGAGGAGAAGTGGGGTCAGTGAGGGGAAGAGGGGGGGTCAGTGAGGGGAAGAGGGGGGGTCAGTGAGTGTGAGGGGGGTCAGTTAGTGTGAGGGGAGGGGGTCAGTGAGTGTGAGGGGAGGAGGATGGGGGTCAGTGAGTGTGAGGGGAGGAGGAAGGGGGTCAGTGAGGGGAGGAGAAGTGGGGTCAGTGAGTGTGAGGGGGGTCAGTGAGGGGAGGAGAAGTGGGGTCAGTGAGTGTGAGGGGAGGAGAAGTGGGGTCAGTGAGTGTGAGGGGAGGAGAAGTGGGGTCAGTGAGTGTGAGGGTGGTCAGTGAGGGGAGGAGAAGTGGGGTCAGTGAGTGTGAGGGGGGGTCAGTGAGTGTGTGGGAAGGAGGAGGGGGGTCAGTGAGTGTGAGGGGGGGTCAGTGAGTGTGTGGGAAGGAGGAGGGGGGTCAGTGAGTGTGAGGGGGGGTCAGTGAGTGTGTGGGAAGGAGGAGGGGGGTCAGTGAGTGTGAGGGGGGGTCAGTGAGTGTGTGGGAAGGAGGAGGGGGGTCAGTGAGTGTGAGGGGGGGTCAGTGAGTGTGTGGGAAGGAGGAGGGGGGGTCAGTGAGTGTGTGAGGAGGGGGATCACTGAGTGTGTGTGTGGGAGGAGGGGGTGGTCACTGAGTGTGTGTGTGGGAGGAGGGGGTGGTCACTGAGTGTGTGTGTGGGAGGAGAGGGTGGTCACTGAGTGTGTGTGTGTGTGGGAGGAGGGGGTGGTCACTGATTGTGTGAGGTTTGGCTCCGAGTGTGGCAGCTTTTCTCTGCACTCTCTGGGTATGTAATGAAAAGGACCTCATCCACACCATTTCAATGGACACATATCTCTACAAATAGGAGTCCTTCAACAATAGTGCTGAATCTGAGGGGGGAGGCAAAATAACCAGGAATCCTACAGCAATATATACTGCAGGACTTTAACCCCTTAAGGACCAAACTTCTGGAATAAAATGGAATCGTGACATGTCACACATGTCATGTGTCCTTAACCCCTTAAGGACACATGACATGTGTGACATGTCATGATTCCCTTTTATAACCCCTTAAGGACACATGATATTCCCTTTTTTAACCCCTTAAGGACACATGACATGTGTGACATGTCATGATTCCCTTTTATTCCAGAAGTTTGGTCCTTAAGGGGTTAGTTAAATGGTGTCCAGGGAAATGTGGATATTGTAACCCTAGTCAGATCCACAGTCCATGTTTTTTGTTTTTTTTTATTAATACTGTACAGAACTCTTACTGAAGCCAGTGTCAGAGCTCAGATAACTTTCTTAAAAGTTTAGAGACAGTAATTTGGTAGTTTGAGCAAAATAACTGAAATCCGTTCAAATTGATGCTCATTAGACAGATTGGTTTTGAGATATATCGAATAGTTTGAACCTGTTAAGGCAGTTATCAGATTTCCCAGTAAGCTATAAGAGAATGTTAAGGTTTCTTTTTTTCAGGCTAATTTGCATTGTCAAAGGATAGAAATGGGCTTTTGATGTCCGTGTTCTGTGCAGTCAGCAAGTGTTTTCGCACTATGTTCACCTGGTGTCCATGAGGCTCGGAAATGGGGAGTTTTTTTACAGCATTGTAGTCTTTTTGCCAAAACACCCAACAAATTGTTATGAAAAGTCACTTATTGAGTTTTAATTCTTTACTTCTGGTGGTGTCACGGTAATAAACACACACTATGGAGAAAACAATGAACAATGTCGTGTTCTGTACTACTGTATCTGTATGTTAATTAGCAGGTAATTTAATTAACATACAGTATTTACCTTTTAACATAAATGTGAGTGTCTGTCTTCCCACCCAGATATGTAAACGTGGCTTCCACAGATATGTAAATGTGGGGGTCTTACAAGGTAATCAGCAGCCAGTGAATGAGGGGTTAGTGTTTGCAAAGATACATTATCTCAGTCCCTGATACCAAGCAGTTTAGTTTGGTCTCCTACACATGTGGATTGCTTGTATATGAAGGTTTGTGGAGAGATTTGGGAAGCAGTTACTTGTCTGATCTTTTAAGTGGTAAGTGTTGTGTTTGGTGACTGTTTTTGTTTAGAATTCTGTGAGTTATTTGTTTTGCTGATTGTTTTTATATAAATGTTGTCTTATTGGGTTTAATAGCTAGGTTGGTTTCATCCAGTAATCCAGTAATGTGGGCTGGTTTCATCCAGTAATCTGTTATAGGTTTGATTTTTAGTTCTGTGTGGTGACTTTACATTCAGAGTTTTTCTTATATATTGTGTGATACAATATGCTGCTTGTTTTGCATAATATAGAACTAGTTAAGCTGTGTGTGTTTTTACTAGTCGCTTTTAATCCTGTAATAGGAATGAGAGACCCGATGTCCGTAATGGCTAATATCAGTTCTGTGCACAGAATGTCCTTCGTTGGCTGAGACCGTAACACGGCGATTTTATAAATACATAAATCATCAGAAACTTGTATTCCCGTGTTCAGGATCAAGAAGGGCTAGGGATTTGGCTGCTGTGTTGCCGAATAGCTAAAGCACTGCGGTTTTATATGAATAAAGATTTCATATGGAGACCTTTAAAACACTGGCTTGTGTTATGTCTGATATAAAATAGTGTATAGTTATATCGTACTGTTGGGATTTGTACGGGTTACAATGTGGTTTTACTAAATGACTGTAAATTAGGGAGACTTTTCAGCTTTTTCCTGCATAACTCCAGTATTTATACTTTAAATTAATTACATAATTCATTAAAGCTACCTTGAAATAAAATTTCTAACTCCGTTGAAACATTTCAGAATAGTTTTTTATTATTTATATATTATACACCCTCAGCATGTGAGATTAGGTGCCTCTTGCATACAGTCATCTTCTGATTTCAGCCCTAAATAGCCTGTCTCCATGCTGCAGGGTGTGTGTTTGTTCATGGGCTATTTTTGGGCTGAGCAGCTGTCTTGTCTTGTAACCTCTTTAGGTGCATTTTCTTGGCACATTATACCCGCAGCTTGCTTGTTCCTAGTTTCTGAACCAATTATTTATTATGCTTCACAATCCAACAATAATCACCCTTGTCTTGCTGTGACGTTTTAATACTGACGATAGACATCCGTACCTTGCTACTTGTGGGAATCTCTTTAGATTCATGGATATTGGCAGAGAGAGAATTGTTTAACTACCTGGTTTC
This sequence comes from Pelobates fuscus, assembly GCF_036172605.1. Taxonomy (NCBI): domain Eukaryota; kingdom Metazoa; phylum Chordata; class Amphibia; order Anura; family Pelobatidae; genus Pelobates; species Pelobates fuscus. The sequence goes on from NC_086325.1 coordinate 8,873,786, forward strand.
TAATGTCTTGTGTTTGCTTTGCAGGAGTCTGAGGATCCTATCATGGCGTCTGTAACGTTAGGTAAGATTTTCCTTAGATTGATGGCATTCTGACCTGGAGTCTGTCCTACTGTACTGCATAAATATACTCTATTTCCTGTGTAATGAACCAGCAGAACTTTTATTTGAAGTCTTCCCTCTCTCTACTTGTTTGGTTAGTGGAACAGTTATAAAACTGGTGTTTATTTTATTTTAGCCACATCAGAATGGATTGGCTTCTTCAAGGAAGCTGGAATTCCTGCTGGGCCAGCTGTCAACTACGCTGTTTCATTTGTGGATAACAGGTGAGAGTGATGGGAGTCACTGTTACACCCAAAACAGGAGAGGTTTGTAAGGGTGGAGATGGGAATGGAGTCAGTCATTTACATAAATTCCTAGTTTATTTTTGGTTCCATGGGACTTGCTGCTCTACGATGCATATCTGAGTTATGTTGGAGGGTCCTGCATTATACACGATAGGTTCTAGTGGGGCTGTGTGTGAACAGCAATTGTAGAGCAGTCACCATGGAAACCAGTAGACTGTTCACTACGATTGCTTCAGTTAAAAATCCTGATCCAGAATCACTATTGAGAAATAACTTTGCATGCGTCTGTGTTTACTGTACAGACGTCTTAACATACATGTATTCCTGGCACTATAGGTGTGATAACACTGGTAAGATCACTGGCCCTCTTGTCTCCCGTAAAGTTGATTTTACTCACTTTTTTTCCAGCGCCGCAGGGTCCTCTCGCATCTGGCCCTGCCTCTCGCTGCTTCCTTGGCTGAGAATATAACATTTGACTATCTTCACCAACCTATAAGAAAATATTGAGACCATTGCGCATGCGTAGCAAAATACAGCGCTGTGCCAATCCGCATCTCCTCATAGAGATGGTTAAAGTATTGAGGATCTGATAGTAACACGATGTGCAGACCTGTAGTGTAGTCTGCTGGGAACCCTGTGATGGTTACATTTGGTGACCTATTATTATTGGAAGGTGTCGGGGATAGTTGTGTACAAATAATTGAGAAAATATTTTAGCAATGACATGATAATAAGAAACATTGTCCTTACAGGATTCAGAAAAACATGCTGATGGACCTGAATAAAGACATCATTAACGAGTTGGGGATTACCGCCGTTGGGGACGTCATAGCGATCCTGAAACATGCCAAGGTCGTTCACAGACAGGTATGGAATCGCACCAGCAATGCAAGGTGTCGGGCACAATCCCCACTGATGTTCCATCCCCTCCACCTTGGGTCTATTGCTGGGCTGATTAGAGTTTATATATTTCCTTTCTGTTTTCTGCCCCATGCTATGTACAAACAATAATTAGTTCTTTTGGTTATTCACATTTTCTGTCTATAATGAACCCAACTTTGCTTTACTGGTATGACTGATGTTAGTGATTTTAGTTAATTAAGGAGATGCTGAATAATACATCTGATAGATAACCTGATGGATTCATGAAAGGACCTCTTAGTAGAGTTAGTTTCAGCAAACTGAAGGGGACACTATAGGCACCGGGACACTATAGGCACCCAGACACTATAGGTTCCCTTTAATGGCATTAGAATCCAGCCCCAGGCTGAATTTTGAATGTTTGTGATATAATGTTTCTCCCTGCACTCTCTTGCAGGAGTTGGTAGTAACTAAGATGGATTGTGTTTTATTTACATTTCATGTCCTGCTCTCTCTCTTTCTTAGGATATCTGCAAAGCTCTGACAGAACCCCAGAATCAGAACACCATGCAGGCAGAACTACGGCGCAACGCAAACAGCCGTAAGTACCTGGTTATAAGACTTTTACCGTGTGTTCATTCCACCACAATATAGCTCTCTTTCTCTTAAAGCACTCATACATTCTATATAAATATAAAAAGCGATACAAATGTCATTGGAATATTTTGAAACCTTAATTTTTTTGTGTGAGATGGTCCTTGTTGGTGCATATCTGTTATATAAGGCTTCTTTGTATAGAAAGATGATATTTAAAATTTTGGTTGTCAGTTACCCGCTCCTGTGGTCCTGAATTAAAATATAGAGCAAGATGGGTTTGAAGAGTTATCTTGCCTTCGGTTTACAGATGTCTTGTACGGTGCATGATTTGCCTTGGTGTTCTTTCTTTATTTCCAGCGGCTACAAGAATGATCGCCAACAGCCTGAGCCGGGACTCTCCACCATCTACACCGGCCCGCAGGCCTGACACTAGTACATCCAAAATCTCAGTCACTGTGTCTAATAAGGGGGCTTTGAAAACTTCACAAGCAGGTAACATACATGGTGGTTTTCCTTGACAGTAAAGCTCAACATTCAACTACATTTTAAGCTGTTTATTTACAGCTTCCTTTCTCCTTACTTTTCTGTCCTCTTCCTTCACAGCTGACCCTCCTTCTGCGGACGACGGCTCCGAGGTGCAGGTAAAACGCCGCAGGGTGACTGCAGAAATGGAAGGAAAGTATGTAGTTAACATGCCCAAAGGGACCACACCACGCACCAAGAAAATCTTGGAGGAGCAGTCAGCAAAAGGTCAGTCCCTCCCAGGGTCACAGCGTACTAATGACAGTGACATGTTTAATGGTCGGTCCCTCCCAGGGTCACAGTGTTCTAATGACAGTGACATGTTTAATGGTCAGTCCCTCCCAGGGTCACAGCGTACTAATGACAGTGACATTTTTAATGGTCAGTCTCTCCCAGGTTCACAGTGTACTAATGACAGTGACATGTTTAATGGTCAGTCCCTCCCAGGGTCACAGTGTACTAATGACAGTGACATGTTTAATGGTCAGTCCCTCCCAGGGTCACAGTGTTCCAATGACAGTGACATGTTTAATGGTCAGTCCCTCCCAGGGTCACAGTGTACCAATGACAGTGACATGTTTAACCCCTTAAGGACACATGACGTGTGTGACACGTCATGATTCCCTTTTATTCCAGAAGTTTGGTCCTTAAGGGGTTAATGGTCAGTCCCTCCCAGGGTCACAGTGTACTAATGACAGTGACATTTTTAATGGTCAGTCCCTCCCAGGGTCACAGTGTACTAATGACAGTGACATGTTTAATGGTCAGTCCCTCCCAGGGTCACAGTGTACTAATGACAGTGACATGTTTAATGGTCAGTCCCTCCCAGGGTCACAGTGTACTAATGACAGTGACATGTTTAATGGTCAGTCCCTCCCAGGGTCACAGTGTACTAATGACAGTGACATGTTTAATGGTCAGTCCCTCCCAGGGTCACAGTGTTCTAATGACAGTGACATGTTTAATGGTCAGTCCCTCCCAGGGTCACAGTGTACTAATGACAGTGACATGTTTAATGGTCAGTCCCTCCCAGGGTCACAGTGTACTAATGACAGTGACATGTTTAATGGTCGGTCCCTCCCAGGGTTACAGTGTACTAATGACAGTAACATGTTTAATGGTCAGTCCCTCCCAGGGTCACAGCGTACTAATGACAGTGACATGTTTAATGGTCAGTCCCTCCCAGGGTCACAGTGTTCTAATGACAGTGACATGTTTAATGGTCAGTCCCTCCCAGGGTCACAGTGTACTAATGACAGTGACATGTTTAATGGTCAGTCCCTCCCAGGGTCACAGTGTACTAATGACAGTGACATGTTTAATGGTCAGTCCCTCTCAGGGTCACAGTGTACTAATGACAGTGACATGTTTAATGGTCAGTCCCTCCCAGGGTCACAGTGTACTAATGACAGTGACATGTTTAATGGTCAGTCCCTCCCAGGGTCACAGTGTACTAATGGCAGTGACATGTTTAATGGTCAGTCCCTCCCAGGGTCACAGTGTACTAATGACAGTGACATGTTTAATGGTCAGTCCCTCCCAGGGTCACAGCGTACTAATGACAGTGACATGTTTAATGGTCAGTCCCTCCCAGGGTCACAGTGTACTAATGACAGTGACATGTTTAATGGTCAGTCCGTCCCAGGGTCACAGTGTACTAATGACAGTGACATGTTTAATGGTCAGTCCCTCCCAGGGTCACAGTGTACTAATGACAGTGACATGTTTAATGGTCAGTCCCTCCCAGGGTCATAGTGTACTAATGACAGTGACATGTTTAATGGTCAGTCCCTCCCAGGGTCATAGTGTACTAATGACAGTGACATGTTTAATGGTCGGTCCCTCCCAGGGTCACAGTGTACTAATGACAGTGACATGTTTAATGGTCAGCCCCTCCCAGGGTCATAGTGTACTAATGACAGTGACATGTTTAATGGTCGGTCCCTCCCAGGGTCACAGTGTACTAATGACAGTGACATGTTTAATGGTCAGCCCCTCCCAGGGTCATAGTGTACTAATGACAGTGACATGTTTAATGGTCGGTCCCTCCCAGGGTCACAGTGTACTAATGACAGTGACATGTTTAATGGTCAGTCCCTCCCAGGGTCACAGTGTACTAATGACAGTGACATGTTTAATGGTCAGCCCCTCCCAGGGTCATAGTGTACTAATGACAGTGACATGTTTAATGGTCAGTCCCTCCCAGGGTCACAGCGTACTAATGACAGTGACATGTTTAATGGTCAGTCCCTCCCAGGGTCACAGTGTACTAATGACAGTGACATGTTTAATGGTCAGTCCCTCCCAGGGTCATAGTGTACTAATGACAGTGACATGTTTAATGGTCGGTCCCTCCCAGGGTCATAGTGTACTAATGACAGTGACATGTTTAATGGTCGGTCCCTCCCAGGGTCATAGTGTACTAATGACAGTGACATGTTTAATGGTCGGTCCCTCCCAGGGTCATAGTGTACTAATGACAGTGACATGTTTAATGGTCAGTCCCTCCCAGGGTCACAGTGTACTAATGACAGTGACATGTTTAATGGTCAGTCCCTCCCAGGGTCATAGTGTACTAATGACAGTGACATGTTTAATGGTCGGTCCCTCCCAGGGTCATAGTGTACTAATGACAGTGACATGTTTAATGGTCGGTCCCTCCCAGGGTCATAGTGTACTAATGACAGTGACATGTTTAATGGTCAGTCCCTCCCAGGGTCACAGCGTACTAATGACAGTGACATGTTTAATGGTCGGTCCCTCCCAGGGTCACAGTGTTCTAATGACAGTGACATGTTTAATGGTCAGTCCCTCCCAGGGTCACAGCGTACTAATGACAGTGACATTTTTAATGGTCAGTCTCTCCCAGGTTCACAGTGTACTAATGACAGTGACATGTTTAATGGTCAGTCCCTCCCAGGGTCACAGTGTACTAATGACAGTGACATGTTTAATGGTCAGTCCCTCCCAGGGTCACAGTGTTCCAATGACAGTGACATGTTTAATGGTCAGTCCCTCCCAGGGTCACAGTGTACCAATGACAGTGACATGTTTAACCCCTTAAGGACACATGACGTGTGTGACACGTCATGATTCCCTTTTATTCCAGAAGTTTGGTCCTTAAGGGGTTAATGGTCAGTCCCTCCCAGGGTCACAGTGTACTAATGACAGTGACATGTTTAATGGTCGGTCCCTCCCAGGGTTACAGTGTACTAATGACAGTAACATGTTTAATGGTCAGTCCCTCCCAGGGTCACAGCGTACTAATGACAGTGACATGTTTAATGGTCAGTCCCTCCCAGGGTCACAGTGTTCTAATGACAGTGACATGTTTAATGGTCAGTCCCTCCCAGGGTCACAGTGTACTAATGACAGTGACATGTTTAATGGTCAGTCCCTCCCAGGGTCACAGTGTACTAATGACAGTGACATGTTTAATGGTCAGTCCCTCTCAGGGTCACAGTGTACTAATGACAGTGACATGTTTAATGGTCAGTCCCTCCCAGGGTCACAGTGTACTAATGACAGTGACATGTTTAATGGTCAGTCCCTCCCAGGGTCACAGTGTACTAATGGCAGTGACATGTTTAATGGTCAGTCCCTCCCAGGGTCACAGTGTACTAATGACAGTGACATGTTTAATGGTCAGTCCCTCCCAGGGTCACAGTGTACTAATGACAGTGACATGTTTAATGGTCAGTCCGTCCCAGGGTCACAGTGTACTAATGACAGTGACATGTTTAATGGTCAGTCCCTCCCAGGGTCACAGTGTACTAATGACAGTGACATGTTTAATGGTCAGTCCCTCCCAGGGTCATAGTGTACTAATGACAGTGACATGTTTAATGGTCAGTCCCTCCCAGGGTCATAGTGTACTAATGACAGTGACATGTTTAATGGTCGGTCCCTCCCAGGGTCACAGTGTACTAATGACAGTGACATGTTTAATGGTCAGCCCCTCCCAGGGTCATAGTGTACTAATGACAGTGACATGTTTAATGGTCAGTCCCTCCCAGGGTCACAGTGTACTAATGACAGTGACATGTTTAATGGTCAGCCCCTCCCAGGGTCATAGTGTACTAATGACAGTGACATGTTTAATGGTCAGTCCCTCCCAGGGTCACAGCGTACTAATGACAGTGACATGTTTAATGGTCAGTCCCTCCCAGGGTCACAGTGTACTAATGACAGTGACATGTTTAATGGTCAGTCCCTCCCAGGGTCATAGTGTACTAATGACAGTGACATGTTTAATGGTCGGTCCCTCCCAGGGTCATAGTGTACTAATGACAGTGACATGTTTAATGGTCGGTCCCTCCCAGGGTCATAGTGTACTAATGACAGTGACATGTTTAATGGTCGGTCCCTCCCAGGGTCACAGTGTACTAATGACAGTGACATGTTTAATGGTCAGCCCCTCCCAGGGTCACAGTGTACTAATGACAGTGACATGTTTAATGGTCAGTCCCTCCCAGGGTCACAGTGTTCTAA